>NC_142683.1:10205000-10520000 GCF_964200805.1 Pocillopora damicornis | reverse complement strand
AAAGTGCACTGGTTGCTCGAAAACAATGGAATGTTTAACAGTTATTTGCCTATTCCTGTTATTACTACTTTGACAACACAAAAAAGATTCGACCCGGGTGATACAAAATCAATTATTCGTTTGTCTCGGTAATTATTCACTTTTATCACTTTAAGAAAACTATAATAAAATGATAGGTTGATAAATTAGTTGAGGTAATCCAACAATACTGGTCTGTGTCTTTATTCATGGTTGCCAATCAAGTAATAGCTCGTTGTGTGAAAGAATGGATAACCTAACAATTACAACTGAGTACTCACCGGATTCTTGTACTGGAGGTATATGCAGTGAGGATTCAAGTCAAGAAGAAGAAGAAAAAGACTTTCGTTCACAACGTAGCAAAATCAACCAGTTCCTTTCTGATTTCGGAGTCGATAGCACATGCAATCTAAGAAAATGTTTAGCCAGTTGAAAGCACAGAGCCAAAAGAAACACATATCAAAGGTAAGCAAATCCATTGTTGTATTACTGGAAGTCATTGCTCTTGGGGATGCTGGTGCTTTATGGGAAGCAGTGAAGAATGCCATTCGGCCAGGCTGGTTGATGACGCACTGTCTGTAGAAAACGCCGATCAAAGTGAAACGATCTATTTAAGAGCTCTAACAGAAACATATGAACATGGTATTGGTTAGGAAACACGAAGGCAAGTGCTCTCCATAAAGGCAGATTTGGTTCCATTTTCGAAGCTTCAAGAGTATCTACCAGGCATAACCCGCTATAGAGTTGTATCCGCAAGACACCACATTAAGAAGTATGGTCGTGGAATACCGCTGCCCACTGCAAGAAGTACAAAGATGCGAATGGACTATTCCCAGTTCGATCATTTTTGTCTTTCCTCACGAGTCCTCATGTAATCCAGGACTTGCCTTTTGGGAAGCGTTATTTGTATTTATCAGGTGGTAAAATCATTGAAACCCCAAATGTTATACAAACGATGGTAAACCAGCGCGTCATCGCATCGTACCAGCAGTACTATTTGGAGACTAACTTCAAGCCCTTCAGTGCATCAACTATGCAACGCATCCTGGTATTGTGTTCAACAACAGTAAGAAAGTCTCTTCAAGGACTTGATTATCTATCAGCGAAGGGAACTAAAGCACTAGAAGACCTGGCGACCATTGCTGAATCTCTGACCACTCATGGAAGGGATAATCCAACAACAAAACGATTAGAAAAAGTATTCAAGGAAGGCAAGCAAGATCTCAAAACGACTTTAAGGTAATATACAATCACTACCAATAAATATTTCTTTATAAAGGGTTTTGACTGCATAGTCTGCTTTGTTCATCAAATCTATCTTAGAGAATAAGCGTAAATCATGACCATCTTAAAAATTATGCGTTTTACAGCATGTATCATTAAGATGGTGACCAAATTTGGCAAGGTATCGCCAAAACGGACGCGTGGCAATATTTTAAAATGCCAAATAAATAAAGGCAGTTATAGGAAAAATTTAAAATTTTGAAACCCTTTCTGTTCATCATCTTCCATAGCAGATGATTCGGGTTCATATTGATGCAAGATTGCACTTCGTGTCTTGAGATATTATTTATTCGAGCCTCCGAGCAGTCCCTCTATTTCCTTTGTCCACTGTCCGCGGGGACATTTGACTCGTAAACAATTCTCCGCGGACAGTTAGCAATGGGAATATAGGGATTTCTTGCAGCCTAACAAAACTCTGAGGCACTTTAATATTGGGAATGTATGGATAAGAATTGGTATTATAACTAAAAAGTCAAAAGATAGATTAAAAAAGAAAGGCATGTAAGAAGGCCGACCTTGTCCTTATTGGCACTTCAAGACTAGACAGGCATACACATTACTAATAGCACTTACTCAGGTTTTGTTGTTATTGTTGTTGTTGTTTAGATAGGTCCACGTATCTCTTGCTTCAAGTGTTGCAGAGCACTGTATCACATACGCGCTGAGCGACGTCAAAGAGTTGCTAGTGCCGTGAACAGCTGAAGGAATGGAATCGCAGAACTAGTCATTAATTCAACTTGCAGACATGAGTACAGAAGATCGAGATGACGTGCTGTACATGTACCAGCAAGTGGTTCTCGCTGTGGACGCACGGAAAGCACATTTTCTGAGGTCAGTACAAGACAAAGTGCGAACGGTTGTCTTAAAAGAGCTCAACGATAATTCCATCCTCATTACCCAGGACTGGGCAATGAAGTTCTTGCCTCAAAGATATCGTGAATCGCAAGCAGATTGGTTTGCTAAGAGAGGTATTTCTTGGCACATTAGTGTCATAGTCCGTAAGAAAAATGGTAGAATATAGAGCCAGTTAATTATCCACGTTGTTAAAAATACAAGCCAAAACAGTGATGCAGTAGTATGGATCCTAAAGCATGTACTCACAGCCTTAAAAAAAGGAGCACCCAGAAATAACAAGAGCCTTATTGTGTCAAGATAATGCGGGGTGCTATCATGGTGTTATTATGGTGACTTTATGCCCACTTTTGTCACGTCAAACTGGGATTCTGATCAAGAGGGTCGACTTTAGCGATCAACAGGGTGGCAAAGGTCCGTGCAACCGCAAGGCTACCACCACCAAAGGACATGTTCGGCGATATGTGAATGAAGGTAACGACGTTCTGACTGCCGCTGACTTCAAAGATGCCACTCTGTCCCACGGTGGAGTAAGCGGAGTGAGGGTTGCCCTTGTTGACACCGTAATAGATGAAACAGTCGCCACTCAAGGCAAATGGAAGGGGATTAACACACAAAATCATTTCAGCTACACAAATAACGGGAAAAGTGTCACTGTGTGGAGAACTTATAACGTAGGGAAAGGGAAAACCCTTCAGTGGTCTAAGGCACCAGGTGAGAATCAATATGAAATTATCTTAAATTGCACAACCGCTAGTTATAAACATCAAATATAAATGGTCCTCTGCAATGTTAAATTTTTATTAGAAATATTAATATTCAGTGTTTTTCTTTTTAGTTCAAGTGAGTCTATTACCAATATCTTCGACTGCAATAGAGCTTTCCTCTGGAGATTTTGTGGAAACGTCAAATCAAACGGCTACTCAGCGCCCTGAAGTATCATCGGAGAATGCCCCAGTGGAAGTAGTAGAAGAAAAGGAGAAAGATGAAGGTGAAGCCCAAGACAAAAGTAAAGAGGTATTCCATAATGGCTTATTTTCATGTCCCTCTGAAGGATGCGTCTTTGAATTCCAGAAGAATTCGAATCTCGAATATTATATTATTTACGGCAAGTACAGGATAGAAGAAGAGAAAACTACCCTCATTGATAAAGCAAGAAGGAACAAGCACACAACCTCAGATGGCCAGCTCCACTGTACTGATGTCAGGCTCGAGCTCGACAAAACTTTCGGAAGGCTGGGCTCTGAGGGCGTCTAAAGGCCTATTTACACGGTACGACTTTGTCGCATGCGACAAGCTTACGACAGGCCTACGACATGACTTAGGACAATTTACACGCGCACGACATTTCACCTACGACATGCCAAAATCGCGTGCAATTCCACTCGTTTCGGCCGCGGTCATTGTTTCAATAATTTGCAAGAGAAGGAAAAGAACCTCTTCCTCGCTCCACAGTGATATCATATTCTCTGTTTCCTCATCTGAGAATGTATTTTTCGCTTTGGAAGCAGTCTTCGACTTTCCTGAGGCGACTTCCTCCGCCATTTTGACGCAAGAAAATTTCACCTTCCTCCCCTACTCAGTAGAAATTTGTCACAAAATACGTCATTTTCTATCAATTTCGGCTACGATTGTCGCAGCGTTTAAAAACATGTTTTAAAATCCTACGACATTTTTCGTGACGTGCACGACAGTCGTAAGCGAGTGGTAGGTTTGATTTACACGAGGTAGGTTTTAATTCGTGTCGTAGGCCTGTCGTAAGCTTGTCGCATGCGACAAAGTCGTACCGTGTAAATAGGCCTTAAGAAATCAACGCATTTCAACGAAAACCAAGAGAATTGTCTCGATGAAAAGTTCAAACTTGGCCAGCAGACTGGTTACAAAGAAGATCCATCCTAAGTTGCGAGTGATATGCGTCGTGCTAAAAATGAAAATGGTGAGCGTCGATTTGCTGTTGGCGAGTTTTTATCACCACAGCAGGCAAAGTCGTATTCCTCAAGGTCAGCAGCAAAGATCAAACAGGTGGGATCGGTAGCAGAAATCGATGTACCAGCCATTGATGAAGAAATGGCACACTCCTCAGCTCGTGACAAGATAATTCAAGAGTGCCAGCTTAGTCATCCCATTTTTTATGACACATGCAATCTCTGTCAACTGTATGCCACGAACAAGCCTACTCGTTTCAGTATTTCTTTCCTTCAAGATATATGCACATATTTCCATTTGGACATTGATTCCCTTCTTGCTATACGAAAAGCGCCATACATTGGTCTGATCTATGAACTGATAAAGTCGTGTACGTGCAAAGAAAAAAAGAAACTTTCCAGCTAGAAGTGACCATAGTCTTCGTATTCAGAAAATAGGGACTCCTGGAATAGAGAGACACCAACATTTTTCCAACTGTCTTGATAGAAATAAGTACAATAGGTGCATATGGGCCATACGCGGCTACGATATGTCATTATCCCTTTGAAGCTTTGTTTTAAAAAAAATTGGCAGTGCCTCACGTTTACATAAACATGTTTTAGATCGAAAGGATTTTATAAAGACCAACCTTGCTCTGTCAAAAACGTTGGTCATCTTCTGTATCATTCTCACTTAATGAGCTTCCTGTGTGTAACGCAATCACATACCATCGATCGCACTACGGTGGCGAGAAATGGTAGCATGGATATGTTTTGAAAACGGTGGAGCGGGCTAAAGTGCATACTCTTGGCATGAAACCACTTCTAAAGGTAACATTTTGTGTAATTATAGCCTGGGCAATTCCTTCTGATGTTAAAAAAGTTTTTGTTATTGTTGGGTTGGTATTAGTTGCGAATATGGCCGTTGTAACAACATAGACCAGCAATTTGCAGATACTAGACTATCGAAAATTGCCCAGATTGCCTTGACTCTTTGGCTTCAGGAGAAAATTATATATATATTGAATATGAAGGAGACCTGTTTCGAAGTCTTTATATGATATAAGAGGGAATTCGAGTGTCTTGGTAATGTTTTTCTTAGTGTGACTTGCAAGTCACGTTGGTCACGTAACACGCTTCTTGAGCTCAAATACGCTTATATAAATCGCTCTAAAAATTCGGAGTTTGAGTAGCCCAAATTTTATTGCAGTTTCTAAAAGAAGAAACCTTATGCTTGACAATGGTTATTGTATCAGTTCATGGAGCCATGTAACAATGGCCGATTTTAGTCGCCAAAGTTGAGCTACGTTTTGAGGATTGAAAATTTACCTGAATTAGAAAATTCGTAAAAAAATCGTTTTTTAAGGAATCTTGGTAGGTATAGTATATGTAATAGTACTTAAGATATGTACTTCATAGTTCATTTAGCAGCATGCCCAGCACAAATCAGGGAGAGGTCAGTAAAAAGTATTCAGAGAAAATCAAATCGTAAGAGTCGAAGAAATTAAACAGAGTTCCACAGAGTGGGGTAAGATTGGATGTAAGTAGAATTGATTGTGTATTAGAGAACCGGGAAAGGCAGATCGAGAGTACTTGATGCCTTTCGCTAAGTATAGTGGGCTTGAAAGCACATAGTTTCCTCCTTAAGTGCGACCCAACATTATTCTGAACGTTTTTTTTTTTGCTCAGATAATGTAAGGTTTTCAACATCATTAGTATGAAAATAGTAGCCTTGAAACTGTAATTTCGATGAACATTTAAAATTTACGTTGGACTTCCATTTCAAAGTATTGTGAAACATTGAAGGCGATTGAAAGCGAATGCAATGAAGTTCTCTTAGTTTTTCCGATGATACATGGTTTTTTGCCGCAGATACATGGTAACCAGAAATTAGTGTTGTATGGTGAACAGCTTGTTCTTGATTCATTCCATTGTATGATTTTTGTTCTGATTGTCATGTTTTGTTTACCTATAAAATGTAACACCATCGACCGTGTATTTGCTTCCCACAATTTCTGAAATACTATAAGAAGTGGTTAGGATTTTGAGGCAAATTTATGATAAATTCAACAGAAAAATTGATACCAGTGATAAGGTTTGGTTTGTCTGCGGTAAAGAACTGCACTTGACGTGAAGATTAGCTTTACTTGTTTTATAACGGACATTCAACTCTTTAAAATCATGTTTCGACAGTTCTTCTGTCATCTTCAGTTCTGAATAATATAATATGACAGCTCTGTTATTTACAGTTCTTTCTAGATTCCTTGATCTGGCTAATTCATGTACACTCTAACAAAGAGTCTGTCATGTGACCCTTTAATGTAAAAGCCACCTGATCGTTATGAAGGTTATTCAAGGTCTTTCCACTTCAGAGTACGCCACACTCTTAACTGACAAATTCCTAACCGAAAATTTTGTCTCTGATGGGTGTACCGTGCCGGCAGTGGTATTCCTACTTTCACTTAACTCATATTGGGTTATAATAGCAAACAAATACTGCGTAAAAAAATAAAAAAATGCGTGCCTACAGTTCCACCCACCCAAAATTGTCAGGCCAACGAACCTGATGTCAATCATCCGTGACCAAATGTAGTCATAACATGACATTAGTCAACCCACTCTGTGCAGTGAAACAAAGATTTTGATTGATTAACCCAAGCAGCTGTGACCGCATGGGTCTGAAGCTGCTCGCTTGTGTAAATTTCTAGATCAGGTACACACGGTTTTAGTTCGGCTACATGACTCTCAAACGCCGCAACCTCAAGACAGCTGTACGCCCATGAACAGATTCAAGACCGTCACTCTGTAAGCTTATTGCAGCAGAGATATCAAAAACCGTTGATTCAATCAATTCCTTTTCATATATTTTCTTCCAACATCTGATATCTTCATGTTCTCTACAGGGTATTCACTAGTTAACCATACTGTCACTTTGAATTAACAATTGGTTCATACTTTAGCATGTGCTCTGATCTTCGAGTATTCTCTAATATTTTTATATAACATTTTTATCAAAATGGTAGAAAAAATTAATACAGAATTAACAATTGGTTCATACGTCAGCGTGCGTTCATCGAGATATGAAGTACGCGGGAAGTTTGGAGAGCACAAAAGATGCGTAAGAGTTGCTCGAGGCGTAGCCGAGAGCAACTCTAGCTTCTTGCATTTTCAACTCTAGCTTCTTGAATTTTCAACCCAATGGAAAATTTTTTCTCAAGGGATATGTTCGCTGACGTCGTGAGCGTGCACAATAGGAATATGAAGCACGTTTGCGCAATTGAATTTGATTAGACAAATTTACTAGTTATGTTATAATACATGGTGATCAGATTACAAAATCGGTTTGCACATTTGAGGTTTAACAAAATACCACGTACTGATCGAAAACTATGACTATAAGGCTAGGCAAATATAATAATTAAATATTTTGTGACAAAAGCTTTATTTAAAGAAAAACTAAATATTCCATTTATGAGCGGAAATGTCAGAATTCTTTGCGTTTAAGCGACCCTCGAAATAGACTTGAGTCATTGTCTACTTTGTAGACGTCATGGTCTAAAATAACCATTCAAGGCCAGTTGATTGGCATGCCACCCACTTAATAGTTCATTTAGCAGCATGCGCAACACAAATCAGGGAGAGGTCAGTAAAAAGTAATCAGAGAGAATCAAATTGTAAGAGTCGAAGAAATTAACCAGAGTTCCACAGAGTGGGGAAAAATTGGATGTAAGTAGAATTTATTGTGTATTAGGGAACCGAGAAAGGCAGATCGAGAGTACTTGGTGCCTTTCGCTGTAATCCCTACAATTGACAAACCAACCCAAGTTCGTAGCTCTTCTGCTACTCTTATCAATAATATCTTTATTAACAATCCTGACCAAGTTGTGACCTGCGGAAACATAGTATCTGATATCAGTGATCATTTCTCGCAATTTTGCATCTTAAAATCTGTGAAGGATAAAGTAAAGGTTAACAAATTTAAAGTGCGAAACTTCTCACAGTTTTCTGCTGATTGTTTCAATGCCGAACTTTCCCAAGTGGACTGGAATGCTATTGTTGAAACGAAATTGTGCGATCAAGTGAATGATTTGTTCTCTCCTTTTTACAACAAGTTTAATAAGCTTGTCAACAAACAAGCACCTATGAAGACAATTTCAAATCGTGAAGCAAAACAGCTCTCCAAACCATAGATAACTCAAGGCTTACGCACCTCCATTAAGATTAAAAACAAATTGTATGCATCTGGTGATGTCTCTAAGTACAAAACTTATAGAAACAAAATTTGTAGCTTAACACGTATAAGTAAACAACAAAACCATTTAAAATTTTTCGACTCTAACTTGACTAATGTACCGTAATTTCCGTCCATTTACCCGCACGGCAGATTACCCGCATCGGTCAATTTTTGCAATAACGAGAAAACAATTTCAAAAGATTACCCGCACTGGCAGATAACTCGCACCCAAAAACAAAAGAAAATCGTCGACTCGCACATAGTTCCTTCATTGTTTTTGTTGACAGGATATCCTTTAGTGTGCAATAAATAAATTTCACACTTTTTGTCTTAGCTGTTTCATTGAGAATGATACCACTTGTAAAAATCTGTTCTAAAAAAATCGATATCTCGAGATTTATAAGTCGAAGAAATCCCTTGAAACGGGAAATTACTCTTAAACTCAAGGCAATGCTAGCTAGGAAATTTCACTGATGCGTCGAAAAGTCTTTCGCGTCATTGATTATGCGGCGGCACGAAATTAACCTGTCAGCAAACAAACAAGCTGTGAAATTGACAAGGTAAGAAAGTAAGAGTACAAACAAGATAAGAGCTTTGTTTTCGAGTTTTATATGTTTTCGATTTGCATCGGCTTTCATCGAAAGCATTAAAGTCTCTTATTGTAACGAGCAATCTGTGCGAAATAAATGAGTTGTTACAGAGGTTTTTTTAAAGAGTATCTTTATTGGATCTTATCATCTCTGGTTTTTTCCCGCTTATAGTTTTAAAACTTTACCAGAAGCTTTAAAAGTTATCTTATTACCCGCACCTTCCTATAACCCGCATTAACACCTGTTTGTGGAAAAATTAACATATTACCCGCGAGTAATCGGCCGGAAATTACGGTAATAACTTACTTGCACGCAAACCAAAGAAAAGTAAATCCATTACTTCCATTAAAGATCCTTCGGATTCTGACAAAGTTACCAGAGACCCTATCAGTATAGCTAATGTTCTCGACAAACATTTTGCCTCTGTTGGACCAACTCTAGCAAATAACCTGCCACCCGCTAACTGCTTTTATGTTGACTTTCTTAAGAGAATTAACTCAACTGATTCGTCGTTCGTTTTTAACCTAGTTACTCCAGAGGAGGTAAGACTAGAAATTTCTTGCATACCAAAAAATAAATCTCATGGCTTATACTTGTGTCCGACGCAGATATTAAAGTGCTCTTCAAATCTTATAAGTGGCATTCTGGCGGATATTCTAAAAACATCTATTTCAACTGGAGTTTATCCCTCTAAGCTAAAAATGGTAAAGATTATTCCGATATTCAAACAAGATAATGATACTGACGTTAACAATTATAAGCCAATCACTCTGCTTTCTAATTTCAACAGGATCTTTGAAAAAATAGTGTTTAAAAGAATGGAGTCTTGAGTCTTGCTCACTCCATCTCAATATGGCTTTCGCAATGCACATTCTACTCAGCATGCAATCCCAGATATTGTGAATGCAATACGGACAAATATGAACAACCGTTTATTCTCATGCGGGATTTTCATTGATCTGAAAAAGGCTTTTGATACTGCAGATCACGAAATTCTTTTGCGCAAGTCAGATCACTATGGTTTTCGCGGCATTATAAACATCTGGTTTTCTTCCTACTTGCAAGGGCGAACTCAAACAACTCAAATTGGTCCTCATATTTCTGAAAGGTTAGATTCTACCTGTGGAGTGCCTCAGGGTTCTGTTCTAGGCCCACTGCTTTTTTTGTTATATATCAATAACATACAGGAATCATCAGATAAGCTTAGTTTTATCTTTTTGCGGATGATACAAATTATATTTTGCCCTGCCCAAAGGAAACTTACTTATCAACCTAAAATCGTGATATTTGATGACAAACAGAACAAGAAGGTGGCTCTGGAGTATAAAGATTATGTCAAATATCTCGGGATTTTAATTGAAAAAAATTTGTCTTGGAAACACCATATTGACCATATAATCATTAACGTAAGCAGAACCGTAGGATTAATCGCAAAATTACGACACTTTCTGCCAACGCATACCCTCTTAAATATATACCAAGCTCTTATAGCTCCTTACTTAACATACGGTCTGACAGTATGGGGTCAGGCTTGTAAATCTTACCTTGACAAGCTCCTAAAGTTACAGAAACGAGCTCATCGCTTTATCTACTTTTCTGATCATAACGAGCATGCAATTCCTTTATTTGATAACGCTCATATCTTAACGCTAAAATTTGTTCATTATGAATCTTTAGCTAATTTGATGTTTGACGTTCGAAACAGAACAGCTCCATCCAATATTCAAGATCTATTTCAAGATATATCTAATGTTCATTCTTACAATATACTGCCTCTGCCTCTAATAACTTCTATACCAAACCTTCTAGGCTATCCGTTCAAGCGAATTCCTTCTCTCGGATAGGAGTAAAAGTGTGGAATGCTATATCTCAAGCATTAAGAAATCTTTCCAAAAATGCGTATAAAAAAAAACTCGAACAAATTTTATTCAACATATCAGGTTCACCAGACTCTTATATAGATTTATCTTAGATTACACAAAATGTAAAATCCTGGTAATACTTCTGCTGATCTGTCCTGACTATTTTTATAAACAGCAGCTGTACTTTCAATATTTTAAATTAGGGCAATGCAACGGTTTTTCTTGTTGTTATTCAATACTGTCTGTTTTCCTTCTACATTATTAGTTAATATCTATTTTTAATATATTTTTGTAACTCGGCTATCAAAGCATGGCCCACCTAGATTAGCCTTTGCTAGTTGCAGGCAAGCCCTTTTCTGTAAAATTTAGTTGGAAATTAATAAAGTGGTGTGTGTATGTGTGCTTCCACAACTTTTTCAACTTAAAATCATAAAAGCTATCCACTTTCAGTGGGAAAAACCTACACTTACCATTAACTTTATCATGTTAATTTAAAACTCTCCTTGCAAATGCATACATTGTTCTCTTACCATTGTTTGTTTCGTCCAATCAGCATTTTGTTACACACTTTAAATTGAACTTTGTACTTTGTATTATTCAGAACATTTAACTCTGTAATCACTACAGTTATTCATTGCTCGTTGCCCGTTAGAAGGCCAACCTATGAAGTTTTTCAACTTGTTACTCAAAGAACAGCTTGGCTAAGAACGTGGATGGGAAATGAATTGCTTTTGTAAACCTCGTCTTCCAAGGATCACTTTGTCAGTCAATCATCAACCCTACAGAGTGGCACAAAAGGCGAGTGACGTGTCAGCGAGTGACGTGTAAAAAAAACTACCGTAATTTTACACGTTAGCTGTTGAGGCTTTTCTCAGGGCTTGAAATAATTACAAAGCACCGCACTTCATATACTAGAAGCCTTCATCAGACAACTGTATATGACATTTTGCATTTTGTTCCTTAATATAGAATGGATGAGAAGCATTTAAAAGCAAGCTTAATGAAGTACTTCGGAGAAACAACAGCAAAAGTAACCAAAGAAACAACCGAAGATGAAATCAAAAGTATCTATGCTGCACGGTCAGCAACATATGACGAGGTACTCTAAAATAGTAACATGATAATAATAAGGGTCTAGGAGAAGATGTGGCACATTGCTGTCTGACCCACCGGACACCTGATGCGTCATTCAAGGTTGCGTTTCTCGAATGTTCCATTACTACTAGAACATTCGGGCCCGCTACAACATTCCTAGATCTTAATTAAGGGAATAATAGTGCAGTCTTAGTATAGGTAATCAAAGAATTTGGAGTGCCAATTTGTGGTCTTTGAAAAGATTTACATGTGCTTATTTATTCCAAACTGCACGAGAAAAATCGTGTGATTACGTATTTATAACATACATGAAAAAATACGAGATAGTTTATCATAACCATGCAGAAGCAAAGCGCGCGCATCAAGTGCAAAAATAATTTATTTAAACCCTGCAAGTGACATTTTGCGTGCGGTCAAAACAATCGCATGCGATCAAAACAATAACATACAATGATATTTTCACATCTCTAAGGCGCAAAAAAGTTCAAAATCCGGTTAAACAGTTCAAGGATATTGTGCGGTCTGGTTTGGCACTGAATTAACTCTCTTCTGCATTGAATTACATTAATTAACCAATCAGAACTGAGTAATTTCTCATGTATCTTATTAGCTCAACAACTAGTTTATTATACCTTGTTGCCCAACATTTCTTTTGTTTAAGTTCAAATTTCTTAAAGTAAAATCTCGATTTTGATTGAAAACAGATCAGCTTTTCGAGTCCGTAAAGTTACCGGAGCTCTCGAGGAAAAGGGGCCCAAGGCGACACCAGACTTGTGTCGTCTTTATCGAACATCTCTAATCGTAATAACCGGCTTGAACTTTTTCATCTTATAGGAACATTCAGCGGCGCGCACTTCATATTTCAAGCCACTGGCCGAATCTTTGCATAAAGCCCTTAAAGAAATTTACCAGGACAAACCAATGAATCAGATCAAAATCATTGACGCTGGAGCTGGGACAGGTCTGATTGGAGTTGAGCTCAAGAAACTCGGATACACCAACCTATGTGCTTTGGACATCTCAGCTGAGATGTTAACGGAAGCAAAGAAGAAAGAGGTCTATACTGAATTCATCTGCACGTCTTTGAACGGGCAGCCGATACCTCAGATTAAATCTAGGCAATTCGATGCTTTGATTTGTGGTGGGGCACTCATTACAGGACGTATCGGCTCATCTGCTTTCGTGGAGATGATAAGAATGGTTCAAACTGGTGGGTCTGAGTATGATTTTAGATTGAGGAGCTAACATGTAAAATATTCTCACAAGTTTTTTGCTGGTTTGTTTTTTTTGAAAACTCAAATCATGAGATAGATCAGGTAATGAAAACTCACGTAACACCCTTCTTGATAAATTCCCTTAACATCTGGCATCTGACCTTCAAATCATCTGCTGAGGTCAAATCCTCTCTCTGCAAATTCGCTTAAAGAAATTTTTGATGTATCAAGGTCACGCCCCCAAGCTGGTCTCAACTTCTCTTTGGATGATGTCACAGGTTAACGGTTAACCAACTCTTTGAGTTAAATCTAATGAATACGTGGACAAATAAAAAAAAAAATGGAAACTTCCTATGATAAAACCTTACAAGATCCACACTAAATTCCAGTGCTAACTTCTTTGCAGATGGCGTTCTCTGTTTCAACATAATGAAAAAGGAATTAGAACACTATCAAGAGATGATGACGGAGCTGGAAAAAGCTGGCGAATGGACGTGCATGTCCAAAGAGTCTTCACCTTTCTCTGCAGCCGAGGACATGCCCAGTGATTGCTGGGGGTTCGTTTACAAAGTTTCGAAGCACTAAGAAACATGTATCATGGCAGCTACGCCTAACTTATCTAGGCCACACTGGAAAATCATTGTTTTAGCTAGCTTGAAACATCAGTTATAATGCTGCTGTGAAGTTTTGATGTTTAAAAAGCAAGTATATGAAATAAATCAAACTGCTTAAACTACATTGTCCTGATGTTGTACTTACGTATTTGCACGTGCCGGTGGGCGGCGAGCCCGTAGCCATTTCAAATATTCGTTTAAGGCTTGTGTTTCGTTTCCTGATATTTTTTGTTGTATTTTAATGCAAATTAAAATTTCGAAACTACCGATTCATTTTTCAACATCGAGGAGTTCTCTATTTTGAAAATAAAGCCATTTCTAATTTCGGTTTTTCTTCGCTCGACGCAAAAGGTGTAAAATATGAGCTCTCGTGTGACACTTTATTCCCTGTGCATTAGAAAGATTAGAAAATGTGTTTAGATCAATGTTTACCATTTCAAAATCGATAACCAATCGCTTTAGAAGCGAAAAAAGACAGCAAATGCTTGCATTACTTCATGGCCGCCATGAACTTGGCGTTCCCATCCGAAGCGCTATAAATTTACGTCAGACATTTTGGCTAATAACTTATCAGCGAAAATGGCTACAGACCTGAAACTTGGGAAATATTCTATAATAGCTCACTCTCTATTGCAATCGAGCTCTATAGACAACGATGGAGATTGGCGAAGACTACAACCACCATGAAGGACCAAAAAAATATATAAATAGTAATAATTAAAGATTGGTAAAGTGCGTTCGATCTTTAGTAAAAGTCTTTTTTATTTTATTGATTGCGCAGAGAAAAAAAATCTGTCTTCAGCTCGAGACGGCCAAGCAAACATTTGCATGTGAGATCGAGGCTATTTATGCCACATAGCCAGCTAGCCAGCCAGTCCAAAATGGCGCCCAATGCCTGAGGGACTAGTCCATAAAACCCTCGAGAGTGATTTCCTTAAAAACGGCACGATTAGTATGCGTTCCCCAACGTCGAGCGCAATTATAGGACGAGGCAACATTTTCTCAAAAATTAACGGCTGCATGTAAACATATATACCGTGCGCTTTCACGCGAACGGAATCGAAATAAAGGTGTTCGACTTCAAGTTAATAGACTCTGCGGTTATCAAATATTTCAACTGAGACAAAACTTAACAAGATTTTTGGCAGAGTAGATTAATTTTGAAATCTAGTGCATATGGTACTATACAAAGTAAATCTCACAAATGACATGGAATGCATCCTATCGTTTACAGTTGTTTTTTTTTTAAGGTCATTAGTGTTCTTACCCCACAAGTTACAAACTGGAGAAAAGACTTCAAAGTTAGGGTTTTCAACAACAGTTTAATGATCAGGAGGACACCTTCGAGAGCATCACAGAGTACATATATTCGGACTGACTGACTGAATTACGTACGTACTATCGAATTGACTGACCCACTTAAAGACAAATTAATCGTCAGCCTGGTTGACTTGCCAGGCAATCAAGTTTTAACTTACTTCATGTTTCTATGTAGAAGAGCGAGAATAAATGAGTTCAAGTCCATTTTGCAACACTTTGGATTTTCACGACATGTTACCTTAAAATAAACAATAAGCAAATAGAATAATTAAATCTTACGAGAAAAATAGAAGACCCTCGATGCTGGGCTAACCGTACGGTAAAAAAATAGTGAAGAACTTGTGAAATATTGAAATTTTTCTCTGCGAATGTCATGTTATCACTCACATTTAGGAATATTCTGAGCAGCTCCGTTTTCTTCTGAACAGATTCCAGCAATGCAGATGTAGCGGTCTTATAAATGAAATAAATCTCAGAACCAGATTGAAATGACTTTATAAGTGCAGGATTGATATCTGTGTCGTGTTTGTTAACGCCTCTGTTACATGTTCAAAACTGAACATTTAATGTTTGCAATCACTAAATATGTACAAGGTGTTCAAAGGTGTAAAGTATACAAAGGTCCGTGCAATAATATAGTAATACATGTTGGTGCAACGAAGCATGTGATACATAGTTGTGTAACATGTTCATAAAACGTTGGATATACGAGAACACTTTACCTGCTTTGAACAGTAAATTTCGTAGGCTTGAAAGAAATCTACGCTCTCCGAAAGAACGCTTCCAATGTTAACGTTAGAAAATTCGCTAGATGTAATAAAGAAAGAAGAAGTCACTTACAAAGACAACTGAAACGTGTGTTAGAAATACAATTTGGTCCTTCAACATATTTCAGATTTATGCTGTTATGTTCTAAAGCTATCTTGGGGTATACCCTACGGTATACATGAATGACAGAATCCTACGAGCAAGCGTTCGAGTTATCAGAACTGGGATTTGCATCCATTTTTGCAAGCTTTCTCTGCAAATGTTTTAGAAAGTTCTCTGGATAACCTTGGAATTCGGACTAGCATAACTTTTAAACGATACTTGACATAAGGGCGTAACAAGTGGCAGCTCTGTTATTGACAGTTCTTTCAGAGTCTGTCACGTGACCGTTTAATATAAAAGGTACCTCATCGTTATGAAGGTCATTCAAGGTCTTTTCACTTCAGAGAACGCTACCCTCTTAACTGACAAATTCCAAATGAAATTTTGTCTTTGATGGTGTGTACCGCGGCAGCAGTGGTGTTCCTACTTGCACGTAACTAATATTGTGTTGTAATAACAAACAAATACTTCGAAAAAAATGTGTGCCTACAGTACCATGCACCAAAGTTGTCAGGCCAACGAGCCTGATTTCAATCATCCATGACCAAATATAGTCATAACATGAGATTAGTCAAACCACCCTGTGCAGTGAGACAAAGGTATTGATTGATTAACGCAGTCAGCTGTGACCGACTTGACCGCATGATTCTGAAGTTTCTCGCTTGAATACATTTCTAGATCAGGTACACATGGTTTTAGTTCGGCTACACGACTCTCAAACGTCGCAACCTCAAGACAGCTGTGCACCCATGAACAGATTCAAGACCATCACTCCACAAACTTATTGAAGCAGAGATACAAAAAACCGTTGATTCAATCAATTCCTTTTCATTATATTTTCTTCCAACATCTGATATCTCCATGTTCTATACAGGGTATCCACTAGTTAACCATATTGTCACTTTGAATTAACAATTAGTTTATACTTTAGCGTACGCTCATGGCCGATATACGGGAAATTTAGACAGCGACAGAGAAGTTGCTCAAGGCGCTCCATGTCTCCATGAACGCGCGTATGAACCAAGTGTTTTAAAACAACATAAACGCAGTTGTGTATATATATATATATATATATATTGTTTTTTTGCAATTTAAATCTTTTGGGAAAAGACGTCACTCGATAAATGCAAAACAGATCGAATTTTTATTAAAAAAATCTCTAAAGAAATAACGGTTTAACAATTTGCTCTTAAACTAAAACAAATAATAGTTTTAGCCAAAATGTACTTTTGAGTATTTTAAAATCTTATCGCCAAGTATTCTGTACTACTTTTATCTAAGATTTTGATCAACGGAGAACGGAGAATGGAACCATTTAGTGGCACTTTGAAAAATTCTGACCGCCGGGCTTTATCCGTGTCCGGCAATCTAATCAGAAGCGTACAAAGTGTCGACAACCGAGCGATGTTATAGGCTGCACGGCACGGAGAATTTGTCCACTAAAAGCCAACTATCTTTGACATTTCTAAACAAACATCTGATAATCTTAACAAGTTTGAAAGAACCTGTTGGTGGAAATTCTGTGGAAAATTTCTGACGGCCAGACATTTCATCTATTTTAGGACGTACCTGGTTGCAGGGCATTTAGAGACAGCGTATTCTGAAACTAGAGAAAATGATAGTTATAGCTACTTTTAAGTATTTTGAAATCTGATCTTCGAGTATTCTCTAATATTTTTTATCTAACATTTTTTATAAAGAAAAGCTAAATATACCATTTATGAGCGAAAAATGTCTGAATTCTTTGCGTTTAAGCGACCTGCGTAATAGAATCGCCATGCTTGAGTCATTGTCTACTTTGTAGACGTCGTGGTCTAAAATAACCATTCAAGGCCAGGTGACTGGCATGCCCACCCATGCACAAATCACAAGCACAATTCAGGGAGAGGTCAGTAAAAAGTATTCAGAGAGAATCAAATTGTAAGAGTCAAAGAAATTAACCAGAGTTTCACAGACTGGGGTAAAATTGGATGTAAGTAGAATTGATTTTGTATTAGAGAACCGAGAAAGGCAGATCGAGAGTACTTGGTGCCTTTCGCATGGCGGGCTTGACAGCGCATAGTTTCCTCCTTAAGTGCGAACCAACATTATAATGAACTCTTCAGTAACGCGTTTTTTTTTCGCTCAGCTAATGTAAGGTTTTCACATCATTAGTATGAAAATAGTAGCCTTAAAACTGTAATTTCGATAAAAATTTAAAATTTACATTAGACTTCCATTACAAAGTATTGTGAAGCATTGAACGCGAGTGAAAGCAAATTCAATGATGTTCTCTTGGTTTTTCCGATGATGTTCACTTGCCGCAGATACATGGTAACCAGAAATTAGTGTTGTATGCTGAACAGCTTGTTCTTGATTCATTGCATTGTATGATTGTTGTTCTGATTGTCACGTTTTGTTCACCATGAAAATCTAACACCATAGACCGTGTATTTGCTTCCCACAATTTCGGAAATACTATAAGAAGTGGTTAGGATTTTGAGGCAAATTTATAATAAATTCAACAGAAACATTGAGACTAGTGCTATTGTTTGTTTTGTCTGCGGTGGAGAACTGCACTTGACGTGAAGATTAGCTTTATTTGTTTTATAAAGGGCATTCAACTCTTTAAAAACATGTTTCGACAGTTCTACTATTATCTTCATTTCTGTATAATACAAAGTACAAAGTTGAATTAAAGTGTGTAACAAAACGCTGATTGGACAAAACATACAATAGTAACAGAACAACGTATGCATTTACAAGGAAAGTTTTAAATTAACACGATAAAGGTGATGATTAAGTGTAGGTCTCTCCCATTGATTGTGGATACCTTCTTTGATTTTAACTTGAAAAGTTGTGGACGCGTGATCTAAGATGTTAAAACACTCATCAGAACAGAGTGTGACATTGTGGAGAATTATGTAGATGTCTGAAAATGTGAGAGACGAATCGATTCCAGGCTAACCGAACTGTAAAAATAGTACAGTACGTGTGAAATATTGAAATTTTACTCTGAGAAGGTCAAGTTACCACTCACATTTAGGAATATTCTTAGCAGCTCTGTTTTTTTCTGAAGGGATTCCAGCAATGCAGATGCAGCGGTCTTATAATTGAAAAAAATCTCAGAACCAGATTGAAATGACTTTATAAATGCAGAATTGATATTTGTGTCATGTTAATAAAACGTTGAATATGCGAGGACACTTTACCTGTTTTGATCAGTATATTTCGTAGGCTTGAAATAAATCTACGCTCTCAAAAAATTCTTCAAACATTAACATTAGCAAATTCCAAGATGTAATAAAGAAAGAAGAAGTCACTTACAAAGACAACTGAAATGTGTGCTAGAAAAACAAAATTTGGTCTTTCAACATATTTCAGATTTGTGCTGTTATCTTCAAAAGGCTTCTGGGGTATATTCTACGGTATACATAAATGACGGAAACCCACGTTTTGCAAGCTTTCTCTGTAAATGTTTTAAACGATGTCCTGGATAACCTGGGAATTCTGAAAGAGCGTAACTTTTAAACGATACTTGACATAAGGGCGTAACAAGTGGCAGCTCTATTATTTACAGTTCTTTCTAGATTCCTTGATTTGGCTAATTCATGTACACTCTGAGACAACAAGCCACCAGAACATTGTCGTTATGAAGGTCATTCAAGGTCTCTTCACTTCAGAGTACGCCACACTTAACTGACAAATTTCTAACCGGCATTTTTGTCTTTGATAGTGTGTGCCGTGGCGACAGTGGTGTTCCTACTTGCACTTAACTCATATCGCGTTTTAATAACAAACAAATGCGTGCTGTGACGATAGGTTTTCGCTCGCTAACTGGAAACTGAATCTTCGCGGACGGCACAATAACAACTGGGGGAAATAACTCTGAGACGACTTGGCAGCGAGAACGGAAACTCGCCACGATTTCCTGGTACACGGAGATCTGCTTCGAGCGAGCTTATACGGACGTCAAGGATAAGACAATCTTTGGTTCCACAGTACTTTTATTCTAGGTCAGGCCAACAAGCGACATGACCTCTAGCATACTCTAGTTTGTAATCATCAAAGCTGTACAAGGTACTTGCTTAAGAAGTAACTGGTGTGAAGTGCTATGGTGTGAAGTGCTATTGTTACACAAATCGCAATATTTGAATAGGGACACAAAGGAGCGGAAAAAAGTCTCTTTGGAGTTAAACGAAAACTACTTAAATATTCCATCTGTTTCTACGACGGAAAGAACCTCAAAATTAAAAAGACGGATGCAATAAACTCTAGGCCATTAAAGTAGGAAACCTAGGTGCGAATTTACAGCTCTGATATAGAAAAAAATACCTATCTTAATTGCAGTAGCGCAGCTTAGGAAATAAAAAACGGAAAAGCAATTAAAAGTTTCTGCTTATTTATGCAAGATTGGTTTGGAAACCATCGCATGAAAAGAAATTAAATTTACGAGCTATCTACCATGAAAACCAATGTTTCCAGAAAGACCATTAACACTTATATTTACCTAAAAAAAACCATGTAATAAATGACAAAAGTGCCGACAAGCAGGTGCATAGTAAAAGCGAGTAATCAATAAAAATCCATTCTAAAAGCTACTGTGGTTTTTATACATTTTTTGATTTTTTTTAAATGAAGGGACTTGAAATGGTTAAATGTGAAAGTTTACAAATAACTATGTACCGAATAACACACACGGGAAAATCAGTAAATTTTCCCGTAACAGTGCCTACAGTACCACCCACCCAAAATTGTCAGGCCAATGAACCTGGTGTCAATTGTCCACGACCAAATATAGTCATAACATGAGATTAGTCAACCCACTCTGTCCACTGAAACAAAGATTTTCATTGATTAACCCAAGCAACTGTGACCGCATGGGTCTGAAGCTGTTCGCTTGTATACATTTCTAGATCAGGTACACACGGTTTTAGTTCGGCTACACGTATCTCAAACGTCGCAACCTCAAGACAGCTGTACGTCCATGAACAGATTTAAGACCATCACTCCACAAGCTTATTGAAGCAGAGATATAAAAAACCGTTGATTCCATCAATTCCTTTTCATACATGGTATCCACTAGTTTACCATACTGTCACTTTGAATCAACAAATAGTTCATACTTTAGCGTGCGCTCATGGCCGATAAACGGGAAGTTTAGACAGCGAAAGAGAAGTTGCTCGAGGCGTCGTTTAAAATCTTTCCACGCGCTCCATGCCTCCATGAACGCACGTATGAACCAATTATTTTAAGAAAACGTAAACGCAGTCGTTTGGATACTGTTTTCTTGCAATTTAAAACCTTTGGGGAAAAACGGTGCTCCATAAATGTAACACAAATCGAAATTTTGCTTAAAAGCCCTAAAGAAATAACAGTCTAAGTTTTAACTGCGACAGAGAAGTTGCTCGAGGCCTCGCCGAGAGCAACTCTAGCTTCTTGAGTGATCTCAAAACTTTCCACGCGCTCCATGTCTCCATGAACGCACGTATGAACCAATTGTTTTAAGACAACGTAAACGAAGTCGTTTGGATATTTTTTTCTTGCAATTTAAAACCTTTGGGAAAAAACGGCGCTCCATAAATGTAAAATAAATCGAATTTTTACTAAAAAAAGCTCTTAGGAAATAACGGTTTAACAACTTGCTCTTAAACTAAAACAAACAATAGTTTCAGCCAAAATGTACTTTTGAGTATTTTAAAATCTTATCGCCATGTATTCTGTACTATTTTTATCTAACATTTTGATCATTGGAGAATGGAACCATTTAGTGGCACTTTGAAAAATTCTGACTGCCGGGCATTTGGTCTATTCGAGACCGTGCCCCCCAATCTGATCTTAAGCGTACAACTGCAAAGTGTCGACAACCGAGCTATACTATAGGCTGCACAGCACGGAGAATTTGTCCACTAAAAGCTAAATTAGTCTTACACATTTCTAAACAAACATCTGATAATCTTAACAAGTTTGAAAGAACCTTTCGGTGGAAATTCTGTGAAAATGTCTGACTGCCAAACACTCTGTCTATTTTAGAACGTACCTGGTTGCAGGGCATTTAAAGACAGCTTATTCTGAAACTAGAAAAAATGATAGTTGCAGACAAAATGTACTTTAAAGTATTTTGAAATCTGATCTTCGAGTATTCTCTTATATTTTTATCTAACATTTTTATCAAAATGGTGGAAAAAACTAATACAGAATACTTGGTGATCAGATTACAAAATCGGTTTGCACATTGGAGGTTTAACAAAATACCACGTGCTAATCGAAAACTATGATTATAAGGCGAGGCAAATATTGCAATTAAATATTTTGTGGCAAAAGCTTTATTTAAAGAAACACTAAATATACAATTTATGAGCGAAAAATGTCAGAATTCTTTGCGCGACCCACGTAATAGATTCGCCATGCTTGAGTCATTGTCTACTTTGTAGACGTCGTAGTCTAAAATAACCAATCAAGGCCAGTTGATTGGCATGTCCGCCCATGCCTATCGATAGGGACTATATAAGCATGTACTTCATAGTTCATTTTGTAGCATGCGCAGCACAAATCAGGGAGAGGTCAGTAAAAAGTATTCAGAGAGAATCAAATTGTAAGAGTCGAAGAAATTAACCAGAGTTCCACAGAGTGGGGTAAAATTGGATGTAAGTAGAATTGATTGTGTATTAGAGAACCGAGAAAGGCAGATCGAGAGTACTTGGTGCCTTTCGCCGAGTATGGTGGACTTGACAGCACATAGTTTCCTCCTTAAGTGCGACCCAACATTATTCTGAACTCTTCAGTAATTTATTATTATTATTATTATTATTATTATTATTATTTTGCCCAGAAAATAGTAACCTTGAAACTGTAATTTCGATGAACAAATCACAAGCACAATTTAGGGAGAGGTCAGTAAAAAGTATTCTGAGAGAATCAAATTATAAGAGTAAAAGAAATTAGCCAGAGTGGGCTTGACAGCACATAGTTTCCTCCTTAATTGCGACCCAACATTATTCTGAACTCTTCAGTAACGTATATTTTTTGCTCATCTAATGTGATGTTCGCAACATCATTAGTATGAAAATAGTCGCCGTTGAAACTGTCATTTCAATGAACATTTAAAATTTACATTGTACTTCCATTCCAAAGTACTGTGAAGCATTAAAGAGGAGTGAAAGCAGATGCAATGAAGTTTTCTTGGCTTTTCCACCAGAAATTAGTGGTGTATGGTGAACAGCTTAGCTTGTCCTTGATTTATTCAGTTGTATGATTGTTTCTCTGATTGTCGTGTTTTGCTCACCTTAAAAATCTAACACCATCGACCATGCATTTGCCTCCCACAATTTCGGAAATACTATAAGAAGTGGTTAGGATTTTGAGACAAATTTATGTTAAATTGAACTGAAACATTGATACCAGTGATAAGGTTTGTTTTGTCTGCGGTGAAGAAATGCACTTGACGTGAAGATTAGCTTTAGTTGTTTTATAAAGGACATTTAACTCTTTAAAAACATGTTCTTCTGTCATCTTCAGTTCTGAATAATACAGAGTATAAGGTTGAATTTAAAGTGTGTAACAAAATGCTGATAGGACCTCTCACATTTTCTGACATCTACATAATTCTCCACAATGTCGCACTCTCTGTTCTGTTGAGTGTTTTAACATCTTAGATCACGAATCCACAACTTTTCAACTTAAAATCAAAGAAGGTATCCAGACTCAATGGGAGAGACCTACACTTAATCATCACCTTTATCGTGTTAATTTAAAACTTTCCTTGTAAATGCATACGTTGTTCTGTTACTATTGTATGTTTTGTCCAATCAGCGTTTTGTTACACACTTTAAATTCAACTTTGTACTTTGTATTATTCAGAACCTTCAACTCTGTAAATCACTGCAGTTATACATGAAAGAACGTAGATAATAGCACGTTCTAAAGGCCGCACACAAAGCTATATACTCTTATGATTGGCCCAGAAACCCTCAGCTTGAGCAAGTAAAACATGCTAGAAATTTACGGTCATCAAGTACCATAAATCTAGTCATTCCCGATGCCTTGGACACTTTTCAGTATAATGCGGCAGCCCTCTTCAATTCTCTACCATCCAATGTTAAATGCAATGATAATTTAAAATCCTTCAGTAAGCAAACATTATGTATTTTAAGGGAGCGCTGCCGGAATAAGGCGGAATAATTTCTTGCCCAGTTTTAAATAATGTATATATTGTATAATTACATTTTACTGTTTATTACCTAGCTTTTTGCAAATTCATAATTCAGATTTATGTATTTTTATTTATTATTTATTTTTTTTTAATCTCATATCAGGCGAAGAGCTATACCATGGATGTACCGATCATAAACCGTTATTATTATTATTATTATTACTATTATTATTATTATTATTATTCATTGCTCGCTGCCAGTTAGAAGGCTAAGCTATGAATTTTTTTCAACTTGTTAAAGAACAGCTTGGCTAGGAACTTGGATTGGAAATGAATTGCTTTTGTCAAACTCGTCTTCCAAGGATGGCTTTGCCAGACAATCCTCAACCTTACAAAGTGGTGCAAAAGGCGATTGACGTGTTAGCAGCTGATTGGCGATAACAAGCACATGTAAAAAAAAATAATCGTAATTTTGCACGTGTGCTGTTAAGGCTTTTCTCAAGGCTGAAATCATTACAAAGCACCGCACTTCACATAATAAAAGCTTTCATCAGACGAGTGCATATGACATTTTGCATTTTGTTCCTCAATATAGAATGGATGAGAAGCAGTTTAAAGCAAGCTTAACGAAGTATTTCGGAGAAAAAACAGCAAAAATAACCAAAGAAACAACCGAAGATGAATTCAAACGTATCTATGCTGCACGGTCAGCAACATATGACGAGGTACTCTAAAATAGTAAAATAATAATAATAATGGTCTGGGGGACCATGTGGTACATCTCCGTTTGACCCACCAGACACCTTATTCATCATTCAGGGTTGCGTTTCTCGAACATTCGAGCCTGCTGCAACATTCCTAGATCTTAATTAAGGGAATAATGGTGCAGTGTTAGTATAGGTAATCCTATGATTTCGAGTGCAATTTGCAATAAATGAGCACGAGTAAATGTTTTCAAAACAAAATTTCACGCGCCCTTAGGGCGAGTGCAATTTGTGGTCTTTTTAAAGATTCACATGCGCTTTTTTATTCAAAATTGCTAAATACTGCTCTATTATTCCCTTAATTAAGACCTAGGAACTAGAGATAGTTTATCAAAATTATGCAGAAGTAAAGCGCGCACATTAAGTGAAAAAATAATTTATTCAAACCCTGCAAGTGACATTGTGTGTTTGGCCAAAACAGCCGCGTACGATCAAAACAATAACATACAATGATATTTTCAGATCTTTCGGTTCGGGGAATTGTGCAGTCTGGTTTGTTACTTCTTTGCAATGAATTAACCCTCTTCTGCATTAAATTACCTGAAAACTTCATGTTTCTTAACCAATCAGAACTGAGTAATTTTTTCATGTATCTTATTAGCTCAAAAGCTAGTTTATTGTACCTTGTTACCCAATATTTTCATAGTTTAAGTTCAAAATTTTTAGGTCAAAATCTCGATTTTGATTGAAAACAGATCAGCTTTTCGGGTTCGTAAAGTTACAAGAGCTCTCCAGGAAAAGGGGCCCAAGGCGATATTAGACTAGTGTTGCAGTTATCGAACACCTAATCTTAATAACCAGCTTGAACTTTCTCATCATATAGGAACATTCAGCGGCGCGCTCTTCATATTTCAAGCCACTGGCCGAATCTTTGCATAACGCCCTTAAAGAAGTTAAACAGGACAAACCAAAGGATCAGATCAAAATCATTGACGTTGGAGCTGGGACAGGGCTTATAGGATTTGAGCTCAAGAAACTCGGATACACCAACCTATGTGCTTTGGACATCTCAGCTGAGATGTTAAAGGAAGCAAGGAAGAAAGAGGTCTATACTGAGTTCATCTGCACGTCTTTGAACGGCCAGCCGATACATCAGATTGAATCTGGACAATTCGATGCTTTGATTTGTGGTGGGGCGCTCATTCCAGGGCTTATCGGCTCATCTGCTTTCGTGGAGATGATAAGAATGGTTCAAAGTGGTGGGTCTTTCGCAGGAGTTTACCGAGGCACAGGCACGGATGTCTTCGGGGAGTGTGTTCCGTGGCTAATTGTTGGACTTGACGCTAAAGAATCATTTATTCGCAGTTTCAAAGCATCTGTGGGTGAAGAAATTTGCCCACAATGTTTTTAATCTTTCAAACGCTGTAAAAAAAAGAAACAACTACAACAAAAACGGACACTACCCTTTAAACATCATACTTTGATAAACCTTTGAGGAAATAATAATATTTTAAGCAAAAATGAAAAAAAAAGATCATTTGAGATTGAGGATATATCAAGATTTTACAAAACGTGAAAAATCCTATCAAAAGTTTTTTGAAAACTCAAACCGTGAGATAGATCTGGTAGTGAAGACTCACGTAACACCCTTTTTGATAAATTCCCTAAACATCCGGCATCTGACCCGTAAATCTTCTTCTGGGGTCAAATCTTCTCTTTGCAAATTCGTTTAAAGAATTTCTTGATGTATCAAGAGCACGCCCCCAAGCTGGTCTCTTCAACTTCTCTTTGGATGATATTACAGTTTGTAGGTTAACTCTTTAATTCCTATGAGTGACCAAGACAGAATTTCTCCTTACAGTATCAATATGATATCAAGCAGACAAGTAATTGGAAAACAAAGAATATGTCAATTAACCAACATCATAGGAATTATATGACAGACATAAAAGAGGTCCAAGGAGTGAAAGGGTTAACCAACTCTGTGAGTTAAATCTGATAAATACATGGAGAAATATAGGAAAAAGGATGGAAATTTCCCATGATAAAACCTTACCAGAAACACACTAAATTCCTATGTGAACTTCTTTGTAGATGGCGTCCTCTGTTTCAACATAAAGAAAGAGGAATTAAAACACTATCAAGAAATGATGACAGAGCTGGAGAAAGCTGGCGATTGGATATGCATGTCCAAAGAGTCTTCACCTTTCTATGCAGCCGAGGACATGCCCAGTGATTGCTGGGGGTTCGTTCACAAAGTTTCGAAGAACTAAGAAACATGTATCATGGCAGTTACGCCTAACTTATCTAGGCCATACAGGAAAATCATTGTTTTAGCTAGCTTGAAACATCAGTTATAATGCTGTTGTGATATTTTGATGTTAAAACAAAGCAAGTTTATGAAACAAATCGAACTGTTCAAACGACATTGCCCTGATGTTGTACTTACAATTTTGCAAATGCCGGTGGACGGCGACTGCCCGCAGACATTTCAAATTTTCTGTCACGGCTTACGTTTCATTTCCTGATATTAAAATTTCGAAAATATAGATGCCTTTTTCTTGAATTTGAACACAGTGGTAAAAATAAAAGCTTTTAAGGTGGAACCGATAAGTACCAAGACTCTCCAAAAATTTAAGGTCAAGACGGAGAAGAACTGCTTATCCACTGAACAACTCAGGGGTCTTAGTATTGACTTAAACATTCAACACAAACTCAAAAGTTGTTTTCGAAGCATAAATCTAACACAACCCTTGGTTTTTATTTGTCTTCCACCATAACAGTCCAAAATAAGAGGGGATATTATGGTTTAACTCCGAAAGACGAAAGACCCCTGAAGCCTTCAGAAAGGTTTCAGCATCGTGCAGTTCTCTATTTTGAAAATAGAGCCATTTCTAATTTCGGTTTTTCTTTGCTCCACACAGGAAAGCTGTAAAATATAAGCTATCGTGTGACATTTTATTCCCTGAGCACAAGAAAGATTAGTAAATGTGTTTAGATGAATGTTAGCAATTTCAAAATCGATTACTAATTACTTTAGAAACGAAACAAGACAGCAAATGTTTGCAGTACTTCATGGCCGCCATGTTGGTATCCCTTACATGGGCATCAACTTGGCGTCCCCATCCGAAGCGCTATAAATTTATGTTAAACATTTTGGCTAATAACTCATCAGTGGAATAATGATTGGAAATATGTGAAAATCATATATGTGCGCTGCAGGGAAGAATCCTTGCAGCTATCCTTGCAATCTATGCAGCTATGAACACTAATGAACGAGTAGTTGAAATAAGACCTAAAAAAAATTCAGGCCCGTACGGGATTTGAACCATGACCTACGGGCCTGAATTTTTTTCAGGTCTTATCAAACTTCTCATTCAGTAGTGGTCATAGATGTGAGGATCGCTTATATCCGTCATCAGTGGAAATTGCTGCAGACCAGAAACTTGGGAAATATACTACAATAGCTCACTCTCTACAGTAATCGAGCTATGAGGACAACGATGAAGATTGGCGAAGACTAAAACCAACATGAAGGACCGAAAAAATCTATAACTAGTGATAATTAAAAATTGATATAGTACGTTCGATCTCTAGTAAAAGTTTTTTTTTTATTTTACTGATTGCGCAGAGAAAAAAAATATCGGTGGCTTCAGCTCAAGGCGGCCAAGAAAACATTTGCACGTGAGATCGAGGCTATTTGTGCCACATAACTAAGTCAGCCGGCCAGCCAGTCCAAAATGGCGCCCAAAGCCTGAAATCGCATGGCATCACGATCGATTCCCTTGGAACTAGTCCATGAAACCCTCGAGAGTGATTTCCCCAAAAACGACACGATTAGTATGCGTTCTCCTTCGTCGAACGCAATTATACGACCGTGCGTTTTCATGCGAACGGAATCGAAATAAAGGTGTTCGATTTCAAGGTAATAGATCCTGCGGTTATAAAATATTTCAGCTGCATGTATAATTACCAAATTTATAATTAAGCGGAGATAAAACTTAACAAGATATTTGGCAGAGTAGACAAATTTTGAAATCTAGTGCGTATGGTAGTATACAAAGTAAATCTCACAAATGACATGGAATGCATCCTATCGTTTACAATTGTTGTTTAAGGTCATTAGTGTTCTTACCCCACAAGGTACAAACTGGAGAAAAGCCTTTCAAAGTTAAGGTTTTCAACAAACAGTTAAATGATCAGGAGGACACCTTCCAGAGCATAACAGAGTACATATATCCGAACTTACTGACCGAATTACGTACCTACTATCGAATTGACTGACCCACTTAAAGAAAAAATTAATCGTCAGCCTGATTGACTTGCCAGCCAATCAAGTTTTAACTTACTTCATGTTTCTTTGTACACTTTGGATTTTCACGACATGTTACCTTAAAATAAACAATAAGCAAATAAAATGATTAAATCTTACGATTTCACATTTAGGAATATTCTTAGCAGCTCCGTTTTCTTCTGAAGGGATTCCAGCAATGCAGATGCAGCAGTCTTATAAATGAAAGAAATCTCAGAACCAGATTGAAATGACTTTATAAGTGCAGAATTGATATCTGTGTCGTGTTCATAAAACGTTGGATATACGAGGACACTTTACCTACTTTAAACAGCACATTTCGTAGGCTTGAAAGAAATCTACGCTCTCCAAAAGTATGCTTCAAACGTTAACGTTAGAAAATTCCTAGATGTAATAGAGAAACAAGAAGTCACTTACAAAGACAACTGAAATGTGTGTTAGGAAAACAAAATTTGGCCCTTCAACATATGTCAGATTTGTGTTGTTATCTTCTAAAGGTATCTGGGGGTATACCCTACGGTATACGTGAATGACGGAATCCCACGAACAAGCGTTCGAGTTATCAGAACTGGGATTTGGATCTAATTTTGCGAGCTTTCTCTGCAAATGTTTTAGAAGGTTCTAACTTTTAAACGATACTTGACATAAAGGCTTGACAAGTGGCAGCTCTGTTATTTTCAATGCTTTCTAGATTCCTTGATCTGGCTAATTCATGTACACAGAGTCTGTCGTGTTGCCCTTTAATATAAAAGCCACCTGATCATTATGAAGGTCATTCAAGCTCTCTTCACTTCAGAGAACGCCACACACTTAACTGACAAATTCCAAACGAAATTTTGTCTTTGATGGTGTGTACCGTGGTGGCAGTGGTATTCCTACTTGTACTTAACTCATATTGCGTTGTAATAACAAACAAAATACTGCGAAAAAAATGCGTGCTAACAGTACCATCCACCCAAAATTGTCAGGCCAACGAACCTGATGTCAATCATCCATGACCAAATATAGTCATAACATGAGATAAGTTAACCCACTCTGTGCAGTGAAACAAAGATTTTGATTAATTTACCCAAGCAGCTGTGACCGCATGGCTCTGTAGCTGCTCGCTTGTATACATTTCTATATCATGTACACACGGTTTTAGTTCGGCTACACGACTCTCAAACGGTGCAACCTCAAGACGGCTGTGCACCTATGAACAGATTTAAAACCATCACTCCACAAGATTATCGAAGCAGAGATATCAAAAACCGTTGATTCAATCAATTCCTTTTCATGAAATCTGATATCTCTATGTGTTATACAGGGTATCCACTAGCTATCCATACTGTCACTTTGAATTAACAATTGATTCATACTTTAGCGCGCGCTCATGGCCGACATACGAGAAGTTTAGACAGTCACAGAGAAGTTGCTCGAGGTGTCGTTTGAAAACTTCTTACGCGCTCCATGTCTTCATGAACGCGCGTATGAACCAATTGTTTTAAAACAACTTAAACGCAGTTGTTTATATACTGTTTTCATGCAATTTAAAAATTTTGGGAAAAGAAGACACTCCATGAATGCAAAACAAATCGAATTTTTGCTAAAAAAATCTCTAAGGAAATAACGGTTTCACAGCTTGCTCTTTATCTAAAACAAACAATAGTTTTAGCCAAAATGTACCTTTGAGTATTTTAAGAGTGGTCGTCTGTAAAACTTTTGTTGAAAATAAAAGAACTGAAATTTTTTCAAACTTTGCCAGAACATAGGAATGAATGGCCTTAGTTACGGAAAAATATCAAAAATGTCGAAAAAAAATTATTTTGGGAAAACGGTGGCATTTTGTGTTTTGGGGGTTCATAATCGTATTTTCCCGGTGAAATAGGGCACCTCAAGGTAACGGCCGAAAAAATATATTTCGCCAGCATTTCGGAAACCACATAATAATTCTAAAACAAGAGGTGTTTTTTAAAGGTTTTAAAGTATTTTTTTATTCCAAGATTCCTTAAAAAACAATTTTTTTGCTAGTTTTCTAATTCAAGTAAAACTTCACCCATCAAAACATAGCTCAACTTTGGCGACTAAAATCGGCCATTGTTACATGGCTCCATAAACTGATACAATAACCATTGTCAAGAACAAGGTTTCTTCGTTTAGAAACTGCAATAAAACTTTGGCTACTTAAACTCCGAATTTTTAGAGAGATTTATATAAGCGTATTTGAGCTCAAGAAGCGCGTCACATGACCAACGTGACTTGCACGTCATACTAAAAAAAAGATTCCAAAACATTCGAATTCCCTCTTATATCAAATAAAAACTTCGAAACAGGTCTCCTTCATATTCAACATACATATAATTTTCTCCTGAAGCCAAAGAGTCAAGGCAATCTGGGCAGTTTTCGATAGTCTAGCATCTGCAAATTGCTGGTCTATGTTGTTACAACGGCTATACTCGCAACTAATACCAACCCAACAATAAAAAAAAAAAAATTTTACATCAGAAGGAATTGCCCAGACTACAATTACACAAAATGTTACCTTTAGAGGTGGTTTTCATGCCAAGAGTATGTACTTTAGCCCGCTCCACCGTTTTCAACACTTATCCATGCTACCATTTCTCGCCACTGTAGGGCGATCGATGGTATGTGATTGCGTTACACACAGGAAGCCCATTAAGTAGAATGATGCGGAAGATGACCAACGTTTTTGACAGAGCAAGGTTGGTCTTTATAAATCCTTTCGATCTAAAACGTGAGGTTTTCACTGCCAATTTTTTTTAAAACAAGGCTACAAAGGGATAATCACATATCGTAGCCGCGTATGGCGCATATGCATCTATTGTACTTATTTCTATCAAGACAATTGGAATAATGTTAGTGTCTCTCTATTCCAGGAGTCCTTACTTTCTGAATACGAAGACTATGGTCACTTCTAGCTGGAAAATAAAAAATAAATAAAATCTCTCCCAAACCCAGAGGTGGTTGTCTGGAATAATTCCTTAAAGAGCATACATAGAAAATGTCAGAGTTCAATTCTTCCATTCTTCTGCTGTAAGCTCCCATAATTTGTTCCTATTTTCCGTGGAATTCTCCCATTGGATGTTGCTGTATTTAATTCTTCAATCTTCTTACTTAGTTCCTTTAATTGCCCCTTGCTAAGTACATTCATTCAGCCTAAAGCTTAAAGACATACTTGGAAGTTCCAAGAAACAAATTGTGCATTGGATCAATGACATGAAATCGAACACAGTCAAAGTATTCAAAGAAGTTTCCAAAGATTTTTGAGCCAGAGTGTGCTCTCTTCTTCTCAGAGAATCAAGCGCTAAGGAATAGTGATCTTCCATCCCCGTATTAAAGTTATCAGTAATTAACGGATGGTTATACATGTTTTCAGCGATATGCTGATAATCATTCAAAGGACTCATTCAAGAAAAAATAAATCATGGAATTTAAGCACTTAGCACGTTACAATTTAAACATACTGTGGTCAAGAAACTTTAAAAGCATAACCTTACTACCATACTTTAAAATTGATGGGAGGTAAGAGAACAGTTGAGGGTACGGAATGAAAGGTATGAAGACAAAGAAACAATATTTATTGTGATTAATTCTGTGATTGGTGGATTTAGCCGAGTGGATTTAGTATGAGTGACTGCTTCAACGGTCCGATTTCAGGTGTCCGATTACAACAAACTGCCCGATTACACTATCTGATTAAAACTTTACGGAATGATTAGTGATGCGAATGTACCAAAAACATTTGAGGAATTTGGAATGGTTATGATCAATCTGAAATAAAGTAATCCTGTAGGCTTGGAGGCTCATCAGGAGGTTAAATTCTTACATATCGCTGTAAAGTTAAATGGATATCCCATTCTGAAAGCAAAGAACAGAATGATGTATAAACTGGAATGTTGGAATGTAAAATAAAGTATTAATTGTTTAGGTCGTCAATCAGTAGTCAGTCGACAGAAACGAGCACGATTTTCTGCAAAATTGACTGGAGAGCAAAGGATGATGGGATGTGAAGCTTTACGGACTTAGTAACAGTATTTTGCCTCTGAGGCCTCTTTTTAAAAAGGGTTAAGGAGTCTCTCGGAAGATTTTTTCCACCTCGCCATACATTTCTTATTATTTTTGTTCAAAGATACCCTTAGGGGTGATTCAGTGCGGGTAAGACTCGATGATCTATTCCGTAGTCTTCCAGAAAGGCCACTCACAGTTTAGAAATAAGATGTATTTAAATACCTCGAGAATATGTGCGCTGAAAAGCCAAATTAATCTTTGACATTTCTAAACAAACATCTGATAATCTTAACAAGCCTGAAAGAACCTATCGGTGGAAGTCCCCTGAAAAATTTTTGACTGCCATTCATTTCGTCTATTTTAGAACGCTCCTGGTTGCAGGGCATTTAGAGACAGCGTATTCTGAAAGTAGAAAAAATGATAGTTATAGCAAAAATGTACTTTTCAGCATTTTGAAATCTGATTTACAAATACTCTCTAATATTTTATATCCAACATTTTTTCAAAATGGTAGAGAAAAATAATACAGAGTACTTGGCGATCAGATCACAAAATCGGTTTGCACATTTGAGGTTTAACAAAATACCTTGTTGCCTTCCGCTGAGCGTGGTGGGCTTGCTTGACAGCACATAGTTTCCTCCTTAATTGCGACTCAATATTAGTCTGAACTCGTCAGAAACGTATTTCTATTTGCTCAGCTAAGGTAATATTCGCAACATCATTAGTATAAAAATAGTAGCCTTGTGGAACTGTAACTTCGATGAACATTAAAAATTACGTTCGGACTTCCATTCCAAAGTATGGTGAAGCATTGAAGGCGATTGAAAACAAATGCAATGAAGTTCTCTTGGTTTTTCTGATGATGTTCACTTGCCGCAGATACATGGTCACCAGAAATTATTGCTGTTTGGTGAACAGCTTTTCCTAGATTCATTCCATTGTATGATTGTTGTTCTGATTGTCATGTTTTGTTCGCCTTGAAATCTTACACCATAGACCGTGTATTTGCTTCCCACAATTTCGGAAATGCTATATGAAGTGGTTAGGATTTTGAGGCAAATTTATAATAAATTCAACAGAAACATTGAGACTAGTGATATGGTTTGTTTTGTCTGCGGTAAAGAACTGCACTTGAAGTGAAGATTAGCTTTATTTTTAAAGAACATTCAACTCTTTAAAAACATCTTTCGACAGTTCTTCTATCATCTTCAGTTCTGAATAATACAAAGTATAAGGTTGAATTTAAAGCGCACAACAGAATGCTCATTGGACAAAACAGACAATAGTAACAGAACAATGTATGCATTTACAAGGAAAGTTTTAAATTGACATTATAAAGTTGATGATTAAGAGTAGATTTCTCCCATTGAATGTGGATAGCTTCTTTGATTTTAAGTTAAAAAGTTGTTGAAGCGTGATCCAAGATGCTAAAACACTCATCAGAACAAAGAGTGGAGAATTATGTAGATGTCTGAAAATGTGAGAGGTCTTATCACTGACCAAGTGATGAATGGATGTGTTGAAGTCCTAAATGTAATAACATTTGGTCCTAAATGTAATAAAGTCCTAAATGTAATAACATTTAGTCCTAAATGTAATAACATTTAGTCCTAAATGTAATAAGCCTCCAATGAAATCGTTTGACTCCTGCAGTGCATTGTTGTTATGGCGGACATCCACAATGATATGTAAGTGACAGCTGTTTCACCAAAAAAAACCGCTGACCAGTATACATGTCACATTATGGGCTCACTGATATCAATCAGCGTCTTTTTACTTGCTAGACATAAGAAATATCAGCAGTCGAAGTATGGTCCTTAAAGCGGTTTATCGATCGAGTTGAAGAAAATCATTTCCAGCCCAAAGTGGGCTAGTGCTTGGCTGGAAGCTTAATAGGATGGAATCGATTGGTACGTAACCATTAAGACTTTTTGGAAAAGAAATTGTCTACAATTGATGATGAACTAAGTCTTTAGTAGTGATGCACCATTTTAGAGCAGTTTGAATGATTTCGCTGTGTCACATGTTAATCCAAAAGAAAATTATTATTATTAGTAGCGTTATTGAAATTTTGCACATCAATGTTATTCAGTGTCGATTGATTCTGATGAAGCATTTGAGTTCATTTTTAAGAATGACTATCCTGATTTATTCAATTTTGAACTTAGGGTATTGCATTTCCAGCCCTCTATGGCTATACTCCACCTCAGTAATCAGTTCATGTACCATATGACTATAAGTGGAAACTGTTGAGCTTTCTTTTTTCATTCATCTATTTATCTATTCATTTTCTTCCCTCACGGCGGGGAGAAGAGGTGAAGACAAAGAATGAAATATAAACTTGAGATCAACTGTAAAATATACGTTTTCCTAATATTTCGGTTCGCGGAACTGATGAACCCGTCATAAGGGGCTAAAGGAAAAAAATGAATGGTTCATTAGACCGTCAACTGACCATCATGTGTTGATTGGTGTAGCTCAATGGTTCAATTTGACTCTTGCGTGGAAAAAAGGTAACATGTCAAGACCTGTGATCGTGAAATGGGATAGCATATGATTGGTCAGTCGATATCTTGCTCACTAGTCACTTTATCAAATAGCTAGCAGCGCACGTGGGCAAGATGAAGCGAATCCTGTGTTCTGATTGGCTACCTGAGCGGGCATGATGGGCCCACCCTCGCCCGCTCGGGATACCCCGTATTGATCCCACGCAAGAAAACTTACAAAGTTCGTAACTTTTGGACAATGTTTGCATATACATAGAAAAAAATAAACGACCCTCTTGGGTTTATTGTACTGCAAACACAGTTGGCTTTCACTATCGGCTCTCGAAATAAACAGGCCATTCTTGATTCTTATCAAAGCGAAATCTTTTGCCATACAATGAATCCTTTAATGATTAAGCCAAGAGAATATAAACTCTCTTGACCAAGCTGGTATGGTCAAGATTACTGGATATTAGCCTCGTTCTTTTTCTACTTTTTTATGGACCGTGACCTCGTCTCCGTCCATAAAAACGCAAAAAAAAAAACTCAGCCAATATATAGCCATTTTGACCTCACGCTCGGTCAATAACGCCTATGAATATATTTTATGCAGACCCGTACAAATCTGGCAAGGGAAGACCGTACAAAGAATGCCCCTCTGAGCCCAGAATTTGTCTAACGTATAAGTCGGTGGACTTCTTTTTCCTTGTAATTCGGTTTATTAAGTGTTAACTTCAGCACTGAAGACAGAAGTATTTCGTCAAAATCTGTTACACTGAAGAGTCTGAGCCAATGATATAGAGAGGGCTATTAGTCAACGTTCTCGTTGCTTTTGCGTCCGTCAATTTGATGCCAAAAGTACATCAGTATCAGTATAAGGTTTTGTAGCCAATGCTTCTCAACCTACCTCTTTAACAAATAAAAAGACGCTGATTAATATCAGTGAGCCTGCAATAATCCATAAATATTGGTCAGAGGATTCTTAAGTGCAACAGCTGTCACTTTAATATTTCAATGTTAGCGCAGTTAAACGATTGCATAGGAGGCTTATTACATTTAGGACCGAACGTTATTACATTTAGGACTTTATTACATTTAGGACCAAATGTTATTACATTTAGGACTTTATTACATTTAGGACAGTTATTACATTTAGGACTTCCACATGGATGTCTGCGGGGGATCTGTTTTGTGGCTAATAGTTGGACTTGACACTAAAGAATCGTTTGGTCGCTGTTGCAAAGCATCTGTGGTTGAATAAATTTGCTCACAATGTTTTGAATCTTTCAATTTGATTGTCTTTGATTTGTGGTGGGGCGCTCATTCCAGGGCTTATCGGCTCATCTGCTTTCGTGGAGATGATAAGAATGGTTCAAACCGGTGGGTCTTTCGCAGGAGTTTACCGAGGCACAGGCACGGACGTCTTCGGGGAGTGTGTTCTGTGGCTAATTGTTGGACTTGACGCTAAAGAATCATTTAGTCGCAGTTTCAAAGCATCTGTGGTTGAAGAAATTTGCCCACAATGTTTTGAATCTTTCAAACGCTGTAAAAAAAAACAACCACAACAAAAACAGACACTAGCCTTTAAACACCATACTTTGATAAACCTTTGTGAAAATAATAATATTTTTTGACAAAAATGAAAAAAGGATAATTTTAGATTGAGGACATATCGGGAAAAACCTGTAAAATCCTATAGCAAGTTTTTTGCTTGGTTATTTTTGTTTTTTGAAAACTCAAACCGTAATGAAGACTCACGTAACACCCTTCTTGACAAATTCCCTTAACATCTGGCATCTGACCCGTAAATCTTCTTCTGGGGTCAAATCTTCTCTCAATTTGCAACCAGAATTCGCTTAAAAGAATTTCTTGATTTATCAAGAGCAGGCCCTTAAGCTGGTCTTGAAGATGTCAATTAGGGTATCATTGGTTAATCCAATACCAAATTCCCCTAACTACCATCATAGTAATTGTATGACAGACATTAAAGAGAAATACTACAGAGATCTTAGGAGTGAAAGGGTTACCCAACTCTGCGAGTTAAATCTAATAATAACATGGACAAATAGGAAAAAGGATGGAAATTTCCCATGGTACAACCTTACAAGATCCGCACGAAATTCCGATGTTAACTCCTTTGCAGATGGCGTCCTCTGTTTCAACATAAAGAAAGAGGATATAGAACACTATCAAGAGATTATGACGGAACTAGAGAAAGCTGGCGAACTGATGTGCATGTCCAAAGAGTCTTCACCTTTCTCTGCAGTCGAGGATATGCCATGTACAAGAAACATGTACCGTGGCAGTTCAGCCTAACTCATCTAGGCCATACTAGCCTTGATCATACTTTCAACATCATTTATGATGTTTTTGTTATGTTTTGATGTTAAATCAAAAGCAAGTATATGAAATAAATCAAACTGTCCAAACGACATTGCCCTGATGTGGTACTTACAGTTCTGCACGTGCCGGTATTCACTGAACAACTCAGGGGTCTTAGTATTGACTGAAACATTCAATATAAACTCAAAACTTGTTTACGAAGCACAAATCTAACACAATCCTTGGTTTTTACTAGACTTCCACCATAAATATCCAAAATAAGAAGGGATATTACATTGTACCTCCAAAAGACGAAAGACCCCTGAAACCTTCAGAAAGGTTTCAGGATCGTGCAATTCTATTTTCTATTTTGAAAATAGAGCAATTTCTAATTTCGGTTTTTCTTTGCTCGACATCGGAAAGCTGCAAAATATGAGCCATCGTGTGACATTTTATTCCCTGGGCATTAGAAAGATGAGAAGATGTGTTTAGATGAATGTTAGCAGTTTCAAAATCGATAACTAATCCCTTTAGAAACGAAACAAGACAGTAAATATTTGCATTAATACATGGCCGCCATGTTGGTGCCCCTTGCATGGGCATCAACTCGGTGTTCCCATCCGAAACGCTATAAATTTATGTCAGAAATTTTGGCTAATAACTCATCAGCGTAAAGCAGAAATTTTTTTGGGATCACTTTCTGAAGGAGCTCAGACACCAGGCTCAATTAGGTAACCAAGCCTTCTGATGATTTGTTAACAATTCTACACTCACCTCCCCCGACTGGTTGAAGTGCGATGGGGCTGGGGGACAGGGAGGGGAACATTTTTGTTACTTGCGCGAGAAAAAACAAATGGGAAGTTATCTATTAACCCTATTTTTTTTGTAATTTTCGCGGGAAAAGATATTACCTCATCTCGCTGCGCTCCGTTCAAATACGAATCTTCTGCCTTTTGCTAAAATACGCCTTCTTCGTGAATTCTGAACACCACTCACGGTCAAATGGAACCAAAGGGAATTTCAAACCTAGGAAATACTTACCTCTGAATAGTGTCTTACAAGCTCTGCTCTCGGTGACATGTTTTTCCGAAGGGCTCGCTGGATTACAGCACAATCGCAAGAAGTGCACCTCATCGAGTACAGGTCTTGAAAATGTATTCAATGTTAAAAAAATCCCAGCGGGCAAACAACATTAAACTTTCGGTGAACGTAATCCTTTTTTTAATGGACCACAAAATTCGTCATAAGTGTAGTAATCCGCTTATTTATTCTTGACATTAAGCTGATTTCGACATAATAAAGCAATTGGTATCAATCATATCAAAATACGTATTTGACAACTTGATAATCTTGTTAGAATATCATAGGAAGTTGTACCTTTAAAGAAGCTACGAGTAAAATCTGTAAGGCCCTTTCACTGTTTATAGCGGTAAATTTATATTAACCCTGGAAGCTTTGCACGTCTTAGTTATTTGCTTGATTATTTTTTGACGCTGTTGTGTTGAGCATCCATCTGAAGTGTGCGTATACGAGTGCTCAGGGTGCATAGAGTGAAAATGGTACGCAAACCTAATAATTTCGACCACTCCAACCCTCCCAGCCCCACCCTCTACAAAAAATGAGTAGTTTCCGGACCATATTGACTTGAAATTTTACACCTGGAAATTTCTAAATTGACTGATGCCTCACACAAGGGAAAATTATTTTCATATCAAAACTGTGCACCACTGAGGCCTTGCATTAATAAAAAGGCTATTCTGGTATGTTCCACTAATTATATTAGGTCAGATGCGTTTGCAACAAAGGATGGAAAAAATGAATTATTATTATCATTAACATTATTATTATTATTATTATTGTGTTACATACTCTTAACCAAATTTGAAACTTTACCACTCCCTCCCTTAAAGCAGCTACATGTCTACAATATAGGGCCTTCTTAAAAGTCCTCATTGTTTAATGCCTCAAGGCTTGCTAGTTTGGCAGTCAGAGGAAAAGGAATACATGATAATAATGATTATAATGAAGATTGAAATATCAATTCTAACTGAGCAATGACTCGGGATACAGGAAAAAAGACATTGATTGCATTACATTAGGTGGCTTGATCCAAATGTGCCAAGAAAGTATTTTTTTTTGTTTGGTACATAATCATAAAAAAGCCCGATATTCTGTAGTTGTAAGTCATGGAGTGAAATTCAGCACTTAAACTATATTCAATAGACCTTACTGTAGTTTTCAACACCACCTTGATGGGTTGGTGGGCAGGTGTGACCTTGCGGTATTTGTATAAGACTTCAATGTCAAATAGTTTTTGTGAAAATTCTGTTATGATAAAAATATCAGTAATATGGCAAACGTAAGCAACAGTTGTACACGTTACAGGAAAAGGATTCTTCTGTAAAAAATTTTTCTTCTTGCAGACCAAAATTTCCTGAAAAAAATAACAGACAATGCATGGAAAATCTATTACAAACTACAGGGCAGATTCAAGGACAGGTCCATAGCCACTATGAATTAAGCATCCCTACCACTCCCAAAATGCATTATCAGTTGCCCCAGATGTCCAGGCAGTCCAGGGAACAATTTAAACATTAGCTCAGTCTTGTGTTATCAGATCAATTGTTGCTAAGAGTGCATTATTTCGTGACAACGTACTTCAACAAGTTAGGTATACATAAAGTATATACCACAAAAGCAAATGATTTCTGGTGTTATCGCTAATTGAGATATCAGATCAAGAAAGTATAAGGTTATTAATAAAGAGTTGGATTGGACAAAAAAGGTCACGCAAGCAAGAAAAGGCTTGGGCACAAATTCAGTAGGCTTGGCTACCGAGTTGAGCCTGGTTTCTAGGCTCCTTCAGAAAGTGATCCCAAAAAAATTTGTGCCAGCGGAAATGGCTACAGACCTGAAACTTGGGAAATATTCTACAATAGCTCACTCTATAGAAATCGAGCTATGAAGACAACGATGAAGATTGGCGAAGACTACAACCAACATGAAGGACCGAAAAAATATATAACTAATAATAATCAAAGATTAGCAAAGTGCGTTCGATCTCTAGTTTTATTTTACTGATTGCACAGAGAAAAAAATCGGTGTCTTCATTTCAAGGCGGCCAAGAAAACATTTGCATGTGAGATCGAGGCTATTTGTTCCACATAGCTAGCCAGCCAGCTAGCTAATCCAAAATGGCGCCCAATGCCTGAAATCGTATGCCATCACAATCGATCCCCTTGGCACTAGTCCATTAAATCCTCGAGAGTGATTTCCCCAAAAACGACACGATTAGTATGGGCGCAGCAACGTTTTCTCTCAAGAATTGAAGGCTTGATGTAAACATATATACCGTGCGCTTTCATGCGAACAGAATCGAAATAAAGGTGTTCGATTTCAAGGTAATGGACTCTGTGGTTATCAAATATTTCAACTGCGTATATAATTTCCATATTTATAATTTATCGGAGACAAAACTTAACCAGATTTTGGCAGAGCAGACAAATTTTGAAACCTAGTGCTTACAAATGACATGGAATGCATCCTATCGTTTACAGTTGTTGTTTTAAGGTCATTAGTGTTCTTACCGCACAAGGTACAAATTAGAGAAAAGACTTTCAAATTTAAGGTTTTCAACAAACAGTTTAATGATCAGGAGGACACCTTCTAGAGCATCACAGAGTACATATATTCGGACTGACTGACTGAACTACGTACGTAGTATCGAATTGACTGACCAACTTAAAGAAAAAATTAATTTTCCGCCTGATTGACTTGCCAGCCAATCAAGTTTAACTTACTTTACGATTCGATGAACAGGAGCGAGAATAAATGAGTTCAAGTTTTGCGACACTTTGAATTTTCACGACATGTTACCTTAAAATAAACAATAAGCAAATAAAATGATTAAATCTTACGGGGAATATAGAGAAGTAGTTGATTCCAAGCTAACTACTTTAAAAAATAGTTAAGTACTTGTGAAATATTGAAATTTTACACTACGAAGGTCAAGTTACCATTCACATTTAGGAATGTTCTTAACAGCTCCGTTTTCTACTGAAGGGATTCCAGAAGGCATAAATAGATTTTGCTCGGCAACTTTTGAACAACGTTTAGCGCTTTCAGCACCTTTTTATACTGCGAGCAACCTAAAGCAACTTTTGCCTTCCTTGGCAACTTTTTTTTAGTCAACAAATAGTTGACTAGTACATCCTATTGAGAGGATATCGACCCTAATGAGGTTACCATAGTCGCTTGGGCAACTCTTAGTAGTCTTGCAAGAGCTTCAATTTCGAGAAAACGCAAAATTCACGTCAAAGAAGGGAAATACAAACAGCGAGGAAGCAGTAGCTCGACCTTGTCCCCAGGGAAAAGAAACACAACATGCTCTTGGATTCGCGTGAAAGACTATCCAAAACAACATTTCGCAATGGTGAGTAGAAATTTGCGTTGTAACGCTTGCAATGAGACCCTTTCATTACAGAAAAGCTTAATCGACAAGCGTATAAAGTCAAGCAAGCATGCAAACGGAGTTGCTCGCATCACGAAAGACAAGAAGCAAAGCCAGTCAATCATGGACTGTGTTAAAAGGCGAGACATGCGTGAACACCCCAGTGGATCGACATTGCCTGCGGAAATCCGTTTGTTCCGATTTGAAATAGTCGCGTGTGTTATTTTTGGAGGTATACCACTATTAAAAGTGGATATTCTACGTCCTTTGCTGGAGAAATATGGCCATAGATTAACCTACAGCGCCAACCTCCCTGAAATCATTACAGTGGTATTGGAGTAAGAAAGAGAGAAACTCCTGAGAGAGCTTGAAGGTGTGAAGAAGGCCAGTGTTACTTTTGATGGAACAGCCAGAATGGGTGAGGCCCTTGTTGCTATTGTTCGTTTTGTTCAGGAAAACTTCATACCTACACAGCGCCTTATACGACTTGAAGTACTAGCAAAGACATCGAAGGGAGATGAGCTGGCCCAGAGGTTGATGTCTTGCCTTGCTGTGAAGCATAACTTTGGTCCTAACACGATCGTTGGTGAATCAGGGATGGGGCTTCAGTGAGTGGGGCAGCCTTGCGACAACTCATTTTTTTCTACTCTAACCTGTTTGACGTTGTGTGGTAACCATACAGATGCAGCGGTCTTATAAATGAAAGAAGTCTGAGAACCAGATTGAAATGACTTTATAAATGCAGAATTGATATTTGTGTCGCGTTAATAAAACGTTGGATATACGAGGACACTTAACCTGTTTTGAGTAAATTTCGAAGGCTTGAGAGAAATCTACGCTCTCCAAAAAAATGTTTCCAACTTTAAAGTTACAAATTCCTAGATTTAATAAAACAGAAGAATTCACTCACAAAGACAACTGAAATGTGTGCTATAAAACAAAATTTGGTCTTTCAGCATACTACAGATTTGTAATGTTATTCCGCCCACCCTTCCATACCCCTTCCCTCCCCCTCCCCCCCCCCCCCCCGCCCCCTGATAAAACATGCCCTTACTGAGGAGCTAATAGCGCTGGTTTCTTTTGAATTCCAAAGTTGAAATTACAAGTTATGAAAGGCGGCAAAAACTGATCAAGAAAACAACGGTAAAGCAGTTTCCGTTGGGAGCTCCCCTGTGTCATGATTACACCTTGGCATCAGTATTCATGTTCTCCATACTGACCTCCATACATCAAGGAGAATTTATTTAATAATCAAGAGCTTCTTTACTAACTGATCATTTCCTTTACTCTCGTAAACTTAATGTGTGATTCAGGGGCGATATTGTGAGAAGAAATTAGATTCTGGTCACTCTTAGGTGATTGTAGGGTTTAAGAACCAGAATAATATAAGAACAATCATGCTCCAGCCTTGTACTCATTAATTACCTCGTCGCCTTTTGCAACGAATTCTTCCAAACTTTTCTGAAGCTTTGTGCAAAACCCTGAATTCATCTCTAGAAATTCCTGGTGACAAAATGAACATTTGATATCACATTTGTTTTCAAAACTGTATTTAGTTTTTTTTTTGTTTCTGTTATCGTGGAACAAAGGGATAATTAATCTTCATATTTAATAATTAGTTGGGACACTTCTCCTGAAAAACTTTAAAAATCCCTCGTGAAGAATTCCTGAAAAGAGAGACCGAAAAATACAATTTTGAATGCTCATGCATTTGAAAATTCCTGATTGGTTGATATATTTTGTTATTCATTATGTTCGGGTTATCTTGACGTGGGAAAATATCGTATCGGTAGATTGCAGGTACACTTTATGGACTAACACTTATTACTAAAATTGCGTGATTTTTCCACAAACTATATATCAAATTGTTCCATACGCTCGAGACTTTCTACCTGTTAAGTTGTTTAAGAATTGTTTCTTCAAAAACCCTTGGTTCCAAATACCGCAAAATGTACCTTGAACTTATAAGTTCCCCTCTGGCTCAGACTGACAGCCAATCCACAAAAAAAATTCTCGGACTATAGAACTATACATGAATGTCAAAATTATTAAGCTGAAAAACTCCAGTATAAATACTTCCTAAGCTAAACGCTCAAATCAAAAAGCTCCAAAATTGTAGAAAAATTGTAAGATATGATTCCTTAATTGTTAATTATTAACAGGATAATTGAAATTCCACACAAAACTGTTGGCTCAAACCCCACTTAGAGGAACTATTGTTCGTTTCCCTTAGGAGTACGAGTGAGCGCTGTTGTACTATATACATGAATGACGGAAACCCACGAGGAAGCTTTCGAGTTCTTAGAACTGGACTTTACTTCCAACTTTGCAAGCATCCTCTGCAAATATTTTAAACGATGCCCTTGATAACCTTGGAGTTCTGATGAGCATAACTGTTAAACGATACTCGACATAAGGGCGTAACAAGTGCCAGCTCTGTTATTTGCAGTTCTTTCAAGATTCCTTGATCTGGCTAATTCATGTACACCCTGACACAGAGTCTGTCACGTGACCCTTTAAGATAAAAGCCACCTGAACATTATCGTTATGAAGATCACTCAAGGTCTCTTCACTTCAGAGAACGCAACATTCAATCAATTCCTTTTCATGATATTTCCTTCCAACATCTGATATCTCCATGTTCTATACAGGGTATCCACTAGTTAACATACTGTCACTTTGAATTAACATTTGGTTCATACGTTGGCACGCGCTCATGGCCGATATACGGGAAGTTTTGAGAGCAGCAGGGAAGTTGCTCGAGGCGTCGCCGAGAGCAAGTCTAGCTTCTTGAGTGATCTCAAAACTTTCCACGCGCTCCATGTCTCCATGAACGCACAACGTAAAACAACGTAAACGCAATTGTTTGGATACTGTTTTCTTGCAAATTTGAAACTTTTGGGAAAAGACGGCGCTCCATAAATGTAAAATAAATTGAATTTTTACTAAAAAAAAAAAGCTCTTAGGAAATAACGGTTCAACAACTTGCTCTTAAACAAAAACAAACAATAGTTTTAGCCAAAATGTACTTTTAAGTATTTTAAAATCTTATCGCCAAGTATTCTGTACTATTTTTATCTAACATTTTGATCGATGGAGAATGGAACCATTTAAAGGCACTTTGAAAAATTGTGACCGCCGGGTATTTGGTCTATTTTAGACAGTGCCCCGCAATCTGATCAGAACCGTACAATTGCAAAGTGTAGACAACCGGGCAACATTATAGGCTGCACAGCACGGAAAATATGTCCACTAAAAGCCAAATTAATCGTTGACATTTCTAAACAAACATCTGATAATCTTAACAAGTTTGAAAGGACTATTCGGTGAAAATTCTGTAAAAATTTCTGACTGCCATTCATTTCATCTATTTTAGAACGCACCTGGTTGCAGGGCATTTAGAGACAGCTTATTCTGAAACTAGTAAAATGATAGTGATACCCAAAATGTACTTTTAAGTATTTTGAAATCTGATCTTCGAGTATTCTCTAATATTTTTATCTAACATTTTTTATAAAGAAAAAAATACAATTTATGAACGAAAATGTCGGAATTCTTTGCGTTTACGCGACCCGCGTAATAGATTCGCCATGCTTGAGGCATTGTCTACTTTGTAAACGTCGTGGTCTAAAATAGCCAATCAAGGCCAGTTGATTGGCATGCCTGCCCATGCCTATCTATAGTGACTATATAAGCATGTACTTCATAGTTCATTTAGTAGCATGCGCAGCACAAATCAGGGAGAGGTCAGTAAATAGTATTCAGAGAGAGAATCAAATTGTAAGAGTCGAAGAAATTAACCAGAGTTTCACAGACGGAGGTAAAATTTGATGTAAGTAGAATTGATCGTGTATTAGAGAACCGAGAAAGGCAGATCGAGAGTACTTGGTGCCTTTCGCTGAGTATGGTGGGCTTGACAGCACATAGTTTCCTCCTTAATTGCGACCCAACATTATTCTGAACTCTTCAGTAATGTGGTTTTTTGCTGAGCTAATGTAATGTTCGCAACATCAGTAGAGGGAGAAAAGTAGCCTTGAAACTGTAATTTCGATGAGCAAATCACAAGCACAATTCAGGGAGAGGTCAGTAAAAAGTATTCAGAGAGAATCAAACTGTAAGAGTCAAAGAAATTAGCCAGAGTGGGCTTGACAGCACATATTTTCCGCCTTAATTGCGACCCAACTTTATTCTGAACTCTTCAGTAACGTATTTTTTTTTGCTCAGCTAATGTATTGTTCGCAACATCATTAGTATGAAAATAGAAGCCTTAAAACTGTAATTTCGATGAACATTTAAAATTTTACATTGTACTTCCATTCCAAAGAATTGTGAAGCATTGTAGTCGCGTGAAAGTAAATGCAATGAAGTTTTCTTGGTTTTTCCGATGATACATGGTTTTTTGCCGCAGATACATGGTAACCAGAAATTAGTGTTGTATGGTGAACAGCTTGTTCTTGATTCATTGCTTTGTATGATTGTTGTTCTGATTGTCGTGTTTTGTTCACCTTCAAAATGTAACACCATCGACCGTATATTTGCTTCCCACAATTTCGGAAGTACTATAAGAAGTGGTTAGGATTTTCAGACAAATTTATGATAAATTCAACAGAAACATTGATACCAGTGATATTGTTTGTTTTGTCTGCGGTAAAGAACTGCACTTGACTTGAAGATTAGCTTTAGTTGTTTTATAAAGGACATTCAACTCTTTAAAAACATCTTTCGACAGTTCTTCTATTATCTTCAGTTCTGTATAATACAAAGTACAAAGTTGAATTTAAAGTGTGTAACAAAATGCTGATTGGACAAAACAGACAATAGCAATAGAACAATGTATGCATTTACAAGGAAAGTTTTAAATTAACATGATAAAGTTGATGATTAAGTGTGGGTCTCTCCCATTGAATGTGGATAGCTTCTTTGATTTTAAGTTGAAAAGTTGTGGAAGCGTGATCTAAGATGCTAAAACACCCATCGGAACAGAGTGTGACATTGTGGAGAATTATGTAGATGTCTGAAAATGTGAGAGACGAATCGATTCCAGGCTAACCGTACTGTAAAAATAGTAAAGTACTCGTGAAAATATTGAAATTTTACTCTGTGAAGGTCAAGTTACCACTCACACTTAGGAATATTCTTAGCAGCTCCGTTTTCTTCGGAAGGAATTCCAGCAATGCAGATGCAGCGGTCTTATAAATGAAAAAAATCTCAGAACCAGATTGAAATGACTTTATAAATACAGAATTGATATTTGTGTCATGTAAATAAAAAGTTGGATATACGAGGACACTACCTGTTTTAAACAGTAAATTTCGTAGACTTGAAATAAATCTATGTTCTCAAAAAAATTCTTAAAACGTTAACGTTAGAAAATTCCAAGATGTAATAAAGAAAGAAGAAGTCACTTACAAAGACAACTGAAATCTGTGCTAGAAAAACAAAATTTGGTCTATCAACATATGTCAGATTTGTGCTGTTATCTTCTAAAGGCATCTGGGGGTATACCCTACGGTATACATGAATGACGGAAACCCACGAGCAAGCGTTCGAGTTATCAGAACTGGGCTTTACTTCCAATTTTGCAAGCTTTCTCTTCAAATGTTTTAAACGATGCCCTGGATAACCTTGGAATTCTGAAAGAGCATAACTTTTAAACGTTACTTGACATAAGGGAGTAACAAATGGTAGCTCTGTTATTTACAGTTCTTTCTAGATTCCTTGATCTGGCCAATTCATGTACACCTTGACACAGAGTCTGTCACGTGACCCTTTAAGATAAAAGCCACCTGAATATTGTCGTTATGAAGGTCATTCAAGGTCTCTTCACTTCAGAGAACGCCACACTTAACTGACAAATTTCTAACCGGAAATTTTGTCTTTGATGGTGTGTACCGTGGCGGCAGTGGTGTTCCTACATGCACTTAACTCATATCGCGTTATAATAATAAACAAAATACTGCGATAAAAATGTGTGCCTACAGTTCCACCCACCCATAATTGTCAGGCCAATGAACCTGATGTCAATCGTCCATGACCAAATATAGCCATAATATGAGATAAGGCAACCCCCTCTGTGCAGGGAAACAAAGATTTTTATTGATTAACCCAAGCAGCTGTGACCGCATTGGTCTGAAGCTGCTAGCTTGTATACATTTCTAGATCAGGGACGAACTGATTCAAGACCATCACTCCACAAGCCTATTGAAGCAAAGATATCAAAAACCGTTGATTCAATCAATTCCTTTTCATGATATTTTCTTCCAACATCTGATATCTCCATGTTCTATACAGGGTATCCACTAGTTAACCATACTGTCACTTTGAATTAACAATTGGTTTATACTTTAGCGTGCGCTCATGGCCGATAAACGGGAATTTTAGACAGCGACAGAGAAGTTGCTCGAGGCGTCATTTCAAAACTTTCAACGCGCTCCATGTCTCCATGAACGCACGTATGAACCAATTGTTTTAAGACAACGTAAACGAAGTCGTTTGGATATTGTTTTCTTGCAGTTTAAAGCTTTGGGAAAAAACGGCGCTCCATAAATGTAAAATAAATCGAGTTTTTACTAAAAAAAAAAAAGCTCTGAAGAAATAAGGTTTAACAACTTGCTCCTAAACTAAAACAAATAATAGTTTTAGCCAAAATGTACTTTTGAGTATTTTAAAATCTTATCGCCAAGTAGTCTTTACTATTTTAATCTAACATTTTGATCAATGGAGAATGGAACCATTTAGTGGCACTTTGAAAAATTCTGACTGCCGGGCATTTGGTCTATTCGAGACTGTGCCCCGCAATCTGATCTTAAGCGTACAACTGCAAAGTGTCGACAACGGGGCGATATGTTCACTAAAAGCTAAATTAATCTTTGACATTTCTAAACAAACATCTGAAAATCTTAACAAGTTTGAAAGAACCTTTCGGTGGAAATTCTGTGAAAAGGTCTGGCTACCAGACACTTCGTCTTTTTTAGAAGGTACCTGGTTGCAGGGCATTTGGAGACTTATTCTGAAACTAGAAAAAATGATAGTTATAGCCAAAATGTAGATATTAGATATTTTGTGGCAAACTAAATATACAATTTATGAGCGAAAAATGTCTTAATTCTTTGCGTTTAAGCGACCCACGTAATAAATTCGCCATGCTTGAGGCATTGTCTACTTTGTAGACGTCGTGGTCTAAAATAGCCAATCAAGGCCAGTTGATTGGCATGCCTGCCCATGCCTATCTATAGTGACTATATAAGCATGTACTTCATAGTTCATTTAGTAGCATGCGCAGCACAAATCAGGGAGAGGTCAGTAAGAGATATTCAGAGATAATCAAATTGTAAGAGTCGAAGAAATTAACCAGAGTTCCACAGACTGAGGTAAAATTTAATGTAAGTAGGATTGATTGTGTATTAGAGAACCGAGAAAGGCAGATCGAGAGTACTTGGGGCCTTTCACTGAGTATGGTGGGCTTGATAGCACATAGTTTCCTCCTTAATTGCGACTCGTATGAAGATAGTAGCCTTGAAACTGTAATTTCGATGAACATTTGAAATTAACATTGGACTTCCATTCCAAAGTACTGTGAAGCATTGAAGACGAGTGAAAGCAAATGCAATGAAGCTCTCTTGGTTTTTCCGATGATACGTGGTTTTTTGACGCAGATACATGGTAACCAGAAATTAGTGTTGTATGGTGAACAGCTTGTTCTTGATTCATTGCTTTGTATGATTGTTGTTCTGATTGTCGTGTTTTGTTCACCTTCAAAATGTAACACCATCGACTGCGTATTTGTTTCCCACAGTTTCGAAAATACTATAAGAAGTGGTTAGGATTTTCAGACAAATTTATAATAAATTCAACTGAAACATTGATACCAGTGATAAGGTTTGTTTTGTCTGCGGTAAAGAGCTGCACTTGACGTGAAGATTAGCTTAGTTGTTTTATAAGGGACATTCATCTCTTTAAAAACATGCTTCGACAGTTCTTCTGTCATCTTCAGTTCTGAAGAATGCAGAGCACAAAGTTGAATTGATAGTGTGTAACAAAATGCTGATAGGACCTCTCACATTTTCAGACAACAACATAATTCTCCACAATGTCGCACTCTTTGTTCTGATTAGTGTTTTAAAATCTTAGATCACGCTTCCACAACATTTTCAACTTAAATTCAAAGAAGCTATCCACATTTAATGGGAGAACTTTCCTTATAAATGCATTCATTGTTCTTTTACTATTGTTTGTTTTGCCCAATCAGCATTTTGTTACACACTTTAAATTTAACTTTGTACTTTGTACCATTCATAATAGTATCGTAATTATACACGTGTGTGTTAAGGCTTTTCTCAGGGCTCGAAATCATTACAAAGCACTGCACTTAATATAATAAAAGCCTTCATCAGACAAGTCTATTTGACATTTCGCATTTTGTTCCTCAATATAGAATGGATGAGAAGCAGTACAAAATAAGCGTAACGAAGTATTTCGGAGAAGCAACAGCAAAAGTAACCAAAGAAACAACAGAAGATGAAATCAAACGTATCTATGCTGCACGGTCAGCAACATATGACGAGGTACTCTAAAACAGTAAAATAATAATAATAATGGTCTGGGAGACCATGTGGCACATTGCCCTTTGACCCACCGGACACCTGACCATCATTCAGGGTTGCGTTTCTCGAATGTTCCAGGCTACCGACCTGTAATACCAGTAATACCTTTCACGAGCCCGAAGGGTGAACGCAATTTGTGGTCTTTGAAAACATTTACACATGCTTATTTATTCCAAATTGCTCGAGAAAAATCATGTGATTACGTATTAATAATATACATGAAAAAATACTAGATAGCTTATCATAATTATGCAGAGGCAAAGCGCGCACATCAAGTGCAAAAAGAATTTATTCAAACCCTGCAAGTGACATTGTGCGTTCCGTCAAAACAACCGCGAACGATCAAAACAATAATATACAAAGATATTTTCACATCTTTAAGGCGCAAAAAAGTTCAAAATCCGGCTAAACAGTTGAAGGAATTGTTCGGTCTGGTTTGCTACTTCTTTGCACTGAATTAACCCTCTTCTGCATTGAATTACCTGAAAACTTCATTTATCTTAACCAATCAGGATTGAGTAATCTTTTCATGTACTTTATCAGCTAAAACTTGTTTATTTTACCTTGTTGCCTGATATTTTCTTTGTTGAAGTTCAATTTTTTTAAGGAAAAGTCTCGATTTTGATTGAAAACAGATCAGCTTTTCGGGTCCATAAAACTACCGGAGCTCTCGAGGAAAAGGGGCCCAAGGCGACACCAGACTAGTGTCGGATTTATCGAACACCTAATCTTAAAAACCAGCTTGAACTTTCTCATCATATAGGAATATTCAGCGGTTCGCGCTTCGTATTCGAAGCCACTGGCCGAATCTTTACATAACGCCCTTAAAGAAAATTACCAGGACAAACCAAAGGATCAGATCAAAATCATTGACGCTGGAGCTGGGACAGGGCTGATTGGAGTTGAGCTCAAGAAACTCGGATACACCAACCTATGTGCTCTGGACATCACAGATGAGATGTTAAAGGAAGCAAAGAAGAAAGAGGTCTATACTGAATTCATCTGCACGTCTTTGAATGGGCAGCCGATACCTCAGATTAAATCAGGGCAATTCGATGCTTTGATTTGTGGTGGGGCGCTCCTTACAGGACGTATCGGCTCATCTGCTTTCGTGGAGATGATAAGAATGGTTCAAACTGGTGGGTCTTTCGTAGGATTTTACCGAGGCACAGATATAATTGACCCACGGATGTCCGCGGGGAGTCTGTTCTGTGGCTAGTTGTTAGACTTGACACAATCAATCATTTGATCGCGTCCAAAGCATCTGTGGTTGAAGAAATTTGCTCAAAACCTTTGAGGAAATAATAATTTTTTTAACAAAAATGAAAAAAAGGATGATTTTAGATTGAGGACATATCAGGATTGTAAAAAAGGAAAAACGTGTAAAATCCTCTGGCAAGTTTTTTGCTTGGTTATTCTTGTTTTTTGAAAACTCAAACCGTAATGAAGACTCACGTAACACCCTTCTTGATATGTTTCCTTAACATCTGGCATCTGACCCTTAAATCTTTTTCTGGGGTCAAATCTTTTCTCTGCAAATTCGCTCACTGAATTTCTAGATACATCGAGAGCACGCCCCCAGGCTGGTCTCTTCAACTTCTCTTTGGATGATATTACAGGTTATAGGTTAACCCTTTAACTCCCATGAGTGACCAAGACGGAATTTCTCCTTACAGCATTAATATGATATCAAGCAGAAAAGTAATGGGAAAACAAAAGATGTTAATGAGGGTGTCATTGGTTAAGCCAATACCAAGTTCTATCATCATAGGAATTGTATGGCAAACACTAAAGAGAATTACTAGAAAGATCTCAGAAGCGAAAGAGTTAACCAACACTGAGAGTTAAATAAATGGACAAATAGGAAAAAGAATGGAAATTTCCCATGATAAAACCTTAAAAGATCCGCACTTCTTTGCAGGTGGTGTCCTCTGTTTTAACATACTGAAAGAGGAATTAGAACACTATCAAGAGATGATGACAGAGTTGGAGAAAGCTGGCGAGTGGATGTGCATATCCAAAGAATCTTCACCTTTCTTTGAAGCCGAGGACCTGCCCATTGAATGCTGGGGGTTCGTTTACAAAGTTTTGAAGAACTAAGAAACATGTACCATGGCAGTTAAGCCTAACTCATCCAGGCCATACTAGAAAATCATTCTTTTAGCCGACTTGAAACATCAGTTATAATGCTGTTGTGATGATTTGATGTTAAAACAAAAGAAAGTTTATGAAATAAATCAAACTGCTCAAACTACATTGCCCTAATGTTGTACTTACGTTTTTGCGCGTGCCGGTGGGCGGCGAGCCCGCACCCATTACAAATATTCTTTTACGGCTCGCGTTTTGTTTCCTGATATTTGTCATTGTACTAATTTCGAAACTACCAATGCTTTTTTCTTGGATTTAAACACAGCAGAGAAAAACAGCTTTTAAGGTGGAACTGATAAGTACCGGGACTCTCGAGAAATTTAGGGTCAAGACGGAGAAGAAACTACTTGTCCATTGAACAACTCAATGGTCATAAAATTGGCTGAAACATTCAACACAAACTCAAAACCTGTTATCAAAGCACAATTCTAACACAACCCTTGGTTTTTACTTGACTTCCACCATAAAAATCCAAAATAAGGAGGGATATTACAGTTTACCTCCGAAAGACGAAAGACCCCTAAACCTTAAGAACGATTTGTAAATAGAGCCATTTCTAAATTTGGTTTTTCTTTGCTCGACACCGGAAAGCTATAAAATACGAGCTATCGTATGACATTTTATTCCCTGAGCACAAGAAAGATCAGAAAACGTGTTCAGATAACAATTGAAAAATTGATAACTAATCACTTTAGCAGCAAAACAAGACAGAAAATGTTGCATTACTTTATGGCCGCCATGTTGATACTCCTTGCCACCAACTTGACGTTCCCATGCTAAGCGCTATAAATTTATATCAGACCTTTTGGCTAATAACTCATCAGCGAAAATTTCACAGACCTGAAACCTGGGAAATATTCTACAATAGCTCACTCTTTCTAGCAATCGAGCTATAAAGACAACGATGGAGAACGGCGAGGACTACAACCAACATGAAGGACCAAAAAAATATATAATTATATGACGAGGCAACATTTTCTCCCAAGAATTGACGGTTGCATGTCAACATATTTACCGTAGGCTTTCATGAGTACTGAATCTAAAGGCAGGTGTTTGATTTCAACGTGGACTCTGTGGTTATCAAATATTTTGGTGTTTTCAAGTACATATGTAATTACCAAATTTATAATTTAGCTGAGACAAAACTTAACAAGATTTTGGCAGAGCAGACGAATTTTGTAGCCTAGTGCGTACGGTACTTTACAAAGTAAATCTCACAAATGACATGGTATGCATCCTATCGTTTACAGTTGCTATTCAACCCTTTAACCCCTTAGAGTGACTGGCATCTAATTTCTCCTGACAATATCACCGCTGAATCACACATTATTGTCATGAGAACAAGACGATCTAAGATCGTAAGTCGGGCTACAGGTAGACGCGCTATTACAAGTGTTGACCATTCACGGTGCGCAGTGGTTCTAAAAGAAATACAGAGGTACCATGGTTCTTGTTTGTGGGCGTGGCGTAAAATTTTTTCACCCTTGAGAGGCACCAATTCTATAACGACACACTGTCACATATTTTTGGTGCAATACCCTGACAGGTATTACAGAGGTTGCTGCTGTGGACCTTTTTAGGCTGGACAGCCCAAGAGGTACTAAACCCGCCCTTTTTAACCTATGAAAGCTATAATGAGCACCTCAATCCCTTTCTAACTTTCTGAGCCTTATTACACTGTAGATGGTGTGCTTAAATGATGAAGAAAAAGTAATATGCTGAGTTTTGCTGTTATTCTTTAAGAAGGTTCGGTTAAGAAATTTGTTAATGAAACAAGTCAAACACATGCTGGTTCATTGCAAATAAATTATGAGATCTTTATCACATATAGTCTGTGTATTCATGTACTGTTTGAATCATTTATGATCAATAGCTTGGTAAGACAATGGGATCCCATTGGAGGTGTCAGTATGTTCTATAGCTAGTTGGAAAGTTTTGGACCCTCAGTGGATTGATGGGGTCTATAGCTCACCTAGAAAATTTTATCCTCTTAATTTTAAGATATCCTATCTAGTACATTTCATAAATCTGTGGTCTCCAGTGATAAACAGGATCCCTCAAAGGATTTTTCTGAAAGTGGGAAGCCATCTGTAATTTTATGCAGGGTCTAAACTGGGATTGGCAGAATCCCAGATGCAATCCCGCCTGGGATATGATTTCCCAGGTGGGAAACTATCTGAAATTTGAGGCAGGATCCTAAGACGGATTTGGGATTCTAGGTTTAATCCTGCCTGGGATGTGCTTTCCCAGGTGGGATGCTATTAGGAATTTAAGGCGGGATCCCAACTTCAATTGGCAGGATCCCATGTGGGATCCCATGCGGGATGTTCCATAATCCCAGGTGGGATCCCATGTGGGATGTTCCATAATCCCAGGTGGGATCCCATGCGGGATGTTCCATAATCCCAGGTGGGATCCCATGCGGGATGTTCCATAATCCCACCCGGGATGTTCCATAATCCCACCCGGGATGTTCCATAATCCCACCCGGGATGTTCCATAATCCCACCTGGGATGTTCCATAATCCCACCCGGGATGTTCCATAATCCCACCCGGGATGTTCCATAATCCCACCCGGGATCCCATGCGGGATGTTCCATAATCCCAGGTGGGATCCCATGCGGGATGTTCCATAATCCCACCCGGGATCCCACCTGAAAAAGGCGGGATCCCACCTGGGACACACATGGGATCCCAGGTGGGATTGGCGGGATCCCACCTTATATTTTTACCTGGGTTATACAATGTATTATTTGCCTTAAGCCATTGCAAGGCTTGTAAGGCAAAGTGAGGCCTTACTGCTTGAAAGTATACATGACCTCTGAATTGTGAATTAACAGGATTATATCAGATCTCTCAGGAGGGCATGGCAAAAGACTACTTGTTTGATCACATTCAACCGGTACATTACAAATTGCACCTTTTACTTTTCTCTGTTGACCTTTGGGCATAACGATAATCTTTTCAAATACTATTCTCTGAGCTATTAGTATCTGCTCTAGTTTTTAAGAGAGGCAAGCTCAAGTGTATCATCAACATACATGTTGTTTATCACAGCTTAACAAGGAACTTTACCTTGTTTAACTTTTGAGTTACATGTATTACAAACATACCTCTTACCATCAAATGAAGTCTGAATGCTAAAATAGTGTTGATTGGAGTATTTAGTACTTAAGAAGTTTTTAACTGATTTCTCATACAGCATTCTATTACATACACAGCATACATTATAAGGACCTTCTCTGATTTTCTCTTTGAATTCTTTAATGCAGACATCAATAGTTGGGATTGTCTCACTCTCATGCTGTAGTCTAACTTTGTATTTGATTTTTTTTTTTAGAACTTACCTGTTGCAGTCTTTTCTTTTTTGGAGCAGGTTCCATGTTGTCATAATTGCATTTTTGTCTGTGCTTTTCCATGATGTGTTTGATTTGATGAAGGTCCATGTTAGATGTGCAAGACAAAAATTGCATTTCATAGTGAACAATATCTGCTTTAAGTTTCTTTGTAACAATGTTAGAAATGGCTTGTACTAATGGTGGTTTACCACTTATTTTTATTTGTTGTATTGCAGGGTTCACAAGTATCTTCATAGGTCAATAAGGAAAACGTGTACTTTACTCTGACTGTTTGTTGAAAAATACAAGTAATACAGTAACTTGCAAGCCACAATAATAAACCTGTATTTCCACTGTAGTTGTTGAAAATTAAGTTTTCCAACTTGTTTTTTGTATTGTTTAAACTAGTGGATAACATCCCATAGCTTTGAGCTTTATGTTGAACTGATATCTCAACTCCACAAATATCAAGACTTGTGTATAAATCTGCCATTCTTAGACACCTGTTGATGCCCGTGTTATGATATAATTTATTTCCTTGGTCAGCTATGCAACAAAGAGTTCTGGAATTTCAATAACTACAAGACTTTGCCACTGAATGACACATTGTATAAAGCCCCACAGCAGAACATTGTTTGCAAGAGCAGTTGTGTTCTTCTCTCAAATTGTTCACTCTAGTTACTTCATATGTACTAATCTGCACTCCTCTAAGTTCATAATTGTCACTGAGGGAGTGTATAGTCTGGAAACACTGTACTAAGCCCTGAATAGATGGTACTTCTAATAGTACACATGTACCTGAGGGATGGCTTCTACCATATTCGTCTCTTGCATGAGAGTCAAATATCTTATAATTCCCATTATCAGTATGATAGATACTGACACCGATACATTCTATTGTCAGAATAAATGAAGAGTAATTTTGTGATAAGAGTTATTCAAAAGACCTGTCTCTAGACATACTGTGCTGATATCCCTCAATTATTGAATTAAGTGTAGCTTTCACTATAATTAAGTTGGTAGTTTTCCTCAGACAAATCAATCATTGACAGTAGGTAATTCAGTTTGCAGTTTAAATACACCTGCCCTGTAAATTGTGACAGCGTTGAATACAATTAAGAACCCATCTCCAAAATTTGTACCAGGTCATCGCAGGTATGTATTCCTTTTATCTTCTTATAAATCAAAGCAATCAAACTCATAGCAACACATTGTTTTCCAGCATTTTCACCAAAAGTACACAATATCACCTTCACTATATGGTGCCTTCATTGTTAGAGTAGGATCAATACCATATATAGGAGGTCCAGGATTTGTTTCAATGTCATTACACAGATTCAGCGTAGCACAATGACCTCTGTGGCTCGTATTCTTGTACACACTTAATAATGTATTACAGCTATACAAAGATAGATATTTGCCCAAAGACTCTCGACAACTCGACGATTTTCGATTCAGTGTTGACCGTGTAGAATGCCATTTTTTTCTCTTCTTTTGTACAAACTTGATACTGTCATTATTGCTCCTTGTTCTAAGTCTGCATTTGACGTAGCAATACATTTTTTACGAGACAGAAATTTTTTAAGCATTCGCCTGCACACTAACTTCTCTATTTGTTTGTTTTTACAGGTATTCTGCTGGGCTCAAGATCGAATCGTCTTCGCACATGGTAATCACCATTGTTAATACTACAATGATTAACAAACATCGCATAACGAGACCTGAATTCTTTTGCATATTTTATTTCTTTTGCAACATCATTTTGTTGTGTACACAACGCTGATTCGCCACTCTTTTGTTCTATACATAGCGCTACATTGTCCAATACATCATCACATTCATTTGACACCACTTCGTTTGGTACCAAACAAACATTCCTCCTCAACAATATGCGCACAAATGCGACAAAACTACTGGAAAAAATGGAAAAATAACAGCTGATAATGTACTCTGTTTGAGCAAAAACATAACGAATGTAAGCTTAATAACCACGAGAGAGGTCATATAAATATAACAACCATGTTTGTCCTCACTCTGATGAAAGTCCAACATGGCATCTTTGTCGTCGTTTCCTAGAGTTTGATAACGAGGCACCTTGTCTTTATCAGCAAATGTTCTTCGGTCACTCTGTCCACATTTTCTGTTCACTGATAACTCATTTGATTTCTGGTTTGATTATAGTGTGACCTTCGCTAAATCATTTTATTCTTTTGCTATTTTGAGTTCGCGGAACGACCCGTTTCGAAATATACGCTCATTACACAGGCCATCTTTTAGAGTGGGTCTACCGCGAACGGTGTGTAGGTCTGTATGCCTGAGCGTAGAAAAGATGACACCATTCGCTAAGGGCGACCCTAAAAGCCGGAACGGCGGAATGGCGGAATGGCGGAATGGCGGAAAATGACCCCAAATCCTAAAACACGGAACGGCGGAAAATGACCCCAAATCCTAAAACACGGAACGGCGAAAAATGACCCCAAATCCTAAAACACGGAACGGCGGAAAATGACCCCAAATCCTAAAACACGGAACGGATGTCAGGGCATGTTGCACAAATTTTGTACAAAGACACCAAGCGCTTGGCTCATTTATCCTCACGACGATAACGCGCGTGACTAAAATTAAGTGTTACTAATTTTTTCCTTTCACTGAGTGGTATAAATAATAATGAACCATTATGCATGAAAGATAACTGCGTTTTCGCGTTGTAAACCTGTTTAGTTACCTTTTGTTATGCAAAATTTGCCATGAGTTTTAGTCGCGGCATAAAAAGTCGCACAGCATGTGAAAACCAACTCGACATACCACATTACAATAAACAATTATAACTTTGACACGTTTCCTGGTCACGTCTGCATTGATTTATTGAAACAATAATATCTCATATGCTTGTAACTGTGAGAACATCACAGGAACGTTTTCAGGCTTCTCAAAATATGACAACGTTCAGCCCTAGCTCCAAACTTAGACTAGCGTGAGAGCAAGCCCTCGTTACGAGCCCTTCAATACGAGCGTCTTTTCATCCACGACTAAGTTTTGGGACTTGAGTAACACTAGTTGAAGCGAGGTTTGCAGTGTGTCACGCGCGTGGGAATTTCTCATGGCGTGAAAAGACAAAAGAAAGTTAGCAGAAGGAAGCCGTCAAGAAGAATTTAAAGAATTTCTTCGCGACCAGGTGTCCAAAATACCACCGTGCCCAAACTTAGACTAGCGTGAGAGCAAGCCCTCGCTACGAGCCCTTCAATACGAGCGTTTTTTCATCCACGAATAAGTTTTGGGACTTGAGTAACACTAGTTGAAGAGAGGTTTGCAGGGTGTCACGCGCGTGGGAATTTCTCATGGCGTGAAAAGACAAAAGAAAGTTAGCAGAAGGAAGCCGTCAAGAAGAATTTGAAGAATTTCTTCGCGACCAGGTGTCCAAAACACTACCATCCTTCTGTGCACACGGTTCCATGCACACAGCTTGAAACCTAACGATATGTTTACTTTTAATCCCATGGAGTATTTTTGCCTCTTTGAGGAAAAGACGCTTTTCCTTCTCGTCCTCACCTAACAGTTTTTTGATAACGACCTTCTCAGAATTGTTTCTCGCCACAAAAACCAAACCATAGGATCCTCGACCGATAGCCTCTTCTTTGTCTCGCAACTGCTTCCACTCGAATAATGGTAAACCATGACAATCCAAAGATCCGTCTGAATTACACTTCCCTTTCAGAAAGGGCAATTTAAACGCCATAGAATTGATGATTTGCAATTTGTTGAGGAACAGAAGAAATCCGCTGAACGAATTGGTGAAATAGCCTCTTTTTTGTTTAGAAAGTTTATTTCTTCGCTGATATGTAAGCCGTAAATTTCACAATAGGATGGTGGTCTTTTGGACACCTGGTCGCGAAGAAATTCTTCAAATTCTTCTTGACGGCTTCCTTCGGCTAACTTTCTTTTGTCTTTTCACGCCATGAGAAATTCCCACGCGCGTGACACACTGCAAACCTCGCTTCAACTAGTGTTACTCAAGTCCCAGAACTTATTCGTGGATGAAAAAACGCTCGTATTGAAGGGCTCGTAACGAGGGCTTGCTCTCACGCTAGTCTAAGTTTGGAGCTGGGGCTGAACGTTGTCATATTTTGAGAAGCCTGAAAACGTTCCTGTGATGTTCTCACATTTACAAGCATATGAGATATTATTGTTTCAATAAATCAATACAGACGTGACCAGGAAACGTATCAAAGTTACAATTGTTTATTGTAATGTGGTATGTCGAGTTGGTTTTCACATGCTATGCGACTTGGGGCTGAACGTTGTCATATTTTGAGAAGCCTGAAAACGTTCCTGTGATGTTCTCACATTTACAAGCATATGAGATATTATTGTTTCAATAAATCAATACAGACGTGACCAGGAAACGTGTCAAAGTTACAATTGTTTATTGTAATGTGGTATGTCGAGTTGGTTTTCACATGCTGTGCGACTTTTTATGCCGCGACTAAAACTCATGGCAAATTTTGCATAACAAAAGGTAACTAAACAGGTTAACAACGCGAAAACGCAGCTATCTTTCATGCATAATGGTTCATTATTATTTATACCACTCAGTAAAAGAAAAAAATTAATAACACTTAATTTTTGTCACGCGTGTTATCGTCGTGGGGATAAATGAGCCAAGCGCTTGGTGTCTTTGTACAAAATTTGTGCAACATGCCCTGCTATCCGTTCCGTGTTTTAGGATTTGGGGTCATTTTCCGCCGTTCCGTGTTTTAGGATTTGGGGTCATTTTCCGCCGTTCCGTGTTTTAGGATTTGGGGTCATTTTCCGCCGTTCCGTGTTTTAGGATTTGGGGTCATTTTCCGCCGTTCCGTGTTTTAGGATTTGGGGTCATTTTCCGCCGTTCCGTGTTTTAGGATTTGGGGTCATTTTCCGCCGTTCCGCCATTCCGCCATTCCGCCGTTCCGCCGTTCCGGCTTTTAGGGTCGCCCTTCGCTAAGATATTCGACAAATCCGCCATGTTCGACATGGTGGAAAGAAGGTTGCGCCTCTATTACGTGTCTGCGGTATTTCCCATCGCACGTGACTGGGCTTTGTGGAGAAACCCGAGGGTAAACCTATGGTCGGTCGCCCGACTAATAAAGGAACTGATCGGCAACTAAAGAAACTCTTGATTGTTAGACAAATTCTCCTTGTCAGCAACTTAGTTATTGTACAGAGAACAGTATGGAAATATGAATACTGATGTTACGGTGTAAAGGGTTGAGGTCATTAGTGTTCTTACCCCACAAGGTACAAACTGAAGAAAATCCTTCCAAAGTTAAGGTTTTCAACAAACAGTTAAATGATCAGGACACCTTCCAGACCATCACAAAGTACATACAGTCGGTTTGACTGACTGAATTACGTACATACCATCGAATTGACAGACCCACTTAAAGACAAAATTAATCGTCTGGCTGATTGACTTGCCAGCCAATCAAGTTTTAACCTACTTCATGATTCATTGTACAAGAGCGAGAATACCGCGTATCTGTAGATTTCAGGTACACTTTATGGACTAATAATTATTATTAAAATTGCGTGATTTTTCCACAAACTATATATCAAATTGTTCTATACAACTACCGCAAAATGTACCGTGAACCGATGAAATGACGCGCGTGATTAGTGTCAGTACAGGCATAAATTTGGTCCATCATATCTCTAAAGCAAACACGGTTACCTTTTTTTCCTTTGGTGTGTTTCGAGACAGATATTGGTGGGGAACATGTAAGGAACGTTTTAAAAAAATTGTTCAGTAACATTTTTTTTTTCTGAGGAATCACCTTCAAATGCCTATCACACAAAACTTTTGAAATTACGACCGATAGCGATGTATACTTACCTTCAGCAAGCTCTACCGAGAGTTGTGATACATCTTACTAAAGAAGCAAAGAAAAAATGGAAGTTGCGAGCACGGTTCAGCCCCACAAAGGAGAACCGCCTGCATCAAACGAAGATTTCGACGAAGACTGACTAAGATGCTTTCTCGCCTGCGGTTTTCAGGTCAAGACTAGAACAACAAACTCCCGTTACTAAATAATTAGTTTGTTGCGTTTTTGTTTTGTTTTCTATAGCGAAATCTATGTTAAAAATGGGTAGTGTGTTCGCTTCTGTTGCCATAACACTTCCTTGCACTAAGAGCGGCGAAGGTTCCCCTCGCTCAGTGCTCTAGAGTTTCGTTACTGTAGAGTAATTCCCTTAGCAAACCAAAAGCGAACTTTTGACGAAAGAATCAGCTGTATCGCGAGGCACGATCATTTTTCGCCGAGAGGTCATCGGGCAGTTTCACTGCAAGTTGCTCCTTTCCTCAGAGGGTGCAAAGGCAGTGGCTATCGTCGTCGAGCTGGTCAAACCGAAAACGAGTGATTTTATAATAATCTGATTCAAGTTAATCTTAAAGAGGGATTTTAAAAGAGAAAAACTTCTTTAGTTTAAATGCAGCATTGCCATATTACCCATTTCGCCCAAAGGATAAATGAATATTTCGTATGTATCGACTTTCAAACAGCACTTGGATTCGCTATCATCCAATTCAATAAAACTTGTGTTTCTTTATTTATCTCGTTGCAGTGCTGTTATCACAATGACATTGCCACCGTTGCTACTTTTAGTTTCTTAAGAGCAGGGAGAAATGATGGCTCGTGGGATTGATTTTCGGAAACCTAGGTTGGGAGAATGCACGGCCGCCTCGAGCTTGTGTTTATGCCAGCATCCGCCAGAGGTTTTGCACTGTTCACGCAACAGAATATCGGTCAGTTCAGGAAAGGGCTTGAACTTTATTACAAATGATATAGTTCTGTTACTAAAACACGATGGAAACAAGAATTGGTTCGATTTTCATACGATGAGAAAAGTGCAAATGTAGTTATGTGTGAAGACAAGGAACGTAAGTACATCTGTAGCGCGTGAAATAAACAACAACAAGGAGCTTGCCATTCTTCGCTTGCGAAATGCCAGCCGAAAAGAATCAATCGTGTTCGGTGTGGGAACAGGTCCCTTTTTTTTAGCAGAATTCATTGGTTATCTTCCCCTGATTTGACTAGTGGTATGTGTTAGTAAGAGCCGTCTTCGAAGCCGGTACGGAGCATAAGGCCAATGACTTTGAAGAGTAAAATCTCCTCGATGACAACGATCGAAACGCGTCCATTTTGGCCATACAGCTTCATCCTTTGGAAAGTAATGTATAGAAATACTCGGTATATGTGTATTATTCTTGTAGCTAACATCATTTGGCGCTCCGGCAACGCAATACGTTCGTCCTTTCCTCTGGATTTCTCCTCTCTCCATTGTAGTTGCCGACGTGTCTTCACAGTTTCCCACGTCACAGCTATGTAATATGATCGTTTTGGTTGCGCGCTTTAGAGGGACACTTTTTGGCCGCCAAATCGTACTTTCAATGCACGAAAAAGTGAACAAGGAGAACTCGTCAGGCGCTAAGGTCGATTAATTCTAATTCTGAATACCGCTATCAGCCAGAAAATCAAAAAAATTTTCGTGTCATAGGCACGTTAAGTATCTATTTTTATAAGTTCCACTCTGGTTCAGTTCTTTGACTGACAGCCAATCCACAAAAAAAATTCTCGGATTAGAACTATACATGAATGTCAAAATGAATCTTGAAGGGGGGGGGGAATTTAGCGATCCCTTGAGCTTTTAAACTGGATATTTATTGTAAAAGGGGTTTGAACTGTTGCTAGGTCGTCCAATTTCAAAGCTGAACCCCCAGATTATTAAGCTAAAAAACTCCAGTGTAAATACTTCATCATCTAGGTATGCTAGCTGAAATTGTTTTTTCCCGTTTAAGCCTAACCGGTTTTCAACTCGCACCCGTTAGTTATTTGTACAGCTCTAAGTATAGGAGCCAAATTTTCAGTGAACAAGGACAGTGCTGTATTCTGGAACGGTTATTACGTGTACATGTATTTAGAACCACTAAGTTTACTTTATCTATGTAAAAATGTATGTCTTCAACTTCTGTGCTCGATATCTTAGCTCTTGTTTTTCTTCCATACATTCGGCTAAACTTCCTAAGCTAAACGTTCTTATCAAAAAGCCCCAAAGCGACAGTTTATTGTACAAGAATGGTAAGATATGATTCCTTAATTGTTAATTATTAACAGGATAATTGAAATTCAACACCAACCCGTTGGCTCAAACCCCGCTAAGAAGAACTATTGTTCGTTCCCCTTAGGAGTTAGAGTGTGCGGTGTTCTACTGTATGCATAAATGACGGAATCCCACGAGCAAGCGTTTGAGTTATCAGAACTGGGCTTTACTTCCAATTTTGCAAGCTTTCTCTGCAAATGTTTTAAACGATGCCCTGGATAGCCTTGGCGAGGACGAGCATTACTTTTAAACGACATAAGGGCGTAACAAGTGGCAGCTCTGTTATTTACAATTCTTTCTAGATTCCTTGATCTGGCTAATTCATGTACACTCTGACACAGAGTCTGTCACAAGACCCTTGAATACAAAAGCCACCTGAACATTATCGTTATTAGGTTATTCAAGGTCTCTTCACTTCAGAGAACGCCTCACTCTTAACTGACAAATTCCAAACGAAATTTCGTCTTTGACGGTGTGGTGTTCTTACTTGCACTTAACTCATATTGCGTCGTAATAACAACAAATACTGCGATAAAAATGCGTACGTACAGTACCACCCACCCCAAATTGTCAGGCCAATAAACCTGATGAGATTAGTCAACCCACTCAGTGCAGTGAAACAAAGATTTTGATTGATTTACTCAGGCAGCTGTGACCGCGTGGGTCTGTAGCTGCTCGTTTGTCTACATTTCTGTGCACCCATGAACGGATTCAAGACCATTACTCCACAAGATCGCCCCGTCTTCAAGGTGGCCTTCTGGTATTCCTGGCTCGTATCTCGGGAGACCTTTATTGCCTTCCAGAAAACCTACGATGAGATTGTTAACACTCTTTTTACTTGCCAAGATGAAGACGAGCGTTGGAAGTTTATGCGAAGCATGTTCGATTTCGATGATTACGTCGACACAGTTCCAATTAACGCAGCCAACCTTCCCGTCACCTTCGAGGAATTCAAACGTCTCATGAGTTATTGTGTTGAGTTCTCGGGAAAGTTTCTTTACTCTCATAGTCACTCTCTCGAACAAGGCGAATTAATGACAACCATAAGGAAGTGCTAAGGGTTAACCTGCAATGCACTGGGATAGTGGAAATATTGCCTGTTATTTCACGCAAAGAAACTGACATAAGCTCCAGTGGGGTGTGTCCTTAAGCTTGCCAGTAGACTTCACCAGCTTGTCCTTATATGTAATTTACAGTTAAAACCAAACGGTCTTTACCCGTAGTTTTTGTAAGCCGTTTGGATCGGTTCTCAATCCGTTCAAATCTTTTCTATCTTAGACCACTAATATCCTCTTGAAATCGTCATATTCCAGCCATTTTCAGCGTTTGTCTGCCTTTTAAAAGACTGTCAAACGACTAACATTCTCATAAAACACAAAGCTTATCTGCGAATTAAGTGCACTAGCCTTCATAAATCGCTTTTCACCACGAAAACGAAAGCTTTAGTTTGTTACTGTAAGATCATAATTTTTTTTTTATTATTCACCATCCAACAGTTTGGTAACGAGTTATAGGCATTTATTGTTCAGTTTATACTGTATTGACGCTGAAAAACCTATTCAGGGAGCTTCAACTGATAAAGATCTGCTTCTATATCTATCTGTATATATGTATCTAGTTCAAACAGCTTAGATCGTTTCAGCAAACAATATTGGATTTTAACCGTCGCCACGAACAGCCAATGAATTTGAACAAATATTTAAAACTTTCGGGCGAAATAAAGCTATGTTAGTATTAAGAACAATTGTAATATATCAATTGCACGTTCTGCAATCATTTGCCTATCAATGTCGCTGCTGTTGACACTAGTGCACTTTGCAGAATCAGGTCATGAATATGCAGATGGGAGTGTTTTCCGAGTCACGTCCACTCAAACTGAACCTATGATTCAATTTCTTTTTTGTGAGAATACAAAACGAAGGAAAAAACTAATTCTTTTTCCATTTAAAATCCAGGTGTTTCACTTGAGCGGCATGCGCTTACCAGCTAAATTCCTAATCGAAAAACTCCACCGGAAGAACCAGAAAGTTGATATTCATTTGGATGGCGCACAAAACTGGGGAGCATTCAAACACGACCTTAAAGACATCAACTGTGACAGCTACAACGGAGGGAGTCACAAGTAGTTCCTTGGTCCCAAAGAGACGGGTATCTTGTACATGAAGAGAGAAAGTGTGCCCAATTTCTGGCCCAAAGATATTGGGTACAATGGCGGGATGCAGCCTCCGCCTACCTTCCCGGGTGACCCACTGCCAGATGATGCGTCCGGGTTTGAGATGGTTGGCCAACGGAACGATATCAACCTTATTGGGCTGCTGTATACCGTCGATCTGATGGATTTGATAGGCTTCGACAAAATCGAAAAGAGAGTCAAGTCATTGACTGAGCGACTAAGGGGCGGCTTGGACGAGGTTACGCGCGAACTCCACAATGTCTTCCTGGTCCTGACCATCAAATTTCGAGACGATGTCGGAACCGGAGGAGCACGCAGGCAAGGAAAGAGTCAAGAAGTAGAGCCAGTTAACCGAAAGTTATATATTCAGTGGCTTTGGTGTTAGCATCTCTCTCGGCTGAGAATGAAAATCGACAACTGGAAGATTTGCCACCAGCCGATTTTGGCGGTTCACCTGGAAGACTTCTTCTGTCGGTAAGGACAAAGTCAATAATTGAGTTTGCGCCAACGCACTATACGATTGTTATTCAGGGTTGCCGATTCATTTATTTTCATTCATCAGTAAAGTCGGCTATTCTTCTCAGTAAAGGGCAATTGTGTTTATATGATAAACAAAATAATACGTGGTTGCTTGTAGATATGGAGTTCCCTTCTCGTGTTCAACTCGACGAAAAATTCCATATCTACCTGCGCCAATGTATTATTCTGTATACGTTACCCAATACATGCTTTCCGCTAGATTTCAAAACCAAATTTTCCTAAACAAAAGTTCGGAAGACATGGACATGTTGATGTTAGCATAAACTAAATATCTTAGCAATAAACGATAGGGACACGTAAAATTTCTTGACTTATAAATAAATACAAATTGACCTCCTCTGTATATTAGAGAGTCAAGCCGACTCTAGTCCAACATCACCATATAGCGTAACTATTCCATTGGCTAAAAACAAGTGACTGAATCCTTACCTCTGCCATGGCAACAATTGTCATCACCCCCAAAATAGAAGTATTCCCTAATCATCGTAGAATAAAATACCCGAAAATACTTCGTTGCCTTTAATAAGCACTCCACAAGCGTAACTAACAGCATCGGAGTAAATAATTTTGCTATGAGAAAAATTGGTTCGAAAATTTCTTTAATGTCGAGAGTAGTGATATTTTCCCACCAAAATTTGACCTCTGCAAGGCAAGAAATGGCCCATTTCAAATTTCGTATCCCAATTGGGAGAAGCGGCTATGGATGTCGGACAGTGTCTAGTTATGATAGGGGCCAGTCTGCCCACAATAGGACTCATAGTCATAACTGATCATGAACCGAGGACGGAAGATAATAAATTAAACGTGCAGAAACGAAAAGTTTGGATTGGATATAGTCTATAATTGAACATGCCTTGTCAACTCTGCTTTGTTTAAGTAACACCAGGCCAGTCAAGTTTTTTGAACAGGGTTCGAATACTCTTTGATTCATTAATTAATGACAGAACCAGAAGGGCATAAATCACCTTTCATAAGATTAGAAGCGGGATCTAAATATACTTCACAATGAAAACATCAGGACACCCAATACTTAACCAGCGGCCTTAAAATTTTGGTAAAATATACTGAACAGTAGATAATCCAAACAGAAGAACATTAAACATGACGAAACGTTCTCTACCATCAGGGAACATCCACGATAAACTTGTCTATGATGAGGACAAATGTCTAAATGATGATAACGACTTTTAAAATCGAAGTTAAAAGCAAAAGGTCCCATAGAAAAATACTCCAATGCTCTCTTATGAGCCGCGTATTTGAAATTTAATTTGTAGAGATCTTGATTGATCGCCTAAGGATGAGCCTTTTTTCCTTGCCGCAAGGTTGAATACATACCGACAAAGGATTAATATTGTGTAATTGTTAGGAATAGACTTCTAAAAATTTTATCATCTTCAGGATGAGTTCAATGATAGCTTCTGTAACAAAATCACAGTTATCTAAACAAGAACGATTGTTCTTGCTCCAATATCTAGGTGGCGTAGTCAACAAGGGGATCTCACAACCATCGCGAATGTCAGACAGAATAAATTCAGAGGCTCCCAAGAGCTCCCATAGAGAATTATGGGATTTGAGGCGACATTGAACGGAATGAGAGTCAGAGGTTGAACAGGCTGCTTCTCCCTTACTGAAATAGTACCATTGTACCTCAGTTAATTGATTTTCATCAGAAGACTCGTCTTCGTCGCCATCATTTCCCATTAGTTCCAGCTGTGCTGAATTTTACAGACTGGCTATCGATAAAAGCTTCTCAGTAGAAAGCTGAACTGGGCTGTTTGAAGGTGCTCGTACATTGTGAGCTCCAGAGTCCCCCATGGGCACAGGTGAACTACGAGTCGGACGGATGAGGTGTTCGATAGCCTTTTGCAAACAGATACCGAACAAAATTTGCGTTCAGCAATTTAGCAAAAACAATAAAATTTATTCTAACCGTAGGTGCTATCTTAAACCTGAAACCTAGGGTGAACAGTCTTTGTATACGACCTCCTTAAATACTCGGTCAGATAACGAACAATAGCCCATAATTAAAAGATGTAAGAAATTCCTGTCAAGATATGCAAAGCGGAAAAATGCACATACAAAACTGTGCCCTCTAAAAGAAAGGAAATTTGTTTTCATCCTCCCTCACACACTCGTCCGAATGAAAAATATTTTCCTCCTAATTCGTAAAGAATACAAGATAACACAGAGAAAATAAAAGAAGTACTTAAAGTCTTAAACTCTCATCTCGCAGTAAAATTCAAAGAAAGTTAAACAGATGTTGCTTGATTTGAAAAAAGCTTGAAAGGTTAGTGACTATACCCACAAAATGTTATGCAGTAGTGATAGCTCAAGTTCACGTTTTTACGGATTAAAAAAAATTCATTAACCGGGAATTCCATTGAGACCTATCGTCTCTTTTGTTGATTCTCGGACTTATGCAATTTCTAGTTATCTTGCGAGAATTTTGTCGCCTGCTGTCGGGAATACTGATTTTATTGTAAAAAGTTCTTACGAATATGCGGATTTCATAAGAGATAAAACTCCTAACGCTGGTGAAGAATTAGTATCTTTTCAAATTCTCAGTTGATCTTGCCGTTCAAGTTACGTAGGAGAGACTCAGAGGAGACGCCCTCCTGGAACAAAGAACTTCTTTGCCTGTGGAGGATAAAATTCATCTGCTGCCATTTTGCCTTAAACCACACAATTTGCATACAACAACACCTACTATCGACAGGTTCTTGGTAAAGTGGTCTTCATTTGCAAAAAAGAAAATTCAGCATTGACGGAACACACATGCCTCACTAACCATACAATCGGGTGGGATAAGTCTAAAATAATCACCACTCATCGACGTTACCACCAGCACCTTTGTTTGGAAGCCTAGCATGTCAACTCCGCCCCCGCTCCTTTAAATCGTGGTGATGACGGCTTATTACCTGACGCCTATTTAAACCTCGTCAGAAAAAAGGGCAGCTAATTAGTAGGCTTGGAAAAGGACCTCTTATTGCAGCCATAAGATCACCCCTGATGAAGGCACTAGACACGAGTGTAAAAACGTTGGGTCTACGAATTGCAACTTCTCGGTTGCATTCATTAAATCTTTAAACCAGAGTAAAATCAAACCATGTCCAAGAATAAATTGGTTGAATGAAAAGCGCCCGTTGATACTGTGGAAATTAAGAGTGCTGATTTGAGAGATAAATTTTTGTTCTGCAGTTTTGCGGGTTTCCAAACTGCCTAGATGTAGGGAATGCTGCTTAGAATGATTAGGGAGATTAAAGTGTCAGACGACTGGTTTGGATGCTCTTGACATTTCTTTTTAGGTCGCGAAGGTGTTCTCGGAATCGGTCACCTAGTCGTCTTCCTGTTTCCCCAATGTGTAACTTTGGTAATAAGTGCAAGTTATGCAGTAAATGACATTGGCGAAGGTACACGAAAAGTGATCAGTGATCTTAACTGATCTCTTGGGTTCCGACATTTTCTCTACGTTACGAATGAAAGGACAAGTTTTGCATCGTGAGCGAGCGCATTTGAAAGTTCCAGTTTGGTCATTGGTTTGAAATGAACTTCTGACCAAAAAGTAGCCTGTTTTTGTCGCGTTTGAATGAAATTAGTGAAGGTTGCGAAAAGATAGTACCAGTCTCTGCATCGTTTTGAAGCAATTGAAAGTTTTCAAGAATAATAGATTTAACTGCGTGGTTGTGAGAGAAACAGGATAGTCATGTTTATCGAAAAAATAGCACATTGCCCCTGATTTTTCGGAAAAGTCAGAGTCGTCACTACATAAACGACGAAGGCTGAGAAACTGTGAAAAAGGTATGGATGCGAGGATGGATGGGAAGATGAATAAAACAAGTAATTGTGGGAGTCTGTAGGTTTGCACTAAAACACTAGTGTATGGACCGTTGCCTTCAAATGCCGGAAATTTCCCAGGTATATTGCAGAGCCGTGTGAAAGGAATCGACGGAGATTATAAATTGAGTGAGCTCCTCTCTGGTAGAGGAGGAAGCGCCGATGCAGTCGTCAATGTAGCGACAATGGAGTTCAGATTTGGGGCCATGGTATTAACTAAAAAGCCTATGAAGAATTGTCTTCGGCTGATAACCTGTACCTCGACCTTGAATATTCTGAATACCACAAAAGTAATTGCTTATCAAGCTAATGATTGGACAAAAGTCTATTTCTTTTTTTATTTAGATAATTATTTTACGCTCAAACAAATACTTTGCTCCATAGGCCTTTACGGACATGAAATTTCAGTAAACGACCTTGCACTGAGAATGGTAAATGCCTTGCCAATCAATCATCGACCTTACAAAATAGTGATGCCAAAGGAGAGTGACTTGTCAGCAGCTGATTGGTGATAACAAGCACATGTAAAAAAAATACCGTAATTTTACACGTTTGCTGTTAAGGCTTTTCTCAAGGCTGAAAATCATTGCAAAGCACCGCACTTCGTATAATAGAAGCTTTCATCAGACAAGTGTTATGACATTTTGCATTTTGTTCCTCTATATAGAATGGATGAGAAGCAGTTGAAAGCAAGTTTAATGAAGTATTTTGGAGAAATAGCAGCAAAAGTAACCAAAGAAACAACCGAAGATGAAATCAAACGTATCTATGCTGCACGGTCAGCAACATATGACGAGGTACTCTAAAATAGTAAAGCAATAAAAATGCGGGTCTAAGGGACGATGCGGCACATTGCCGTTTGACCCACCGGACACCTAATCCATTATTCACGGTTGCGTTTCGTGAATGTTCCGGTACTACCGGAGGGAATGATTGTGCAGTCTTAGTTCAAAACTAATTTAGTTTACTTTGTTCCCCAATATTTTCATTGTTAAGTTCAAACTTTTTAAAGCAAAATCTCGATTTTGATTGAAAACAGATCAGCTTTTCGGGTCCGTAAAGTTACAGGAGCTCTCGAAGAAAAGGGGCTCAAGGCGACACCAGACTTGTGTCGTATTTATCGGACATCTTATCTTTATAACTGGCTTGGATTTTCTCATCATATAGGAACATTCGGCGGCGCGCACTTCATATTTCAAGCCACTGGCCGAATCTTTGCATAATGCCCTTAAAGAAGTTTACCAGGACAAACCAGTGGATCAGATCAAAATCATTGACGCTGGAGCTGGTACAGGTCTGATTGAAGTTGAGCTCAAGAAACTCGGATACACCAATCTATGTGCTCTGGACATCTCAGCTGAGATGTTAAGGGAAGCAAAGAAGAAAGAGGTCTATACTGAATTCATCTGCACGTCTTTGAACGGGCAGTCGATACCTCAGATTAAATCAGGGCAATTTGATGCTTTGATTTGTGGTGGGGCGCTCATTACAGGGCGTATCGGTTCATCTGCTTTCGTGGAGATGATAAGAATGGTTCAAACTGGTAGGCATGTCTTAGGAGTTTACCGAGGCACAGATGTATTTGACCTTCCCATGTCCGCGGGGAGTCTGTTCTGTGACTAATTGTTGGACTTAACACTAAAGAATCATTTGGTCGCGGTTCCAAATCATCTGTGGTTGAAGAAATTTGCTCACAATGTTTTGAATATTTTATGCGCCATATTAAAAAAAAAAAAAACCAACTACAACAAAAACGGACACTAGCCTTTAAACATCATATTTTGATAAAGCTTTAAGGAAATAATTTCTTTTCTAACAAAAATGGAGAAAAGTATGATTTTAGATTAAGGACCTAACAGGATTGTAAAAATGGAAATACATGCACAATCTTCTCGCTAGTTTTTTGCTTGCTTGTTTTTGTTTTTTGAAAACTCGAACCGTGAGATAGATCAGGCGATGAAGTAACACCCTTAACATCTGGCATCTGACCCGTAAATCTTCTTCTAGGGTCAAATCTTCTCTCTGCAAATTTGCTTAAAGATTTTTTTTCACTGGTCTCTTTAACTTCTCTTTGGATGATGCTACAGGTTATAGGTTAACCAACTCTTTGAGTTAAATCTAATAAATACATGGACAAATAGGAAAAAAAATAATGGAAATTTCCTATGATAAAACCTTACAAGATGCGCACTAAATTCCGAACTTCTTTGCAGATGGCGTCCTCTGTTTCAACATTATGAAAGAAGTTTAGAACACTATCAAGAAATGATGACAGAGCTGGAAAAAGCTGGGAAATGGATATGCATGTCCAAAGAGTCTTCACCTTTCTATGCAGCCGAGGACATGCCAAGTGAATGCTGGGGGTTCGTTTACAAAGTTTTGAAAAGCAAGAAACACGTACCATGCCAGTTAAACTCATCTAAGCCATACTGGATAGCACTCTTCTGACTGACTTAAACATCAGTTATAATGCTCTTATGGAGTTTTAATGTTAAAAAAGCAAGTATATGAAATAAATCAAATTGCTTTAACGACATTGTCCTGACGTTGTACTTAAGTTTTTGCACGTGCCGGTGGGCGGCGAGCCCGCGGCCATTTCAAATATTCTTTTAAGGTTTGCCTTTCGTTTCCTGATATGTTTAATACTCGTGCGTTTTTCGGCATCGAAGAGTTCTCTATTTTGAAAACAGAGCCATTTCTAATTTCGGTTTTTCTTCACTCGACACCGGAAAGCTGTAAAATATGAGCTATCGCGTGAAATTTTATTCCCTGAGCATAAGAAAAAATGTGTTGAGATAAATGTTAGCGATTTAAAAATCCGTAACTAGTCACTTTAGAAACTAAACAAGACGGCAACTGTTTGCATTACTTTGCATGATAGCCGCCATGTTGTTGCCTCTTGCATGGACGTCAACTTGGCGCTCCCATGATGCTGAGCGCTATAAATTACGTCAGACATTTTGGCTAATAACTCATCAGCGGAAATCCGTACAGAACTGAAACATGGGAAATATTCTATAAGAGCTCACTCTCTATAGCAATCGAATTATGAAGACAACGATGGAGTACATAATGACCAGCTCACAGTTGGCTTGTTAGCTCAGTTGGTATACCAGGTTTTGTTTACTAAGGCTTATTATTTTTAGCAGGTATTTAGCTTTTCAATGAGTATCAGCCAAAGGCCCGATCTCCGTGACTTAAATGTAAGAGATTTCGATCTTCACAACAACAAAAAAGCTCAGCAGCAGAGTGACGTCTTTTTACTTTTCCCTTACCCTACCCCCAAAAAAATAACTTTCCATTGTATGATTTGGATTGCGTGGCGACTCTCCGTGTACAAAACTGCGTTGACTGCAACGTATGTGTAGAGCCAATTTTAAAAGCATCGATCAGATCTACTGCACCACAAACCGAACAACACTCAGTCAACTGAACCGCTGGATAAGATGCCACAGTACAGAAAGATGTCAAACGTTTTACAACGAAGGTTGGTGACAGTTCGTAGATTGACAGACAGTTTCATCGGACGTTAGAAATACGATGAGCGACGAGATAACCACAGTAAAATGGTCTTTAGATCTTTCTTCTACGGCAAATGAGGTTAGAGCATTTGGAAATGTGTACCCATTGTGTTTACAAAAATCGTTTTGTGAGGTCTTATGAGGTTGAAAAAGAAGATTTAAGTGTTAAAAAGATGAGATTGTGATTCGTTTTTGAATGCGAAGCCCTCGAACTTGTGCAATAATTTGTAGCTAAAAATGACGATTTTAACGTTATTTTGTCATTTGTATTTTTCTCTGAAATAAAAAGATATTTTGCCAAAAAAAGTATCCAGTGATTTTTGTTATAGTCTAGCCTATCTAATATTAAAATAAGAAATAAATCGAATTTTTCACCCTTGCCGCGAAATTTAGAATTTGTCTGATTTTTACAGACAAGTGCTCTTAAAAGCTTAAGCTCACTACCATAGTTTAAAATTGATGGGAGGTAAGAGAACAGTTGAGGGTATGGAATGCACCAATAACATTTGAGGAATATGTGATGGTTCCTACAACCTAAGATAAAGTAGTCCTGTTGGCTTGGAGGCTTATCAGGAGGTTAAATTCTTACCTGTCGTTGTAAAGTTAAATGGATATTCCATTCTGAAAGCAAAGAACAGAATGATGTATAAACTGGAATTTTGGAATGTAGAATAAAGTATAAATTGATTAGGTCGTCAATCAGTAATCAGTTGACAGAGACGAACACGATTCTCTGCAAAATTGACTGGAGAGCAAAGGATGATGGGAGGTGAAGCTTTACAGACCTAGTAACAGTATTTTTCCCTTGAAGCCTCTTTTAAAAGGGTCAATGAGTCTCCGAAAATTTTTTTCCACCTCACCTTACATTGAATGGCATCCAGCATATTGCAATAGCTGACACGACAGCAGAGTGGCTTGAGCGATTTTTTTTCTTTTTGGCGCGTTGTTCAATTCTTTTGTTGGCAGATGGCTCTCAAGGAATCTTGTGGGACAGACGACCACGAGGTGGGAGTCCGGTTTGCTTATCACGAGTGTGATTGCAGACAGAGTTGGACGATAAGAATTCCTCTTGCCAATTAATCATTACCAGCGTAAACAAAACATAAAAGCACCAGTCACGTGTCTGTCAGGCAGGATGGCTGGTTCATTCCAAGCTCCGCTATTTCTCTTAATTTTGGCTCTTTACATTAACAGTGAATTGGTTTATTTAACTGGCACATTTATCTACGACGATGAACTCCTGGAAAAGTCAGCTCTTGGCTTTAGGGTTTAATAGAACATTTTGCAGGCTAAGTAGAATTAGTAGAGAGGCCATCTTAAATTCTCCCAACTCAAAATATGGGTACCTATGTAGCCTTCTTTTTTACTTTGTGGTGACGTTAGCACTCACCCAGGACTCAATCGGAAATAACCATGTGGCTTGTGTTTTAAACCAATCAAATCTAATCAACGCGGAGTGCATTGCATTGTTGGATACACCTATTTCTTCATTAGAGGCATCAAATTCCTTTGGAATGCTATCAAACCTGACTTCACCGATAAAGCAATCTACGCCCATGAGTAGGCTTGCAACCACTTCTCATACTGTCAAGAGACCTCAACATCACCAAAATTTGCGTATTTATGACATCAATTTTCAGAGCATTAGGAACAAACACAGTAAACTTCAGGCTTTTTTGGAAAATGAAAACCCAGATGTTATTATGGGAACAGAGACCTGGCTTAATTCTCACATTCCAACAACTCCAAAAGGATAGACCAGATGGGTATGGAGGGGTTTTAGTTGCAGTCAAAGATCTGACATGTCAAGAACTTGGCGACCTTTCCTCTTATAGTGAGCTAATCTGGGCTAAGATATTACTCGCGAATAAGAAACATGTATACGTTATTGCCTTTTGTAATCCTAATAGCTCACTTGAGGCATTAAATGGACTTAACTCCTCCTTCTCCAAATTACAGAAGAAGTCAGGGAACTCTTTAATGCTTCTTGATGGTGATTTTAACCTTGGAGGAGACATGTGCTGGGGAAGCAATACTATTGCAATAAACAGTCAATACTCTACTGCCTGTGAGAAATTGAAAGCACCTGGAAGATCTTGATGTGCTTAGTAATTTTCAACATGGTTTCCACAAGCAGAGGAATTGTGAAACCCAACTTATAAAGGCAATACATGACCTAGTTAGTGCAAGGAACTCCAAGGAACAGGTTGATGCCTTTATATTTGATTTCTCTAAAGCTTTTGATAGAGTACCTCATCAGAGGCTGCTCTATAAGCTAAGTCATCATGAAATTCAGGGCGTCCTGGATCCAAATGTTTCTTACTAAGAGAACACAGAGGATAACCTTGGAGGGCGTTTTATCAAATCAGTGTTTTGTGACATCAGGAGTCTCTCAAGGCACGGTTTAGGGCCATTACTGTTTCTGATTTACATCAATGACTTTTCCTTACGTATTTCATCAACAATGAGATTGTTTGCAGATGACTTTTCCCTATATCATAGTATAAATAGTCCAGTTGAATGCCAAAACAGACAGAAAGATTTAGATGCCTTAACTAAATGGGAAAAAGATTGGCAAATGTCATTCAATGTTGATAAATGCCATACCAACTGCTTCTCCTCTAACAAATCTAATTTAGGTACAGCACATGTTCTTGATAATCATGTTCTAACTAAAGTCCACCACCATTCCTACTTAAGTGTGATACTTTCTGAAGACCCTAAATGGTCAGAGCATATTGCACATATGACATCAAGTGCCAAACAAACTCTTGGTATCATTAGGAGGAACTTTAGAAATGTCTCTGTAGACTGCAAATCCAAGTTTTGTAATAGTTTAGTTAGGCCTAAGATTAAATATGCAAATTGTGCCTGGTATCCATATTCACAAGAAGACATACATCGATATGATATGATCCAACGTTCAGCTGCTAGGCTTTGGTTCAGTAATTATTCCTAGGAACCAGGAGTAGTAACAGATATGCTAAATAAATTGGAGTGACCATCTCTTGAAGGAAGACGAATTCTCTCTCGATTATTGATGTTTCATCGGATTGTTTATTGCACTGTTGATATCGAAAGAGATTCGTTTCTTACTCCTTTACCTCGCACTTCAAGGAGTGGTAACTCCAAAACCTTCATAGGATCACATTCAAATTGCAATCAATATGCATACAGCTTTTTTCCGTAGTCAGTCAACCGATGGAAAAGACTTCCAGTGGACATTGTAAATATAGATGATAATTTAAAATTTAAGGCCGCACTGTGCGACCATCTTATCGAAACTGGGAAGTGGTTTTAAAAAATTTCTCTGATCACATATATATGTTTATTATTAGTGTTTATTTAGTATTTATTTATTTATTACTTTGTTGTATTTATATTGATGTGACTCGCTTTATCTATAATAATAAAGTAGAAGTAGAAGCACTTGGGAATGAAGCATGCATCGTTATCTAAAAAACTAATACCGTTGCTTGAAAGAGTTAGCCTCATTTTTTTACTAAACGAGTATCATTAAGTACTATTACTTTTCATTTGGAGCTACAAAAGTTCCATCTCAATTGTGATGGAATGGGAAATATAAAAGCTTGACAGGTTTGAAACCTGGCGGCTAAAATCCACTAGAATTCGTGGATGAATTTAATATTATCAATTGAGTTGATAACATAAATTGGCCACCGTAAAGAATTTAAAAGCTGACGTTTTGAGCGTTAGCCCTTTCGTCAGAGCGATTAGAGGAATTGTGGGTTGTGTGTTGGTTTATATGCAGAAAATGGAGCCATGCTATCGGTGGGAATATGGCGATGAGAAAACAAGAAAAAATTAGTTGAGTGACAAGTGCTCGGTTGATACCATGCGGATTAAGAGTGCCGATATGAAAGATGAATTTTTGATCCGGCTAAAGTTTTGCGGCTTTCCGAAATGCCTAGATGTAAGGAAAGGTCGTAAACTGCCATATGCTGCTTAGAATGATTAGGGAGATTAAAGTGTCTAGCAACCGGTTTGGGTGCGTCCTTGTCATTTCTTTCTACGTCGTGAAGGTGTTCTCGGAATCGGTCACCTAATCGTCTTCTTGTTCCGCCAATGTATAACGTTTTGCAATAAGTGCAACTTATGCAGTAGATGACATTGGCAAGGGTGCACGCGAATTGATCGGTAATTTTAATGGATCTTTAAGTTCCCTATATTTTCTGTACGTTATGAATGAAAGGACAAGCTTCGCATCGTGAGCGAGCGCATTTCAAAGTTCTGGGTTAGTCATTAGTTTGAAATGAATCTGTGACCAAAAAGTTGCCTATGTTTTTGTCACGTTTGAGTGAAATTAGAGGAGGTAGCGAAAAGATAGTACCAGTCTCAGAATCGTTTTGAAGTAATTTAAAGTTTTCAAGAACGATAGAGTTAACTGCGTGGTTGTGAGGGTAAAATATGTGAGTGTATGAAACGCGATCAGTATTTTTCTTCTCAGCCGTTTGTATATGAACTCTCATATTCAAAATAAACAATGGACAGAAATTAAAAGATTGCCGCTAATTAAAATTTTCCCTGAAAATGGCCAATATGATAAGTGATCAAAGCGAGTAAGTTTTTAAAGAAGCCGTGGTGCGGCTTCGGTGGGAGAGTTTAGCAGAGTAATTTAGTAGTATCAACTGAGTTGATAACGTAAATTGGCCACCGTAAAGAGTTCAAAGCTGACGTTTCGAGCGTTAACCCTTCGTCAGAGCGAATTCAGTTGATAATACTAAATCACCCTGTTAAGGAAACACCTGCTGCTCGTCAGAGACTGTTCCTTCCAGTGCCTCTTAAAAATAAATAAAATAAATCATTTATAAAAATGAAAATTTGTCAATATTATGTTGCCTTGACAATCTATTTTTGTAAGATTTACACTGGTACGTGATATTCGTCAATTATGTATTGCGAAGTTGCAAAGGAAAGTAAAAACAGGACTGTATTGTTTCGCTTTCTGCTGTTAACGAGGACGGTAAGCATTTTTTTTATTTTTTTTATTTTCCATTTTCCACTCTAGTAGCTGTCTGTCTTGCTCACAAGAAGCGTTCCATTATAAGACACCACATGCTAAAGTAACTGACCTAACTATCCGTAACGTGATGGAAAAAATATGTCTTCAAAGAATTTTTCAAAATTCTCCTGATTAGATAAGTATCATCTAGAACTAAGAGAAATCTATCAGACTACTAGCTTTATCAAAGTTCGGCCGTAAGTTACGTACCGGAAACTGTTTTCGGATTTGAACAACTTTATTTATAACAGCAAAGATTTCGATGGGTTTATTTCAGTTGCAGCAAATGTAAGGTGAAACGAAAAAAATTCAGGCTGCAGTCATGTTACCCCTTTTATCTGCGCCATTCTCCAGCATTGGATACCATCCACTCAGCTTTGTCTTGAAAAACAATTAACCTTGCTTTAGCCATAACCGTGCAAACCACTTGCGTTGAAGGGTTTTTGGGATGAATTTGGTTAAATCTTAAGCTTTATTTTGGTGAACCAATAATCGTATCAAAATCAGTTTGGAAAGCTCCTCTTCACATCAACAAATTTTTTAAATCGCATCTGAGGTTTGATATTTGCCTTGCTTCTTCCATGAATCCATTTTAATTAAAATTTCGACACCTACTTTAATTTGATGTTGTCGCCCTAAAAATTACGCAGGCTTATAATAGTTAGAGGTCCGAGGTCCGTCAGGCGAGTCAAAATAATTCGGCGAAAAAAAAATTGATGTTAAATTCGACGTGGCTAAGCCTTAGGCTATTTTTGAGGAAAATTTCAGCCCTGATACAGCGAATATGGAGGAAGTTTTTAATTTTCGTTGCGGTTACCGGGCTGTCGCGCTTGTGTGGAAATTTCCTCTTTAACACAATATCTCGGTAATTTGTGTGGTAATAAACGTGTGATAACAAATTTATATTGATAATACAATAATTTCCATTTTTTTACCGGGTAGTTCTTTCTTTTGACGGCATTAAAGATCCCCATACAGTCAAAAATGAATTCAAAGTTCTGGCTGACAGTTATGTTTCTCACATCCCGGATTGGTATACTTGACGCTATTGGCCAATGTCATTTGGCGGAATACTCCATTGGTGGAATGTTCCTGAGAGGTCACACGATTAAAACATATCGGGTAGGACTCCCTGAGGACTGCTACTTCAAGTGCTTAGAAGAACTCATTTGTCAAAGCTACAACTACGTCCGCGGCCAAAACCTTTGCGAATTGAACAAGCGCACCAAGGAAGCAAGACCTGAAGACTTTGTGCCCGACTGGAAGAGATTTTACGTAGGGCGCGTCACTCATAGAGGTACATTTTGAGATTAAACTTTTTAAATATTCTTTACGAGATCCTCCATTCTACAATGACTGATGCGATTTCATATGCGAGTCTCAGAACGGTGGGCTTTTTTAAATCTTCTTTATTAGTAATAATAATATACAGGGGTGTAGCTAGGTGGGGTGTGGGGAGAGGAAGGGATCTTAAGGTGGGAGGGAAGAAGACTCCTAAAGTAAGTGGACGGAGGGAGGTCCTAAGGTGCCCGTGACTGACCTTTGTGGGAAAGTTTGTTGTTTGTTTGCTTGTTTTGACGTTAATCGCAGGCAAATCTCATAATTCAGGTTTGAGAAAACGCGCAAATCCCAAGAGTCTAGGTCCTAATGCTAGATGCCCCATTTGTTGGTCCTTCTCGCCTCATGACCACGAGTCAGTGGTATAAGCCACTTAGCATAAGTCATGTGGAAATTAGTAACTGTGTATCCTCCCCTTTAAAAAATCCCAGCGGCGCCCCAGTCATCGTTAGTGATAACGTCAAGGTATTTGTTACTCTCACCTTTGTCGTTATCGTTTCGTATCTTCAGTATTATTTCTGTTTCCCTTATCATTTCAGGCTTTATAAATAAGGAGAGGTTGTCCATTTAGCAAAGAATATAGATTCAAATTTCAGCATTTCAGCGGCCTGGGTAGTAGGAAAAAGTCAAAGTGGATTTTTTTAACGCTGAATGTGAAATTGATACTCATAACTGTTCTCTTAATTCATAAGCGGCAACGTTCAGAATACGTGGTTATGATAGTAATCATATTTTGTCTTTTTCTTGACACAGTTCCTCTCGGAACCATTAGAGAGCTTCCAGCAGAATCGTGCTATGAGATCACAGCGAGCGAAGGAAATGAGGTGGTTAAGAGGAAATACTGGATATACTCTGATGGGAATAGTGGGGCCATCGAGGCCTACTGTGAAGGTAAAATTAGTTTGATCCCACTGCCTTCTTGATCATGATTTTTAAATTCATGTAAAAATTTCCAGAAACGTCCTCTTCTACTCAATTGGTAGCAATAAGCTTCCTTTTCAAATTTAGTTATTGCAAGAAAGAATAAAGCAAGAAGTTGAAGATCTGTCACGGGCGAGAGATAAGGAAAACGTTGAATCCCTCATGACATTAGAATCCGAAGTTCTTCCTCTTTTACTTTTGCTCTTTAGCAACTTCCTTGCGGAGGACTCATAGGAGGGTGGGTCAGGGGACTGGGTAAGACCCTGGGCCATTCTTTGCGTTCCTATGTGACAAATGGCCCAGCATATTCCGAGGATATGCAATGTCAAAGTCTGAGTCCTCCGTGACGAGTCGAACTCTTGCAATTGTCAATTAGACACTGCAGTGTTCTCAAGAAAAAGGGTAATAATCAAAATACATTTGAAATCCAGTCATAAAAGAAGAGATCACCTGTTTGAGTTGAGGCTGCTTGTAATCGGATTGGTGAAACTGAACAATTATACAAAAATTGATAAAAGTAACAGAGCAGTTACTTCCATATATCCCATTTTAGATGGCTGGCAAAAAATTAATGGCGAAAAGCCTGTCTGCTTTGGAGCCAAAGATAACGACTATGGTGCCTTCAACATAACAAAGAGTGGACGAGTGAAGGCAATGAAGCTTATTCACAAGTCAGGGTCGGTGCACTGCAATCCTTCAACTGGCGCATCTTATTGGGGCTGCACAAATTCGTTTCATTATAAAGATAAGTTAATGACAATCGTCACAGATGACAGCAATAACGCCATTCTGCCTCCCGTTAAGGACATCGAAAGATTAAAGCCCGGTAATTCTCACCCATGTGGTATCAAAAAACACTTTTACAGTCTTGATGGCGCCAGCCTTAATTCACCACAGCTCACTTTTCGCAACCTTTCAAATCCATTCTCTGTGTCACGCGGTCAAGAGATGCGGATATGGTATGGACAGGATTGGAAAGACTGCTCGGAAAATGACGGTAACAAGGGCAAAACCTGTGTTGATGTGTACGCATGGTATGTTTAAAAACCAAACTAGACGGTACTCTTGGCTTATCTGACATTCACAAGAATGACTGAGATCAAATCAAACGCTTCTCAAAGGACTTTGATGGCAAATAACAACCTCATCATATGTTCATATCGTTCATATAGTAAAACCTCTGTTAAAATGTAAGGACGAATATGTCTGTAAAATTGGATGCCTGAGCCCTCTATTTATCTCTGGATTCGTGCTTAAACGATCACGATCCGCCAGAGATATGATTATCGATCATAGTAAGTCTTAAATAGTTAGAACATCGATCGATTGTTAAAGGACTTGCGTCAGTTTGGTGTAATAGGATTCTCAACAATTTGTAGTTCAATGGAGATAGAAATGTTCATTTTAATAAACATACAACTAGTCAAACCAGATAGTTAACTATCAGGAAACTCAGTGTGAATTCTAACGTCTAACACTATCACAACCGTTGAGCGATGGTAACCTTAAAAAAAACCCTGAACCAGAATTAACCAACACACTTCAGAACACTTCATATAATTTTGAATCTTTGATCGGTCACGTGCGAAAATTATTTTGTGCGTATGACATGCGCGCATGATGTGCGAGTATCAGCATATGTTTACAATTATCACAGGATTAAACTTGAGATCAACGTTGCATGTGAAAGCATGAATATAATTATTGGCAGATTGTGAGTATCCTGTGACAAATCATCTGACCACATTACATTCTGTAATTCAGATCGAGAGAACTGGGGATGGTAAAGATATTCAACGACAGCCCAAGTAACTGTTCGTTATAGAAAGTACAACTCTGATCTAAGCTGACTTGTGTATTCCGAAGCAAGTAACATCTTGTTCCAAGGGGCGCCATAGTTAATATCTCTCGAGTTGATATAGTCTTATCTTCTGCAGAGCTCTTCCTTACTATAATAGCTCTTTTGCGGTTCACGCTGGAAGAACGCATACTTTTTGTGTCGCCTCTTTCTGTATGCTGTATTATTTCTGGATGCTGGCTTGAGCACCGTCTTGAACTAGCTACAACCCGCCTCGATTCCTCGACGGCCGAGTTAAATCCTGAAAGGACCGACGTAGACATGCAGATAACTAATTTTTTTTCTGCAGGTTTGCTTTTTCACGGTTTACCGCGAATGACAAATAAAAAAATTGTAGACCGTGTTGCGTATTGCATTTTATTGTCAGAGGTTTGTGGCATATGTCTCATCAGCGAAGGTATCGAACAACCAAAGCTCGTTCAAAACGTTCTCTTACGGCTACAAGAGGATGACGAAAAAGATGTGGAGATCAAACTGCTGAGTTACTAGTAAATAACTTTACAAATAGTAGGCTTTATCATAACTCACATCATTATCACAACAATATGGGAACTATAAGAAATATATAACCTTCCATCAGATATTTTAAATCTCCAGATAGCTTTCGATTTTTTCGATACTCTCACTCTTCTGGTATACACAATCTCTAAATAACAAATACTCGCGCATTTTCACAAATCGGCGGACAAAAGAGAATAAAAGGAGGAATTTAGTATTTTTAAACTCCATGGGATGGGAAAAAAAACTCCTTCTAAGAATTCGGAGCAGTCGCAAGAGATTGGTACCTTGCAAATCAAATCCCGGACACATGCGAGTTTTTGTGCATGAGCAAATTGTAAAGCACTAAGCGCATATAGCGACGCACACCAGACTCGTCTTCGGAGACAGAAAGAACTAATTAAAACCAAAACAAAACATTTTCCGGGAAAATATTGCGGCGTAATCAAATTCGTACCTGCCTTCCAGAGAAAATCAACTTGACTTGGCAAAGCACTTCCTAACCTTTGCGATATCAATATGGACAGAAAAGAGTGAAAAATGAAAGTGCCAAGACGGACAGGTGAATAATATCGAGCTATCCCCCAAAGTATTCAAGGCATGTAGTGACGAAACGGAACGACACCAGGGCATCGAGAGTTTACAGAAAAATGCCTAACTGCCTTCAATGTTATCATAAGTTACAAAAGTATTCAGCACGTGTAGGCAAACAAAAACAATTTTTTTATTATTCTTTGTAATCTCAACATGGACAGCAAAGAACGGAAAGAGAAGATTCAAAGACAGAAACGCAATTATCATTGAGGGAAGCACGAACATATTTTGGCCAGCAGGAAAAAGCTGAGGATGCTGGAAGGTGATTGCGGAAGCGCGTGGAAAAGCGAGGGAAGCAAACTGACGCTACAAGACTAAAGGAAGAACAGAGAAAGGTTGGACGTACTTTTGGAAACCAAGACAGACAATGTGATTCGTTTTTAAAAATGGAAGCATAAGAGTATCTCGAGAGAAAATGTTTTTTTTTTTTTTTTCACAGATGATGACATTTCGAATTAGTATAGGTAATCACATGAGGCCAAGTACTATTAAGGATTAATTGCACGAGAGTTTTCAAAATTTTCCAAAATTGCCCGAGTCGCGAAGCGACGAGGGCAATTTGGAACATTTTGAAAACTCAAGTGCAATTAATCCTTAATAGTACGAGGTCTCATGGGATTACTTGTTTATCAATAAAGGGCAAAATTTATACGAAGGAAAATCACGCGCGCAGTCTATTTTTATCTGGGAAGCCTGTTTAGCGCTACGGCAAATCATCAATCAAATTGAACTGACCAATCGATTCAATGAAATTTTATTCTCCAAAACTGTGTCGTGATACACTGCCAAAAGTCTAGAAAACAAAGCTCATTTCAACAGAGCGTTTCTGCCAACAGAAAAACAACAAAGTGCTTTCAACGGATTAGCCAATCATTAACAGGTAATCATGCCCTCTCTTGATTACTAAAAATGCCCTCGATTAAGAAAAAAATGCCCTCTCTCTCAACCAATCAGCGATCAGTAATTTTGCCCTTTATTGATAAAGAAAAGAAGCAGCGGAAAGAATTCCTCTAATATGTCAATGGATGGCTTTAATGCTAAGTATATTTTTACTGTATGGTCTTTTACTCATGATGTCATTTGCATGTAGTCTTGCGCACTTCATTTTAGCTTATTTCAAAACTGAACAAACAACGATACAGAATTTTCCCAACACTTATGTTTATTCTCCTGTTTGAGAATAGACGTATCTTTGCAGGCCCAATTCAATGGCTTAACAGTTTCATCACACTGGGATTAGACAATATATTTTTGACGTGGAAAAAATTAAGTTGTTGGTCGATATTATAAAGCCGCATACTTGATCAGTGACACATAATACTATTTCATTTGATAGGCATGATGTGTGCATGGTCCAATTAGTACTGAATTCGGACTGTAGATTTCTAATCGCGAGCCAGAATTTGTTGGCTTTGATTAATTTAAAACTTAAAACGATTTATTGGTAAATAATCAGTGACAATTATGATGACCAAAGAGATCTTTTATAGCAATTTAATAGTCTTTAATTGGTGATGCTGGAGTTTTATTAGTCGCCTGAACATTTCTGTCTTGCAAAAATTTATTTATACCTTGTTCTTCAAAGCGTCACAAGACTAATCGCTTCAGGAGTTTGTTAAGCTGAATACAGCAAATATATCACATTTAATTAACATTTTACAAGTAATTATCGAAAAGTTCTTAAATAATACGTTCATGGTTTTTGCACTTTCAGTAAAAGCTGCTTTAACATATTAAAAATGTGTTAATCATTTCTGCAGGTCGTTTACGGTTCCCGGCTAAGTTTTCTCGTTGAGCACACTTGCTCGCATAATCTGTCGCCTCTACGAAAATCCCATAGAACACAAATATGTTTTCTAAAGAATCAGTCTTTCTGGTAATGAAGAATTGATTTTTTTCTTCTGCGAATTCTGGCAATCGGGACATTCACTAAGAATTAAAACGTTATAGTCACACATTGGACAACTTTCTTGATTTGTACTCGAATCACGCGAGTTTAAGCTGCAAGACGCAGTGCTTCGTGAGTCTCTATGGTCAGTGAACTGTTCAGACAGATCTCTTCGTGAAGTAACCGTGACGGGGCTATTGGGCAGAGAATGGAAGTTTTTCTCGACACTCCTTTGACGACTTAGCGTGTTAGACCCAGTAATATTCTCACTGCTTCGCCGGAGACGTTTCTTGAAGCGATTTTTGCCTCCGTCCGATTCGTTTTCACTTTTTCGCTTTAGTAACGGGTCTATATCGTCATGTGATGAGTAAAGCACACTCAGATGACTCTCGCTGATGCTGCGCTGTCGGCCCTTCAGAAAAGAGAACTTCTTGCGGATAGAATTGCCTTTTTGAGCGCCTGAAGAGCTCTTGGATTTGTCTTTACCTTCTACCTTCTGTCCAATGCCCTCTTCTGGCCCCGAGGTGTTCACCGTGCTAGAAGAAGCCGCTGAGACACTGGGAGCTGTGTTAAACCGAAGAGATCTAACGGTGTCAACAACTGATCGAAGGCGTCGCGTTTTCCTGGGCCAGGCTTTGAGTTCGTATTCTTCTCGATCCTGCCCTGTTTGCAAATTAACTGGTGTATTTTGTGTGAAAACCTCTGGGAATTCATCGTTACCTCCTTTGTCTCTTCCCATTGATTGAGTGGTACCGCTAATGGATGTCGGGCCTCTACCAATGAGTGGTTCCTTTTCCTCGTTAGGTGAAGAATGAAGCACTCTCACTGGAGTCGACAAAGTGCCGTTGGCACTCAGTAAAAACGGACCTGGCGAAGAAAGCAAATTTTTCTCTGTGAGATGAAACAGGAAGAAATAAAGCTATTGCCAGATGTTCTTAACGAGAGCTTCGTTATTGAATGACTGCGAACTATGAAGTTTGACAACTTGGTGATTCCGTATCTTGACGAAGCGGGAAGAGGGCTATTTTCGACTGGCACATGACAATTGAGATTTCTAGAATTAATTATCCTCCGAATATATTATAAAAGTGATTTTTAAATGGATTTAGTGGAGAAACAAACCTCTGTGCTGTCGGGGCTCACTACTGCCTATGTTAGTATTGGAGGTGTCATCATCTGCCTGTTGTGTTGTTAAATAGATTTGTTAGTACTTTTACATTACATTAACGTATTTTCATCACTCTTCTTTATTTCGTTGACGAGTATATAAATTGTGAGTCTATTCTTAGATTCAAATATTGATTCAGTCTTGAAAGCAAGAAGTAGCTTTCTCAGTAGAGGAAAAAAACATTATTAGATCGATGTAGAACTAAGCTTACCGATAACGCGAACGGAAAACATACCTTTGATTTACCTTCCTTTATACTACTCCCAGATAAATCAGAGACAAAATAGAAAGAAACGCAAACCATAAACCCACCCCCCAAAAAATTAAAAATTATCGTCCTACTGTTGAACAAGAAAGGTAGCAAAAAGATTAATAAATTTAGTTTTCCTGTTCTGTGGCTCTAAATCTCTTTCCGCTCTAACGTAAGTAATTCGATTTTTTTTCAAACTTTAGGAGAAAAAGAAGAATACCGTGATCATAGGCAAATATCGGTATTTCATGAACGATAGATCTCTAAAGTACATTTTTCTGTTTCGAAGCTTTGTCCAAACTCCAATTTTTCGAAAATAGAAAAAACAAAAGCCTGATGACGCCATTGTTCCCCCAATGTCCGGAAAGATCAAACATAATTTGCATTTCATCGACTTTAGAAAATTGCATGAGTGATTATGCCTACACTTGGTATTATGTTACATTTTGTATTTCCATAACATGATCTTTCTTACTTGCGGAGGAGTGTATTTGAACGCCAGTTGTAGCTCTCCACTTTTCACCCCGCGCAGCCTGTACCAGCGCTTCTCATAGGGAGGCTATCAAATGACATAATTAAATGTTAAGTGTTCTCAGAGAGCTCTCATTTACTCTACAAGTATATTCGAATAGAGAGACTGAATTGTAATCTAACAGTGTAACTGGAAAGCGAAAGGTCATTCCCTCTGAATGCTGGTGGCTGATTTGTGTTCTCCAGTTTATTATCATTTCAGTTTCGAGCATTCAAAGCTCTCGTACAGGGATACCAAACTGAACCATGTTACTGAAAAGACAGGAAACGCTCAGTCAAAATCACGATTCCGCCACTTATCAAATTTCTCCTTTTTACTTAAGGAATGAAATGGGGATCGATCAGTTTTGAAAATTTCCTTTCCATGCATTTTATTCTCTACCGGTAATTTTTAAGAATATTGCATTGATATTCTGAAAAAAATTTTAAGAAACAATAACCTGCAAATAAGGAGAAAGTTCAAGTCAGCCTATGTAGTCACCTTTCCTAAATCTTTCAGTTTCTCAGTTGTAAATCCTATCTGTCCCATTCTCTCTTGTGACAATGGATCTTTATCCCACACTTCCTGAAAAAGAAGAGATAAATGTTGGCGAATGATGTGATTTTTCTTGGTGAGTTGATATTTTTTCATCCAGGTTGATTTGCCCAAGCACAAACTTAGTATATCTAATTGATATAAACCTATAGCGGAATAGTGTGTACCTGAGTACACACTATTTATTTATTTAGGGTTCTTTTATTTTTCCTGGGTTATTACTTGAAGGCTTCTCTTGTCTCCTTGAAAAATATTGTCCACGTTTATAAACATATTTTGATCTACTTTTTAATGAGAGAAGCAAAGGAAAAGGCAAACGTTGAACTTGAGTTGCATTCTCATTTTAGTTATATGTGCATCAATGTGAAAATAAAACAACGAAATAAGTTTGATGCCCATGTCTGCAGAGGACTTCACTAGTTCTAAATCAATGAAAAATCGAAATTGAATAAAAAATAAAAAATAAAAAACGGCTGAATCGAGTTCAAGCCAAATCTTTCTCACCAGTAACAGGAGTCCATTCACATCGGGCATCGCTACAACAGCTGTCTCACTCCAAACGGGTTCCAACGTGTTGGTGATGGTCCGTGATCTATATTTCTCTCTTCCTTCACTTCCATCCTTTACTGTCACAAACGGATCACTTTTACCTGTAGACAGAGAAGCTGAGAAGCTTTTCTAGGGACATGGAATATTTTTGCATTTTTCCACGCTTCCAATCACTCTTCCAAGTTACAAAATGTTGCATCACATAGTCTACTCGCGTTGGTCGCCCCTACTTTTCATTACCACCTACTCTTGCTTTTTGCTAACTTCGTGTTCGGGTGGCATCTTAAATTATTCCCTTTGTTTACAGAGTAGGGTAATTACTTCCAGTCACTTTGTAAGACCTTCAATGTGCTGTTCACTGGTCACTCAATTCAGCAAGAAGCAAAGTTATGGAAATCTACAAAACAGTTGTCTTGGCATTATCCTTTGTCAATTTCCACGAGGTAAAATCAATCGTCTTTGTATTTTATTCTGTTCAAGGTTCGTCAATCCTAAGCCTTTCAATTCTCATTCTGAATTGTGGTATAAATACTTAAAAGGCTGGTTTCTCCAAGAATTCTTCGATGTCATTTGCAGAAAATATAGTATTTTGAAAGTTTTCGGTGAATTTTATCTTACCAGTAATATCTTTAACTACCAGATTACGTCCCTGGTAAATGTTGATTTCGACGCTTCCTCGTTCTGCAAATAAATTTATGTATATGAATAAACCTTGAAGGCCGTTTCAAGTCAATATCAATAGTCCCACTTAGCATTAGTGGCTCTCTTCGTAGACCAACATCCATCAGCTAAGATGTCACCTTGTTATTATATAGCTGAACATTATAGGGCAACTTATCGACTTGAAACACTTTGACGTACCTGCACGCAGCAAAGCCTCTAGTGTCTGTATCTCAGTCTTAGCATCCTTCTATATATTTGGGAGAAGTAAAGTTTAATTTATCCAACTCTCTTTCATTGTAAAACCATCCAAACTTAAAGGGAAAGTCAGTTCAGGAAAGAAACTTACTTGACCAGGAGGTTCTCCTTCTGGTAGACCTTGGCCATTTTCTTTCATTTCTAACGAGAGAAGAAACAAAATGTTGAATGATGCAAACTCAACCGACGTGAGTAAAAAATCCGGGGAAATATCTGAATTGAGATTTAACTTTTCTACGCATGAAATATCACGTATTCAGCTTATTCGGTCTGGCTTCTGCATATCATCCACGATGCCCAATATAAGTCTGTAAATGTACTTAATCGACCTCTACCCTCATGGGGCATTTCAGGGTAAATATAATTCAGTGAATAAATGAAGGAATGAATGAATGAGCTGCCAACTGGCAAGAGGCAGATCAGTTGGCTTTAAGCAAAGCACAGTCTAGGAGTTGAACTCAGGAAAAATGAGAACAAATCCAGCGAGTAGCAGCTGGAAGGCTTGGACCCGGACCATCAGAGTGCTTCCTGTGCAAGTACAAGTGAAAATGCATGTATATGTGGCATAACAATTCGAGTTATGTTTATTTTTAGGATGATTACTATTACTCTTATTATTATTATTATTACTATTATTATTATTATTATTACTATAATTTAATTGTTTTTTGCCAATTTTATAAAACTCGGATTTACGGTTTTAGACTGCAAGGTACAAAGAGCCCCGCTGTGTAGGTAAGTGTACTTACCAGACTTGGCCACCGATGGAGCAGGTCTAAAAATGGCGGACACACACAGCTTGCCCGCCTTCATCATTCCAGAGCCTTTAACTTTATACAGTAAGTCCAGGTTTTTCTTAAATAGCACAGGTGATACCTGGAAACGAAAGAGTAAAAAGAGTAAGATAGGGCTCCCAGTGTTCATCGCTTCATTCAATCAGTTCTTCAAAAATAATTTTAAAAAATCATAAAAGTACAGAGTGTCGTTACGCGATGAGTTGAAACCGATCCAAAAGGCCAAGTGAAATTAAGAGATCCTCGCAGCTAAGAACACTATTGAAACGAGTAGTTGAAAATAGGACCTGAAAAAAATTCAGGCTCTTACGGGATTTGAACCCATGACCTCTGCGATACCGGTGCAGCGCGTTACCAATTGAGCTAACAAGCCAACTGGGAGCTGGTCAATGTGTTGGGTCCAAATAAACCATCCAAAAGATAAACTGTTATTATACGTGGTCGTGGACAAAATACACGATGATACGACGTGAGAAATAATGAGCCAATCCAGAGGCTGCTAATGAATACGCAAATGTACTTACAAAGTTTCGAATACGATCCCTATGCCACACCGTCATAGTGGACACCACATATTACGTCGAACTTGAAGTCTTTCAACAAAGTAAACTCTCGTTCATAATCGATGTTTCAGTTCGTTCTTCTTCAAATGTTCTACTTCTTGTTCATATCATTTATTTCATGAAAACCCGGCATCAAATTAACAAATAGATTCCAAGTTGCCGTGCGTCTGTTCAAAAAATCGATAGAATCGATAGGAATGGAAACAGAACTACTATTTAAATTAAAAAATTGATTTTCTTTTCGGTTTTCCATTTCGTCCGAGATTTTCCTCATACTCACCTCAGTGAGAGAAAGATTGCACGATCCCATGAAGTCACCTCTTTCATCTTTGATCATTTTGATAGCATTTGTGTCTTTGTCCAGGATAACAAACGATAAAGTCGTCTAGTATAAGAACATGGAACTGTTATTGTCATCTATTATTATCATAATAAAACCCGAAATGGCCCATTGAGGTTATCTTCTCACGGAAATCTTATTCTAAAATATGTTTGTAATTTGCCTGTAGTAATGCACAAGTGAACGGAGATTAGAGCCCTGGAAATACTCTTTAAATGGCGTTCAATGGTATGATATGCTACACAGCACATATTAAGACGTCAATGACAGCGATATTGGGTCTTTCATGCTAATAGAAGAGGGGAAAAGTGAGCTAAAAGTTAGCAGCCGGGTACATCTGGTTCGGCCTTGTAAGGTCTCGCTAGCATGGCATTTTAAAGTTTTAGCTTTAGCTTCTCTCTTATGGTAAACCTGTGGGATATGATCGTTACAACAATTAATTTTATGGCCCTCGCCTATGGAAAATTAATGAAAATTGGCTTAGTTATTTTTTTAAATTTAAACAAGGTCAATTATCACAAAATGCAGAGGACACCAATGTCCAGCCATCGTGTCTGACTAAAAAATCAGGTCGTTAACGGATTTATTTTATGGTTAAAATATTGCGCCAGATCATTTCGTTTTCGCGAGAACATAGCAGGCAATCCCGAACGAGAAAAGATAAGCCATCTCCGCCAACTCAGATGGCCGGGATATGCTTCATTATCTACGATGCTATATCTATAATAACGGTTATTTTCTATAACAAACCTGTGTAAAGTCAGCAACAAGTATTTCAACCATAGTGTCCCAAACAGGACTCAGGGTCCCTTTCACGGCCTCCCCGCGCTTGGCCTGAAATAAAGAAATTAAAAAAACCCTCTACTATTGCATGTTGCGTGACAACACCGCCATTCCTGTATTCCTGTTCATTTTGTCATTCCCCAACCCCTACCAAAAAAAAAAATTCATTCATACGGAATTTTGGCAGAAAGCAGAATCTCAGAGTACCACAGCTTCAGGTGCTAGGCTTCGTACGATACGAAAAAGTGTTGAGATCGAAACATTCATCTAGAGATCTTGAGGGAACATTTTTGAGGAATAACAAATTTGATTTCATAATTGTTCAACTTCTTTGAGGGCAGGGAATTGAAGAAAAAATTTATTTATGCTTAGGTGCGTTACCTGTCTTCCGTTTTCATAAATTACACAATACGGATCACTGCGTCCATGTTTGTCCATGGGAACCAGGCCTTGACCGCTGTGAACACAGACGAGTAGAACTCCTGAAACTGAAGTGGACAAAAACAGACTAGATGTCGGAAAATTGAAGCATGATGCTTCTCGCAAACGGGAGGCAGAAAAAATTGGTCTTGAAACTGTTTACTTAAAGTTTTTTATGCGCTTATGAAGAATTGTTATTAATTGAAAAAAAAAAAGAGAAATTTTTGTAAATTATTACTGGGGGATAGATTGGTGAGTTGTAGGAAAAGTTGGCTAAATCAGAACTCGTTTTTGCCTTTTTTTCAAACGCTCTTCTTAATTTCCCTGTAGTCACTACCAAATGTTTCAAGGCGGTTCAAGAAACGCTTAGAAACTGCACCAAAGAGATCGCAATACTCGGCTCAGTGTGAATGTTAAAATTTAAAAAGAGTTACATATTTACCTTCATTCGGGTGGAGATTTCGTAGTCTGCTCAAATAGATTCTGCCAAAGTCCTCAGAGGTTAATGAGTGGCACACGTCAATCACTGGAAGAGGTGTGTACTCCATCTGCACTGTTAGGGTAGCCGGTTTTAAAGACGACTTTTCGAGCACTTGATCACTGATATAAACAACACAGATTGATTAAGAATTAAGAAAATGTTTACGACAATGAGGCAGCCGCAAGTTATTGGTTGCACCACCATACTGTAGGTTTGTCAAGCATTAAGAAACCTCATTTAAGGTGTGTGCATACCTTTGCACGCTGTTTCAGATTTAAAACATCGTCGACAACTGCTGCAACAACTAAGCAACTCTTAATTCATAACCATCTTATGAAAAGAAAATTTCAAAGGTTACCAACCAAATTTTATCAAGACAACTTTTAGCGGGTAACATGATGTCATTCACAAGGAAAGTTGGATAGGACTTTTGTGTGAGGAGATATGTTTCTCAGTACAATTATTCAAATTAATTCATTGGATTATGATACAGTTATAGCTTACTACTGAGGATTGCTCTCCAAACAAAACTTTGAAAGGAACAGGACATATTCAACCACAGTGTACTTGGTGCCGAGCTTTCTTCTTCCTTTCACTTTGATTACCAACTGAAAAGAGATTACATTTTTTTCGTCAAATAAACTTTATTTGATCTGAGAATGAAAATCAAGCAAAAAAATGATCCTCACAGGTGAACTTAAATTTACACAATTGCAGAAAAGAAGCTTGAAACAATTCAAGTTTCCACGGGACTCCAACCCGCGCCTCTGAGATACTTGCAAAATAGATAAACACACGCAACAGAGGTTCAAGCTTCAGATATCATAGTCACACTTAAATCAGGATAAGTCAAGTAGCGGACAATATCTAGAAAATTTGTTATGTATCGTTCCCTAACTATGAGATTTTTTTTTTCTTCAACAATTTATGCACAGCTCATTTAAGTGAACATGAGAGGTCAGTTCATAGTCAGTCATAATCTTATGACGATTTGTTGAATATCGGTAGATATTTACCTTGTCAGCATGCAGATTATACACCAACAGTGATACGTTAGCACTCCATTGATTTTCTCCCGTCACTTCCTTGGTGTATCGCTTTTGACCATCAATCTTAACAGAGCACCAGTAAGGATCATCTACGACAGACAAGAATTACTTATAGGTAAGGTGCGAAAATGTGACATAATTCGCTATGGCTAGAATCCTATGTGTAAGCTCTTTTGAGAAAGAAAAAGACATGACCTCTGATGTGGAGTCAGGGAAAGGAGACAAGGCCTCGATTTATTGTCCTCATCCGAAAAGACTAGAACTTAAAGCCATATACAGATAGCATCACAAAGAAAGCACAAAGCACAAGTTCTTCTGGGTTGAGGCTCAAACCTTCAGGCTTACCAAGGTCATCATGAGATTTGACAAAGCCTCATATTTTGGTGAAAAAAGCCTCGTCAGGTGACTCTGCATCAACGCCTAAAATTAGCCCTCAGATCTCTGTTATAAGCAAAATAAATCATGCTTTACCTGTTAGTTTTCCATGAGATCCTCCGCTGATTGTCAAAGTAAGAACACCGCATGCTTCAGATTAAACAGATATTAAGGAAAGTAAGGATTAAGTTTAATTAATAGAGAACTGAAGGTATTTTGAAACTTTTCTGAGTGCCATTTTGGATTCTTTTCTTGTTTTCTTATATTACACGTGCTTTCCTCTTGAGAAACCCGGGAGAAAAGAAACCATTGTTTGACAACAGTATGAGTCGTAGTCACAATAATAATTTTTGGTGGATCCACTCACCATATGCTGCTCCTCTTCCGACAACCTCAGGATCGTCGCAAAATGGAATTGTTATGTGGCCAGGATCTACCAAAGCTGCAGGTAGGAACACGTGTCATTGTAAATCTTTCAGTCTTACTCTTCCTTTTGAATTATATGCAAACGGTCAAACCTGATCCCCTGCACTATTATCGCTGATTTGCCTGTTGGGACAAGATCCAACTTGGAGTACACTATTTAGTATGGAGCACGCTATTAAGAACATGCAGACTGATGTTAGAGTGTGAAGGGCCAAGTTACACTGTATTCTTTCTCAAGATTAACGTTTCCCAGTAAAACATCCAGAGGCCTTGAGTCTAAAAATTAACTGAAAGGTTTTACTTTGAAATGAGGCCTTTGGGAAAGACAGGATGAGACGTCGTGAGTCTCTTGTCGACTTGAGATATAGAGCCTGAGCCTGTGCAAATTGCTGTTGATCTTAACCACGTTTGGGCTAAAAGGAATACTTAATTTGATCAAGAGAAGACCCTTCTCTCTTGAGTGGGTATGACAAAAGAAAAGTATCTTCACCTAGTTTTAGGTAATCGTTGACCATTTGTGTGATCCATTGTCTGAGGAGGGGAAACTCCATTAGTTGTACAGCCTTCAGGAGACGAATGTTGAACGATACGTCTGGTCTGAAACAGGCAAATCAAAACAAAAAAAATTCTTAGAATGTAAATTGATTGATATATGGATTTTAGGGAAAATGAGGTTAGTGATCATTTTGAACGGGGGCATTGTTTTGAGTTTACTGCCTACTCTAGCGTATATCTAAAACACTAAACACATCTTACTCTTCGGTGAAGAATAATGTTACAGCTGCCAGATGAGGAAAGGGAATATTTTGATTAAACAGCAACACCAGCTGCAGTTTGCCGTGAATGTGAAGATCTTCTACTGCTACATCAGTACAGGCGCCAAGAAACCTGCAAGACAAACAGGTTCAATTGTTTGCCCAGAACACTCTAGGTTTAGATGACGCGAGCGATTCTTCCAATCTCTAGTATGCTCATCTGAGCTCAGTCTTACCGGAGCATGGTAAATTAAGTGGCTTTGAGCGTATTCCGACAAACTTTTAAGTGTGGCACTATTTGTCACGAGTCAATTTATCCTCATCCTTACTCATAAGTATTAGCATTTAGGGGGTACCGTGGCTAGTGTCAATAACTGTATGCAAAAGCCTGCAAACTTCTTTGCTATACTGTAGGTTAAAATAAGGTTTTTAGATTCAACCGAGCAAAAGGTTTCATAGAATCCCAATCATCTTTAACAAACCGATCATATCAACTTCCCCTCCATTCATCCTGTCAGAATGAGACAAAAAAGAAACAAAAATTTCTGCACGACAAGGGCGCGCCAAATTAAAAGTGCCACACCTCTGATTTTTTTTTTTTTTTTCTATTTTTGATTTTCTATGGGTAACGTTAACGATACTAAGAAGGCTTCTGCACCAATAAATCACAGAATTTGATTGTAACTTAATTTTTTCGGTCGCTTTCTTTCTTTTTTTTTTTTTTGGCTTGTGGTTTGACTATTTCATTTTTAACAGTCACATTACAGCATCCCAAATCATGGAGTCAATCCTGGCCGCCTAAAACTATCTTCTTTTCATGATAAATTCATTCAACTAAAAAGTTGTTGTTGGAATATGCAATTTTTTAAAACCGATAAGTGGGTGGAAAAATTTTGATAATTTTATGAGGACTGTAAAGAGAAAAGTGAGCGGTTTTTTCTTTTTCTTATATGAATAACACAATTGCTCCTACCCCTTGTTACCAAGTCTGATTCTTATGACGAATCTTGCTTCTGGAGAGGTCAGACCGGCTTCCAGCTGAATGACTGCCTGGTATTTGCCTCTAGTCATCAGATCATCAGGTGGATGATTAAAGTTTAACTCGGTAGCTTTTATATTCCGTTGATCGTGATAGTTATCATAAGATGTGACGTATTTGAAGTAAGGTGTTCTATTGCCCAGGGTGAAATCCAGAATCTCTATGGAACCTAAATCAAAATGAGTAGAGGAGGTTATATGAGGTTGTGAAAAACAAACATAAGACGAAAAATAAGAAACCTTGGGTTGCTTTCCATTTGTGATAGAATATCGAAGAGACTCTCCTAAGGAATGGGAAAGTATAATTTTTCCCGAAAACAAAATGAAAGAGGAAAAGTGTGCTCCTTAAGCAGAGTTGTGTTTATCCTGAATCTGTCTGGGTCTCGAAAAATGCGAAAAAAACTCTTGGCTAGAAAGACTCTGAATACTTTGTAACATTTTCAATGATTCTCAAGCGATTCTAGTAAAAAAAAAAAAAGAGAAGAATAACTGTGAGTGTATTCTTTTTAACTCAAAACTTTTTAGAAGAAAAGGCCGTTCCATCGTAATAGATCCCACTCCGAAACTTGGCCGTTTTCCTTTTCCTTTCTAACTGGAAAGTGCCCTGATTTCAATTCTTTTTGAACCAGTTGATCCATGCTCTTAAAAGGTTTCATGAAGCATTGCAAAATGGACTTAAAATAACCTGAAGAAACTCGCAACGATACCAAAATGAAACTGTGCGTTATCTGAAGTAAAAAATTCCTCATAAGTCCCGTGAATGTTAATTTTATATTTTGCCCTGTTGTCTATATTTTTTATATTTTCCTTTATATTTTGCCTACTGGTCCAGGTTTTTGTGGAGGCATGAAAACGGCAGAACGGGAAGAAAAGCACTTGGATTAAAGACACGAATTAACAATAATCTCAATCCGCAAATTACGTCATATGAGGGAATCGAACCCAGGCCTCGGCGATAAGTTAAGAGGTGGGCGTTCTTACAACCATATACTCTCTGCGTAGCTTCATAGGAGCATTGGACTCTTACCTACGTAGGATGGCTTCTGGGCCTTTAGGATCGGCTCCAGGTTTCTTTTGATGGAGCTCAGTAATGATCTGTCGCTGAAAACAAACCTGTAAGAAAACACTACCGATTTGAATATATTTTAAGGATATTTTGAAAAGGCAGCTGCACTCACGATCGGTATGTTTCGATGAGCAGTGTATTGAAAGTAGTCTTTAGTCCGGTGTGCCGAATTTCGCCGGCATTTCGGAGTAACAGCGCAAAGCTACTCGGTTTACCGATGAGCCAAACCGGCGAGAATCTAGCAGCCAATGAAACTGGGAAAAGTAATAGATCATTCAACCTGTATTCAGAAAAAAAATTACTACTGACCAGGGTCGGCCAGGGTTTTTGGGTATTCGGTATTCAGGGGCGTTTTAAATCGGGTATACGGTATATTGCAGCTTAAATATGGGTATTCAGTATATCACTTTCTTTGAATTTCAGGTATAAAGTATTCAAAGCTTCGATTATTTTTGGGTATATTTGGAGGAATTTGGGGTATTTTGGGGTATTTTGTCGATTTTTTTTCGGGTATATTGGTATTCCACTACCCCCCCTGGCCGACCCTGACTGACGATCATAAAGAAAAAGCCTCCACTTTGCTAGTGTGGGCGCGCCGTTCATTCTTAGAGTGATACTCGGTAACGAACCTTAGTGTAACATTACAAAATGGCTTTAAAAGGCCTCATGGATGATTAAGTCGCAATACCATATTTCATAGCAAGCCTCGCTCTCAAGGTGCGGAATGGTGAATTTAAAAGGAACGTGATCCATGAGCATTGAAATCAAGAGAACACCCACGTGAAAACAACTAGAAAGTGGCAAAGATTCATGAAAATTTAGATCAAACGAAGCTTGCTGGTGAACGTACTGTAAATACCGTCATCGTGATTAAGAGCTATCAATTTCGACGCGTTTACAGCTGGACTCTGACTGGCTATAACTAATCTATCTATAAAAAATTTATCTATAACAAACCTTGTGCGCCGAGGAAAATATGACAGATAAAAAACAAAACTATACGACTGTTTGAGTAAAAACATAACAGTACCGATTCATTAAATGGACTTTTTGGATCAGGTTTTAGCGGCCTTTGGCCATTAAACTCAAATGCAGATTAATTAATTTACTCTTATTTAAAGTTTAGAATTTCAAACGACAATAATTTCGAACTAACTCGCAGTGTCAAAAGTTTTAATTACCTGTCTGAGGTGCAAATACTTTTTTTCCCCGTAAACTACAAGTACTTCCTCAAGTCTTCAACGTCCTCATGAAAGTATTTTGGTCCTCTTCCTTCATTTTTAAAAGTCTAAATGATCCATCAGTATTTGAACAAGAAAGCAGACTCGTCATGAGGGAAAAAAAAATTATTCATGGTTTCAGCCCCTGTATGAAAATTGCCATGTAAATATTGATATTTTTTTTTTGAACACTTCAACACCTCTTGAATTATGGTCTAATTTTTCTTCGAAAAGAAGTAATTGGAATAACTCAATACCAAGGAAATAACAGAGAAAAGTTTTATGAATCTTATGGTTTTAATTATGCCATAAGAAACAAAGGTAGCCCTATGTAATATCAGTCTGATCGAAAATTTGTCATTAGTCTAAGACTAAATTGTGCGGTCGAGATTGAGCGAAATTCTATTAAATTGCCATAAAATATTAAAGGCTTGCGCGTGATTAGTGTCTGAAATGGATCAAACTGTATATGTTGAGGTATATTTCTCTGTTTAGGATAGGATTTTGAAAAATTCCTAACTAAGATGTGAATTAAGCTTGAACTTAAATCGATCAATAACTTTTATAGAAAGTCAAGTGTTACCATAAAGAAGTGTTGTTTCTGATAGTGTTCCCGCATATTCCGCCAAGAAATAATTTTGATTTTCCTATGTTTTTATTTATAAGTGATGTCGCTATAGAATGTATCATGTGAAGAATATTGTTTTTGCCTTCTCGAAGAGAGATGATTATATTCCACCGACCAGACGACAGGAGACAACAATTGGAAGAAAGTTTAAGAGAAATCGCCTCATTTAAGTTTGAGGACGCTATTTTTGCAAAACATTTCAATTAAATTCAATTGGATGCATACTTTTCATTTTATTGAACTTTATCGGGATAGACATCTCTGATAACAGAAAATTTAAAGTTTATGACAAATACTAGGGCAATTTTTCCCATCCATTTCGGCGATTACTTTATGTAAGAATCATGGGGTATCTTATTCTCTCAGCGGGCACCAAGGAATTCATACAGATTCGTTTCCAAAAGGCAGTAAAAGCCCTTCATCCTTTTTTTTTTTCCCAGAAAGGTTACAAAGATACCAAAATATTTTAAACTTGTTCTCTTAAGAATTTATAAGGAACAGTCACCGAACTTTTGTCTACGCTGGGAACAGTGTTAAGTGCATTCGCTCAGCATCGAAACACAACTTAACTTCGGTACTTTACAAGAAACCTATCGGGTTTGTTTACAGCTCATAACAGGATACAATGATCTCTCACACTTACCATCGATTAATCAGAAAATTCAGCCATTCTGCCGTTTCTCCATTCGACAATGCTTTTTGTCGCCTCCTATCAATTTCTGCTTCTTTGACAGCACTGTCTATTACATGTGTAGCGGTGTTATTCCACCAAAACAAGATCCATACGAGCAGTGTAAAAATCCAAAATATGCTAATATCAGTCTTACCCACCAGCCACGCTATGATCGTAAATATAAGTACTGATATTATGAGCTTTTGGTGCTGGTTTGCCCGGCGAATAGCTTGTCTTCCTTCTTCAGCGTCAGAAGTTTGCTTTGCTTCCGATTTTTCGTCATCGTTGGCTACACTGGTTACTTTGCACTTCCTTTGCGACATTTGAAACCACGTTATTTTGATAGCCTCACTAAAATGTAAAGTTAAGTCCTCTTCAATTGGTGTTCCAAAAATTCCCGATAAGGAGGGAAGTTTGTTTTGGTTTCAAGGTACTTATGGCTAATACTCATCGCGTAGAAGTTTTGTTCGTTTGGTACCACAATGTAAATTCGAATGATTATTACTGTTAGCCGACGAATGACCATTGGCTTATGCCCTGGGGGTATTCATTTAACAATAAAATCACAATTTCGGAACAAATGCATCCATTTACCCAAATACAGAGACAATAACAAAGAGTCAGTCCTCGATGTAGGAAATTAATAATTAATTACAACAATTGCTTACTGTATGCTTATTGTGTCAGAACAGCACATTTTAGAAGAACATTGTATGCATACAGCAATAAGGATCACAAACACAACTGGCTTTTAACGAATTTTCTATCGAAGTAAAGTAATCTTCTTATAAACTGTACCATTAACAACGTGATTCGAAATTCTTTTGCTAATCGGCGTTCTACAAGGATCGAAAACAATTAGTATAATTAGAGTCTTTTTCCCGATTCGTGGAATTTCGTTTCTTGATCTGAAATGTTTCATTCTAGCAGCTGGCCGCAAAGAAACCAATTGCGTCACCAAAAATAGTTATCTAGGAATCTTCAGAAATTTCTGTGGTTGAACAGAAGACAAGGTGCAAGCGACTCTTACCATAGTGTAAGCATTTTATTCAAGTGCACGGCTACAATACACGCAGATAAGCTCAAAAACAATTTCGACTCCAAGAAGCACTAGTTGTTGACTTCATTTGGCGTAATTCTTTTGTAGAACGCCTGGATAGTCTTGTATGTGGTCGACCTTATTTTATCTTTAAAAAAAATTATTTCGTTAAGTTTTTTTAAGGTAGCACGAAAACTTTCGGTTAATAATCGACCATAATTAACATGATTTTGGCGAAAATCATGGAAAGTTTTTCGCGTTAGTTCATTGATTTCAATCGCCTCTCTAAACCAGTTGTAGACTGCGTTAAGCTTTCCTTAATTTCTTTTTTTCTGAGCATGAATCAGTTTGGTTTCAAGTTCGAACTAGTTGTCCGTTTTCATGTTCGGGTATTGGACGGGTTTTGATTTAATAAATAGCTCATTTATTCAAGTTTTATACAAGGAGATAGAAAGTGGAAATAAAATATTTGCAATAACAATGAAATCGAAAATCGAACATTGGTTGTAAAGGGTTGTGTTTGGGCCGAGGCGGATCTAGGGGAGGGGTACTGAGGTTGCACACCCACCCCCATCCGATACGACCTGCGTTTTGTTATGTAACTTCGGACTTCTTAAAAATATAGGAGGCAGCAGCCACAAAAATGTGCTGTACGGTTTGCAATGTATTTTCATCGGTTCACATAATAGTATTGCCTGCCTGGTCATAGAATTCTTCTTCGTTGGTCGGTTTTAAAATGGCGCATGATCAGAACCGGCGACTGTGTCACTGATAGTCATCGAGGTCATTTTAAATTTTATCTATTTTTTAATTTATTCATCTATCTGTTTCCTTTTTTTTTGTTAATGGAAATCTTTGGCGCCATTTAACAGATGAATTGAGCAATACTTCTTCATCAGTGTTTAGAACCCGGTTTGGGATTGTTTTATTTTCAAATGCGACCAGAATGCGAGCACAATTTTTCACCAATGATATCAAAAGGTAATCAGATGGTATAAGAATGATAAAATGTTCAACTCCGAACAATGCATCTCTAGTGTTTTGATTGGTTCACTCAGCTCCCGTTATTCGCTCATATTTCGAGTCACCTTACATGGAAATGTATTGCGCCAACTGTTGCGCAGCTTCAAAAAAGCTCCAAATATCCAAACACTCAGAATGTAATGTAAACTAATAAGACAATTATTCTATTCGCACTTGTTTGATACGAGATTGGTTATAGCCAACTCGGTGCTCCGCGCCTCGTTGGTTATCTACCATCTCATTTCCATGTATTGTTTTTATGGTTGTTTTGTCTATCCAAGAACTGAATTCGTAATGTAGTATGGGGCTGTGCGGAATATTACCCTTTTATCTCCGAGCATGCCTGTGTCATTCAATGAATAACATCTTCCTTCACTTAAATTACCAGGCTTAAAATTCATCAAATTGATTTACATCATCATTGCGCACAAGCATCAAGTATCGACACTTCTACCCTCGCAATATTAATCTCTATGGACCTAATTAAACGGCCTAGCTTACCACGAGTCTCATATAAGTCAGTGGTAGAGCGTCTGAATTACCATTCGAAACGTCGTAGGTTCGACTCCTATTGAGCAGAAGGAGACCTTATTTTCTCGGAGTATGCCTGTGGCATTCATTGAATAACATCTTCCTTTACTTAAATCACCAGACTTCAAATTTGTCAAATTGATTGACATCAACACTGCTCATTAGCATCAAGTATCGACACTTCTACCCTCGCATCATTGCGCATAAGCATCAAGTATATCGACACGTAGGTTCGAATCTCATTGGAAGCACGTGGACATTACCCTATTTTTCTTCGAGAATATCGGTGTTATTCAGTGAATAGCATCTTCTTTCACTTAAATGATCATACTTAAAATTAACCATCTTCATATATATCAGCATTGCACATAAGCATCACATATCGACATTCCTGTGCTCTAAGTATGCAGAAAGTTTGTTATCATGGACCTAAAGTTAAACGGCCTAACTTGCCACGAGTCTCCTATAGCTCAGTCGAAGAGCATCTGAAGTAGTAATTGAAAGATCGTAGGCTCGAATCTTATTAGCACTCGGAGTTTTTTTCTTTCCGAGTTTCATTCGCCGAATAACATTTTCCTTCAATTGAATTCCCAAGAAAGGAGAAAGGTTGTGGTACAAAAGCATAAAAATGCACGCGACAACACCGAAAGTCATTGAGGGTAGTTTTCAGGTCTTAGGACTTCAAGGAAGCCTTAGAAAACATCATTGTAAAGACGAGTCATCGCGGGTTCGAGGAATGTATGTATTCATTTTACTTGTTTGAAAATTTATTGATTAACGGACGCCCAAATTACCTCTCAAGATTGTCGCGTGCACTTTTGTTCTTCTCCCGAAAACGTTCGTCGAATCTGTTCTGCACATCATCATTGCGCGTTAGAGCTACGACGGCGACGTACCTGAAGACGATCAACTCCGAATATGAAACCAGTGCCTGCTTCCGAACGCTTGTGTCACAGTGAATCGGTTTTATAGAGATTATCTATGATAATGGATTTCTACATGACTTTTTTAACGTTAAATGCAAATTAGGAGTTTTGCTTCTATGTAGAACACACACAGAAAAAGGAAGAAAAGTAAACAAGAACTTAGAAACGCACCCGCGCCAAAGGTATCCACTACCAAAATTCAGACGTTCGTGCCTAGTTTGATGCGATTTGTAAACGTACCAAAACCAAGTAACGATCAAAACCCAGGTACGAAACGATTGCTTTAGACATAGGAAACATACCCTATTAGTATAGGTACGAAACCACTAAACTGACATGGTACGAATGGTCCTACTTAAGTACAAATTGACCGAGTGCGAAACGACCGTGGGTGCGAAACGACTGGTAGGTGCGCCAAAGGAAAAGCAAGCATGCCCACCACTCAGCAATGTCTGCGGCCCTTTTCCCTGAATGCTGCTTATTTTTATTTTTTTTCCTTTCTTTTTTTCTTGTTTTGTCCTTTTGTTTCATTTTCTGTTTGGTTTTTTATGGTTGTTGATATCAGTTTTCACAACAACAAAAAAATTGACTGTACATATGAAATTGTCATTTTTTCCCCATCTTTGTAAGTCGTAATAAGTAGATCTTGCTGCTCAAGGAGTTTTCCTGATGTACTCCCGAAAGATATTATCATTGTTACCATCTCTATTATCATTAATTTCACCTCAGAACGTTCGATCAGCAGCGACGTCTTTGAATTGAATACTTTCCGCATTTCATCCTAAATAAAAAGACTTATTTAAAAACATACTTTGGGAATAAGTTGTTTATGCAAATTTGTACACACAGGTAAGATAAACTGTCAAAACAATGCTGCTTTTAACAAATGCTTTCCCGGGAGAAATTGAATTTCATTAAACCTCATTTGCATTCAAACCTTGAAACTGGAAAGCGATTACTGAAGTCAACCTTGGAAAATCATACTTCTGCAAGTACACATTCAGTGGCATTTGTCAACAGAGATTTTATTTTCATTGTTGCCCATAACTGAGAAAAATGTAAATCATGCTTGGTTCAAAAATCGACTGAATGATATTCGCTGAAGCGTGAACAAAGCAAGAAGGAATATTCTGCCACACATTTCAGCACAATAGAGAAAAACCTGAGCGATCTAAACAGCTTAAATATCTAATTTCTTCTACAACTTGGTATGTTTTTTGTTCCTTATTTGAAAGACAACTTTTGCAGTGCACATTTTCACTAACAGATGAAACTTTCGTTGGTATTGTCATTCGCTCGTAGACTACAATTCATATGAATACGTACTTGACACTCGCTGATAAGCTACGTCGAAACAGGATGTACAATTGTGCCACTAAAGGAAAAATTGAAAAGTCCAACCACAGCCGAAAAAACCTTTGCAGTTCTCTCAGTTTTTCCATCATAACAAACTCCTCCAAAAACTAATCATTAATGATCTAGAACGAAGAAAAACAAAGTAGCACTGAAACGTGGTGTTGCATCAGGTCGATGCGCGGTCTATAATGGCAATTTCTAACAATTCTGTTTCTAGCCGTTCAAAACGTTCTTGACAAAATCCTCGTAATTAATAAGTCCCTGGTTGTCTTCAAAGCCCTGAAGTAACATATCCACGTCTTCATCGCTTAGCCTCTCCCCTAAGCCGGTTAGTACATGACGAAGTTCGCCAGAAGAGATCCAGCCATTATTATCCGCGTCGAACACTTTCAAACTGTCGACAAAAGCATCATAACCAACTTTGTGCGTCCGTGAGCGACACGATTGCATGATAGGTAAAAATTCTTCGAAAGAAATCCGCTTCTTACCACTTGGATCAATTTCTCTCAACACCTTGTCGACTTCAGCTTGGGTAGGATTTAGGTTAACAGATCTCAAAGCTAATCCAATGGCCGACGACTCGATTTTTCCATCTCCAACAGTATCGAACAGATTAAAAGCATCACGAGACTCGTCAATTTCTCGTTCTGTCAGAGCACTTGCCATTTTAATTCTCTGTAATTTTTCCTCTACCGTATTGGTGTTCGAAAATTGCTCAAGGTAATGTAACACCAACGACAACAGGAACAGATTATTATTATTCAATGCACTTGCTGACACGAGACGCGTGGCATGATGGTTTATTAGCGTCACGTGACGCGCACTGCACCTGTCCTACGTGGAGGACCGGAACTACTAGGAAGGACGAAGATATTTTTGTAAAGAAGCTCACAATGTTTTGCAGTATTTAATTAACGAAAGTTCCACATAATGAAAGTAGTCAACCACAGTCAACACAGTTAAGACACAGGACGCACAAAAGAGCTCTTCGTTACCATTTACATTTTCTAAGCGAAGAAAAATTTCTAAAGGTGAGTGTGGAAATTGTCATGTGAATCTCTCTAACTCTTATTTTCGTTTTTGCTCTTCTTTAACGTTAGGTTGAGAAAGCTATTATGTATCATCCCGTAACTTCTTCTCGAGATGAATACTTAGAGAGCAGTTGTAATTAGTGCATGTAACCGTGAATTGTCATCATGTTTTGTAAAGCCGCATCAACTGTTAGTGGTTAATTTCTTTAGAATAGTTTCCAGTTCGTTTCCTTTTTTTGCCTTTCCTTGCCTTTCTTTGTGAACCCTGATGATGTAAAAAAAAGGATACAAGATACTTTCAGGGACGAAATTTTTTTAAAATTGATTTTTTTTTTTTTCGCATAACCTTAAGTGATTAAGAGTAATCTGTCGACATTCACCACTTTAGTAGAAAAAGAATTATTTCTGGCGAGAATTTAGGACAAAATCAATTTTGTATCTAAGTGAGCAAATCTTCTAAGGAAACTTTGGAAGCGCTTTTCTCTGCTTTGATGTTCGAACCAATTTTAATGGGCCAAACGTTTTCGAATTCTGGCCTCACGTACAAAACCAAAGCGATTCCCTTGAAAATTGGCACAGAATAAGAACAATGAATAAAGACAAAAATTTTGTGGCCGAATTTCGATTGTAAATTGAGATGTGATGAGGAGTGCAAAGGTCAGCAATAAAAATTACATACTCGGAATTGAAAAGCTTTGAAAAAAGACGTCAGTCAATAATTGGCCACAGTTTCTCAGCGCAGTATCTGCTGATTGACTACACAAAGACTTTCGACCGAAACAAAAAAACTTAGGCGCGCATAAAGCGATTGAAGACGCATGGGTAGTTTTTTCCTTTCTGCAAAATTATTATCTCCACATTTCAGAAAAGTAAGAAATGATTAAATTATCGAATTTTGTACTTTATAAGCTTAAAAACTGATATGTGGTTTTATAGGGATTAACTCAAAGCACTTGCTTTCACCGTAATTTTTTGTGACCCGGCCGTGAAAGTCTTTTGTAACCATACTGCTTTCCTCCTACCCACACAAGAGTACTTATAACGCACGAATTTGATGTAACTATCACGCGATATAGGACAGTTGGTTATTTTGTTCTGTAAAGAAAACCTGTTCGATCGGTTCGCTGTATGTGCCACGCTTCTCTATCTGCTTCGCATAAGAAATGGACATAAAATAAAGCAGTTGAACAATAAATAACTTGTTAGATGTTCTGTCGTGTAGTGCGTAGTAGTGTGTGGCGCAACTCGTAAAAATACTCATTGATACTTCCACTAAAACGTCTAGTAGGATATACTTATTGAACCAATGGGGGAACAATAAAGCAGCCAGAATGATAACGAGGATCGTAATGCACCAATAACTACTAGCCAAAACGCCCCTGTGGCAGCTAGTCACCATGCTGCTTTTAGCGAGGTGTAAAAATTTGATCATATTGCTTGATAAGGAATGGCAATAAAGGGGTAGAAAAGTCATGGTCTGCGATGTGTTGTTACTGTGTATCGCTAACCAAAGTTTAAAACTTTCGTTCAACTGAAAATAATACAGAAAATCTCCTTAGACAAAAGCTGGAGCGAATTTGTTTTACAGAAAGTTGTAACCTACGCACGTATCTTAGATTGAGTGAGTTTGGGCATCTCTCTCCAGGTACTGGAGCGCAGATGACGTAAAACAAGCAAAACAAAAGACAAAACAAGGAGACAAAATACAACGAAACTAATCCCAAAAGAATGAATGCTTTCCGGCACCAGCCGAGAGATCGAAGTTTCGAGGAACATACTGAAATATATAACTTGACAACTGAAACCTGATTTCGGTTCTTGGTTAGCACATTCACGAGGAATAATATTTTTTAATCTGTACATTAACAGACGAATAGTCACTGTCTATCACTTTTTTTACAAAAATTACCGAAACACAACAAGCTATTAGCATAGAAAAGGCGCTGAGCTCTTTTTTTATCTTTCCATTAAAAATATTTGCATTCAGAAGCATATGCAAAAGTTACTGCATATATAAATACATAACGTACAGACTGTACTTAACTGTGTCTAAATAAGAGCTGAATTTGCTGTAAAGGTATAAAATTTTGGCAAAATAATTTCGTTTCCAAACAGAACAGCTTAAAGAAGGGAAAAGAGAGATTTACATTTAGTAGTCTAGAGTTTTTGCCTAGTTCATAGCGCGCTCGATTTAGGAGTCAAAAGTTTAGATGAAATATTTTGGAAGTGTTTTTTTTTCTCTCAGCTTTTATAAATTCCTGTTTGACTATGCATTGTAATATATTTTTACATGTGCGTCATCTTTTTTTGGCATATTCATTTGCCCTGTACCGTGTGAAAGTTTATTTGTTTCTCGGCATTGAAGAAGCAAACCCGTAAGCTTCTCGGCAAATATATCTGCCACTTAAAATTGAAAGGTTTTCCTCGTCTGCACAATGCTTAGATGCGGCTTAAGATCCAAGTTCTCTTGGCAAAATCAATACGTATTCCGGCAAATAGGTAAGAACAGCCTTAATGAGTCGGTAGGTTTTCAATTTCTAGGCTGCAGGAATTAACGTAAACACGCGAGACTATACTTCCCGTGGCTAACAAAGGAAGCTTCGTTAATTCTTTTCACTATTCACATGGTGCAGCCCACATCTTTCTGAGTTTCAAAGACCCTAAGTCGCCCAAAAATTGTCATTTTCCCCAGATTTATCTTAAACCAGATAAAATGCGCAGCCAACTTAAAACTATTTCCTGGTGAGAGGGAGCAGGTTTGCGTGTGGACCGAATGTACCAAATTTTTCTGTAAGCTTTCGTTTGCGAACATGGAGGCCACTTCAGGGAGTATCAGATTTTACATGTAAGTTAGGTCATTTTGGCCTGTAAAGGTTCAAACTTAACTTTCTCACTCTCTCGTCTCAGTGAGGTCTGAAACAGAAACAAAATACATTCAGAAATTTTTACTATTTGTTGACTATTTAAAATCGAAAGAAGTCGATTTTCCGACTGCTATAGTTAGCTTAATATTTGAAGATCTTGCTCCCAAGATTGCTGAACCTTTCTGACAAATATGGTTTGATTTTGAGCGTAGGATTACAAGAGTTACTTTCAGTAATACAATCTTGTAACTATGACATCCGCCCAAATATGGCAAACGATATCATTTAATTGTGTAAATTTTGACATAACTGAATAGATCCAGAAAAATACTTCTTTTCCAAGAAATTTGCGCTCCTACGGAAACCGCGGTCATTAGCTCTTCAACTTGACATACTAAGGAAAATACTGATGTCAAAGACGGGTTTAACAAATACCTTCTTTAACATACAAATTTGTAAGGCTTTCAGCACAAGATATGTTTTTAGCCTCAGTTAAAACGATTTAAATAACTGTGAACATTTAGTATTGATAATTTTAGATAGTTTACCTTAACAAAAATGAGTTAGCCGCAATAGACTGTTTTGCGGTACTCGAAGCCAAATTTCTGTTATTTGACTTGCCATTCTGTTATTTCGCATAAAAACGCTCCAAAACTAGCAGGTACCTCGTAAATAATTCATCGGAAACACTAGACTCGATGTTGAAAGCAAATCCTCAAAACAGCCACTCCACTATGCAGAAACACGTTCAGTTTTTTCCGTTTTTGATCAGTTAACGAATCGATAAGAACATGTCACAAAACAGCCCGGAAGCTTTGGAAGCGCAGGCTAAGAAAGAAAGAGATGAAACGCAATTGCGTTTGTCGCTGTTCGTCTGTGCCGTTATTGCAATTACATGGTTCCTGGGAGCTTATGGATTTTCCTTCGTATGGGCAGGGTTTATAATACCATTGATATTTACAGTATGGTATCGCAAAAATTGCCGCATTATAGACGATCGTGTCAGAGAAGCAGAAATAAAAGTACACCGAAGAAAGGCCTTACGGGACGAGGAGACAGCCGAATGGCTAAACTTTGTTTTGAACCGATGGTAACTATGAAACGATTGTTAGCAGGTTTTTGTAGCTGATGATATGGTATGATATTACGTTTGCTAATTAAGTTTTCCGAAGTTTAAAGACTGAGGTTTGCAGACAAAAGTAATAGAGAAGGGATTTAAATCAGCTACCGCATGACAATGTTAACGTCGCAGCATTTTGGAGGCCGCTTTGTTATTTGGGTGGGTCAAACAGATATCTTTCAAAGAGAAATCGCTCGATTGCCGGAAAAACCGTTAACCGGCAACTTTCAAAAGTAAATTATTTATCTACTCTTTAAACCACTCGCATATCCTAGCAAAGCAAATTCAATGCTTACAAAAGTAAAACTCGATTGTTTTGCTTACATAGCTTTTTTTAGAACAAAGAATTGGCCATTTGCTACTAAACCACCCAAAATTCAGAATTATTTTTTGTTTTTATTCCACTGCACAATGATAAAATCACAAGTTAATATCTTTTTGTACAAGGTTAGATATAGTTAAAGCGTTTTTGCGTTTCAACACTAAAGCTTTCAAATACGCAACGCAGAATATTCGAAAGGTAATACATCTGCATTATTAATAAACCAAATGACTTTTTGCCAAGTTAGGCTGATGTAAACAGGTTCTTACTCACGATGGAATTTCATTAGTCAATAATGAAAATAATGAAGTTACAATGCTCAAGCATAATATTCCGATTGATAGTTTATCTACAAAATCTTAAGTAATTTTAAACATTGAATGCGAATCACTGGAAAAAAAAAATAGAGACTGATTCAACAAGCTGATGCGACCTTCTCGTGGGTAAACAATTGTTGAAAAGGTTTGCCACCACACTCTACACACTATTATTCTTGAGAGACTGGCGGAAGTTGGTAAAAAATCAACAGAAGGTTAAAAGAGAGTCGGACTTAAAGAAAACAGTTGCAGACGTTTTTAGCCAATAAGAACAAATTAGAAAAGAACTGAATGTAATATCTAAATTAAAGAAAGTAATCTTTCACATACTGATTGCCTGAAGATTCTTGTAAAAAGTTCCGAACAGTGAATTTAAAGCTTTGTTCGCAAATAGGTCATCTTAGATCATGCATATGAAGTACTTATCCAGATTAAATGTTCTCGTGTTGTTTCAAGGTGGAATTTCAGTGAAGTCTCCCTTTGCAACCTTGTACGCTCCAGTTTGAATCCTGTTTTGGAGTATAGCAAACCATCGTTTATAGGTGAGGCACAAGTACAATCAGGTATCTATCAACAAGTTTTGACTCAATTTCAATTCGATGAGGGTGATAGAAGTTACACATAGGCCAATATCTCGTAGTTACAAGGCTTCGGCAAATATCCTAAGTATAGTTTTCAGTGGGCAAAAAGGTAAGAAGGGTCATTTTTTTTTCTATTTAATTATCTCAGAATGGTAAAGTATGTGATCGGACTTGAGTAGAGGCGAGATCCAACGAAAGGAAATGATTCTACGCGCTATATGAGATTGAACGATCGAGTAGAATCTGCGTAGAAGCAAAGTATTTAACATATTTGGGGGAAAGTGGTGGGTTTCATTCAGGAGAGTTTTGAAATCTAAATATACCTTTCTTGGCATTGCAGATGATAGTCTGCGTTGTTGTTGAATGGGGTGAGGTTTCCCTGATCCTTGTTTTAGCAGTTGAGAATTCGCTTATTTCACCATTAGAATTTCCAGAGTCCTGTGGTTTCAAGCACGAACGGAGAGGACTTATTCGAGTAAATGTTTTCCTGCAACAACTGTGTCTTGACTTTTTTCATCCTTGTTCAATTTTAATGTTCCTTCTCATTTCAGAGACTATGGAACTAACAGAGTTCAGTTTTGGAAAGAAGACGCCGTGTCTGAAATATGTAAAAGTGTTTGAGAATATTGACGAGAACGACTCTCCGGATATCCCTGCCTCAGAATCAACAGCGTTCAACCCACCGAAAGACCTGGCAACAAGGCAGAGACATCTATTAGTTCTTGTTATGGATCTGTGCTTACACGCACCTGACACAAAAATCGCTATAAAAGTGAGATTGGGTGGAAAAATGTGAGTATAACCCGCCAGAATGAAATCAAAATGGACTCTAGCTAATCACAAAAAATCTTCATCCGCTGTCCCCTAGTCAGATTGGAATTTTTATTTTTGTTGGGGTCGAGGGGGGAACCTTCGCGGTAATCGTCTTCAGGGATCCTAAACTGATAACACAGACTTTGTTCAGAAAGAAAAACTTATCAGAATATCACAGCCTATAGGATGGTAGGTCCCAAGCTGAAATGTGTGAGCCAAGTAATACTAAGTCGCAGGAGAAATTGCATTTAGTTAAAGATACGCTGTTTTATGGTCGAAATAACGAGAGGACGAGGGTCCGTATCTTGAATATTCCTACTCCTACAGCAGTACCAGAAAATAATCTGGGACATTCGCCCAAGTGATTTAGGCTACATTTGAAACGATAGAAGTCCATTCATTGAAATGATGGCTCTACAGGCAACAACAGTAAATAGACCTTGCAAACATTGCTATGCGCTTATTAACCAATTTAAGACCCCAGCAAATGACAGTGGTAAAGAATTTCCCAGATGAATTCCATTCCAATAAAATTTTTTCCCTATATATGTTTTTTTTTTTGTCCCAGGGTTGGTGCAGATGTTGATGTCAGTATCGAGGACTTGTCGTTGTCTGGTCGTGTTCAGATTGTGTTTGAGATGGATCACCTTGTACCATTTCCACACATGAAAGCTGTCTCGGTGACTTTCCTTGAAAAGTAAGAAGAAAAGTCTTCACGGCCGTATCCAATTGATCTAAACTGCTTGATGTGAACTTTTGACAAGTGTTATGGTTGCTATACGGTCTCGCACATTTAATTTCCTGATCTTCATCTGTTTGCCTTTATCTTCTGCACAAGAATCTGCCAGACCGAACGAGTAGATTGCTCCTGATGACAGGAGCAATATATTACGTTATATTGGAGAAGTACATGCACAAGCCGACAAACCATGTGATTTTCGTCTTCCTCACTAAAAGCTAAACGTACTTCTTTTTGCGATTTGTGTACCCAACATCTAAGAAATTATCTCCGATGTGCTAACAATTCGACAGTGGAAGCCACCATTGTAGAAAACAATTCGGTAATCGCCTGATGCCTGATTATTGCTAATAAAATTATCAAAAGTAGACGGCCAGGCTGCGTGACTAGATCCAAAATGGCGGCCTCCACAGTCGAATTCTTTGCACGTTTGAAGACAGCTTTTCAAAAGGTAGCTATTGTTAACTCTTTGCACTCTCAAAATAAGTTCATTGTCCGCCATTATCTCATAAATGCTCTTCAAAAGTTGAATGAAAAATGACATGGTTTCTGGAAATTGTCATTCTTTAACGACAAAGATGGATTGAAGTTCAAATGTATGAACTGGTTACGTGAAGCTATTCGTTTTTACACTAAAAGGCTTACTTGTATTGAAAAGCGTTTCAATTTTTTTCATAGACCAGATGTTGACTTTGATGTTCGATTGATGCGCGCAGTACAAGTGATGGATATCCCCATGCTGAAAGATTTCATCAATGCCCTCGTTATGGACAGTTTGACTTACGGTAATATTCAATTATCGCGGTCTCACTATTTGAATAAGCTAGTCTATCGAGAAAAAAGTCGAGAAGGTCTGAACTTTGAATCCTCTCTTGGCATTCAGATTTTTTTTGTTTGTTCTAAGCTCGTGAAAAAAGCATCTTTCTTTGCATGGAGGGATAACATTCAAGCATAATTTAAATATTTTCCACGGAATGGATTTATCTCTAAGTAAATTACTGCATATGAAAGTGGCTGAAAAGTTTTAGATGCAAACGAGCCTTTTTTAATTCCTCGGGCATTTTTACTGTTCTGTAGCACTGGTTGATCCTGGAAGAATCGAAGTTCCTCTTCATGGTGTTGATCCCGATGAACTCCTCAGCGCAGCCAAGAAGTCAACTTACGGTGAGGTCCCGCGGCAGTCAATAAGATGGCTGCCAGCGAAAGTTTTGATTTTGCGAAAGCAACGCCGCAGACGGTCCACCATGGTGTGACTTGAAATACTTCAATTTATGATATGCATATGATTCAAATTTTGCAAACATCGGAAATGGACACATTACAAAAACAAAACTGTAAAGTAATTTTCAAACTGACTTTTTTCCCCATGAAATAACGGTTTGTTGTACTTGAAGAAACCGGTTCAGTAGTTAGTTGGTTACCAATTAGGCCACTTTGTTTTAGCACCATTTTCTGTTGGAAATTAGTGCTGTTTTTGTGATAATCTTTCAGCTGATGGACTATTAACAGTCACATTGAAGGGTGGAATGCCTCAAAAATATACAGGTAAATAATATCATGGAAGCTCTTAATTTATTTTTGTTACAGTGTGACAAAATGAAGTTTGGAGCCGTTTACCAATATGGACCCTTTCTAAAACATGACGATGGAAATGAATTCAATCGATCAAATTAATTTTAAATGCAATTACACAAAAAAAATTGATTTAAAAACTTGCAGAGAAAACACTGTCATAGTTTTAGTTTTCCTTTTTGGAACGCGCGGAAGACACGGAACAAGTGTAAGGAAATAAAAATCAGAAATAATCATGTGAACCTCAAGCAAACAATAATACAACAAAGTTTCTAAACTTAAACGTAAACAGTCCGTCTCGTCGCTTGAAGAAGACAAACAGCAGTTTTAACGCATTTACGGCTGAAAAGTTGCGATCCGCATTGCTAGTCACTAGTTACAAAGTTTCTATTTCTTTTCATGGGATAAGATAACCATGAATAACGATAAAAAGTCCTGGTTTTTTTTGTTTTGTTTTGTCTTAATTGTATTTGTCACCCTTCGGTTTCCTCAGCACTTTTATTTTCTTCCTTTCTTTTATCTTTTGCTCTAAAACTTGATTATTTTTCCAGACGATCAGATTTGGACGTCACTTCAAGTTGGTAACCTTGATGAGAAAAATACTGAGAAGATTCAGGGTGGAACCACATTCGAGGAGTCAATATCCCTACTTATCTATGACCTTGCGAATGATAAGGTATTTGATAAACTGCAGACAGTTCATTCCCGTCTACAAACTGGCTTTTGGAATGTTGAGCTTCAAAACGTGATTTTTTTCCTTTACCTGGAAGAAAAATATCAAGAGTATTGGTTTTTGTCAGATCTTCTGAAGTTAAGTTCGATTAAAGTCTTACCTTCTCAGACTTTCATCTCTGAAGGATGGCCAAGTTTTTGTTTTTTGCTCACGCTCAAACGTCAGCACCAGGGGTTTCAATAACTTTTTCCGTGAGTAGCCGCCGATGCATGATCCTCGTAAAGCACTCTACTTTAAACAATAAATTCCTTTAAATAGACGTCAAATCGTTTTCCTATGGATATAAGACTTTTACTATTGTTCCTCGTTTTCTGTTAACAACAGCTTAATATTGAAGTACGCGGCAAGAGGACTTTTGGAACTAAATATTCGATTGCAAAATACAAGATGTACCTAGGCAGCCTCGGACTGGAAAAGAAGAAGAAAGTGTAAGTGTTTTTCTTAAAAAATTAGTATTAAAATGAGCTTTAACTGAATATCCACTATTTTAAACAAAAAACACAAAGCTTTTAATGGCTGCTATTCATAAAGTTAAAAACAATAAAGGCCTTCCTCTTTAAACATACCCTCACGTATTTGATCTCCTTTTGTAAAATTTAAGACCTGTGTATTTAAGAAAAGTTGTCAAACAGGTCATTACCTAAAATAGAATGAGGGACTGGCTGGCGTGAGAATCCAAAACGATGAAAAAACAGGGCAACACGGAAACAGATCGATAGATAATGCATCTTATCGGCATCTTTAAAATTCTGCTGCTCTCTCTCTCTCTCTCTCTCTCTTCTTTTTCCCTTTACAGTGACACAACTTTGAGTAAGGAAGGAATAAAAGGATCCAAGTTGGAAGTCACTCTGGAGTACACTCAGTTGAAGCCTTATGAAGTCAGCAGTCGCACAGATGAACAGGAATTCCTTGAGAAATACCACAAACCTACTGAAGAAAGTCCTGGTAAAAACGAAGTTTTATAATGTCTTTTCTTGCTTAAAATTGATTGAAAGAGTGCTTCTTCAGAGACTTCGCCCCTTCTCCTACTCCCCTCCCCCCCCCCCCCCTTCAAAAAAGAAAAAGAAAAAAACTTTTTATTCTGAATGGAATTTCTCGTAAGTTATTTTACAAACAATCCCGATAGCAAAAATCCCAGGACGATTCTTGATCGACATTTTCTCACCCCCGCCACTGGTTACTTCTTTGAAATCCGACTCAAAGCACACCCCTTAGCAGATATCGATAACTTTCAGCCTTTTTGTTATTCTAATCTGTCAAATTAGTCACAGCCTATCGTTTCCTATGTGGGGCGTGTGAAATGCACCTTTACGCATGTAATTTATTTAAAACGCTTTCGTGGCTTCGGCAATTTAAGTTTAAGGCAGCATCCAGTGCCAAACAGCCGTATACCGGCCGAATAGTGCGCACTTTTGCTGAAGAAAAAATTGGAAAAAACCCCAAGTTACTTGAGGACTACAAAGCCTTCGTCGAGGACATCGTCGTAAAGAGATACATACGAAGACCCCCTCCTTATCAAAGGGAATCAGTCTGCGAAGTCAAGACGTGGTACATTCCCCACCGTGGGGTTTATCATCCACACAGGCCAGGTAAAATATGTGTGGTCTTTGACTGTGCAGCGAGGTATAGGGGAAAGTCGGTCAAAGATCTGGTATTCAAAGGACCAGACATCACCAATTTTCTTTTGGAAGTCCTCTTACAAGATTTCGCTAGGAACATGTGGCAGTTATGGCGGACCTCGAGTCAATGTTCCACCTCGTTAGAGTGCCTGACCCTGACAGTCTTCATTTCTCCGGTTTCTGTGGTGGCCAAGTGGCAACTTATCATGCGCATTGGGAGAATATTAGATAACAGTTCATCTGTTTGGCGCTGTATCGTCTCCTGCCTGTTCAAATTTTGCCCTCCGGAAAACGGCCGAAGATAACGCTCGCCATTTCTCCTCTGACGTGGCAAGCACGGTCAAACGAAACTTATTCGTTGACGACTGTCTTAAATCGCTGCCATCAGTCAATGAAGCTATCACGCATGTCCGTGAGTAACGCAGTCTATAGGAGCGAGGTGGTTTTCGATTGACGAAATGGATCAGTTGCAGCCGTAAAGTTTTAGAGAGTATTCCTTAGAAAAAACGTGCTTAAGGAATCAAAAAGCTAGACCTTCAGAAGGATGAGTTATCAATTAATTGAACGCGCACTTGGTGTTCACTGGATGGTAGAGACCGGTAGAGACCAACGGATTTGGTTTCGGACGGCTCGGGAATCGGTTATACGTCGGTCTCGTAACTGCGTCTGGTTGATAACAACGACATAATTCATTGTGCCATCCTCCAAGGGAAGTCACGTCTCGTTCCTCTTAAACAAGTCACTGTTCCTCGTTTGGAGCTTCAGACGCAAATGTCTCGGTCCGGTTGGATAAAGTTCTGAAGAGAGCGCTTGAGCTGCCATTGACCGAGAACTATTCTGCACGGATAGCACGTCAGTGTTACATTACGTAAGAAACAAGAACAAGCCATTCCGCACGTTTGCTGCCAATCGCATTGCAATAACACGAGACGGTACTGATCCAGACCAGTGGAGACATGTGAATGGCGACCTCTCATGGGGGTTATTAACAAAAGCTCTTCTTGGTAGCGAACGATGGACAAAAGGGCCGGAATTTTTCTGGAGGCCGAAAACGCTGTAGCCTTAGGGGCCTACGTCCTTAGGCAGCATTCCAGACACAGATCCAGAGGTGAAGGTGGACGCGAGTGCCTGTATCGCATCGGTGACTGAGCCCCCTCGGCCACTAATAGAGTACTTTAAACGTACGTCTTCCTGATATTGTCTTAAGAAATCAGTTGCTTGACTCCTACGGTATTATGAGAATTTTCGAATGGCCAGCAAAGGTAAAAAATCAGCAAAGACAGTCCCAGCAATCCACTTACAGTGTAGTACCGTTAAAGAAATGGAGACCGCAGAGTTAGAAATCTTGAAGTGTGTTTAGTTGCATCATTTTCTGAGGAGTTCAACTCAATAACCAAGTCGGTCAGCGTGGTGCGTGTCGAGAAAGGTAGCTGTGCTTCGAAGTCTGGACCCAATTCTGGTCGATGGCCTGTTGCGTGTGGGCGGGAGATTGAGCTTGGCGCCAGTACCATTTAATGCTAAGGATCAGATCATCCTGCGAAAAACCGATCATGTACCTAAGCTGATAATCACGCGATCACCGGTCATTCTGGTCGACAGTTCGAACTAAGTCATCTACGCGAAAGATTCTTGATCGTCAAAGCAAGTTCCGCAGTGAGAAGAGTCCTGTCTCAGTCTCACAGCAGTTGGTATCGATTACTTTGGTCCTTTTCTAGTGCGGCTTAGTCGAAGTCTCGTAAGATATATGGAGTTATCTTTACTTGCCTGGTTATTCGCGTGATGCACATCAAAGTCGCGTTCAGTTTGGACACCGATTTCTTCCTGTTGGCGTTGAGAAGATTCATAGCAAGGAGGGGCCAGGTTAAGGATATGTGTTCAGATAACGGTACCAACTTTGCAAGCGACGAGAAAGAGCTCCGCCAATCCACCAATGCTTGGAATCAGGCGAAAATTCATGAAGATTTGATGCAAAGAAATATCAAGTGATCCTTTAATCTGCCTTTCGGTTCCCATTACGGCGGCGTTTGGGAACGTTGCATTCGCCTAACTCGAAAGGTGCTTCACGCAATTCTCAAAGAGTAGATGATGAAGGCGTGGTTACCTTAATGTACGAGGTAGAGAGCATTATGAACGGCCGTCCAATCACAATAGTTTCAAGCGACCCGCGAGATCCGGAGCTCTTGACGCCTAATCATTTGTTGCTGTTACGCTCTGTGCCTACAATGCCTACGGGTTATTTCGAAAAGACGACTTACTGTCACGTCACCGATGGAGAGTGCCCTGCAGATATCTTCTGGAAACGGTGGTCCAAGGAGTATCTCCTTTTGCTTCTAAGCAAGCAGAGGGGCTTTCCACCGAGAAGAAACTTAGCCATTGGAGACGTCGTCTTGGTTTCTATGGAGAATTCGCACTGCAACTCGTGGCCCCGTGAAAGAGTTATTGACATTCTTCTTGACAAGAAATGATTCGCCCGTCGCGCAATAGTAAACGTCAAGTCAGCTGTTCTTGAGAGACCGATTGGCAAGTTTTGTCTTCTTGTTAAAGGCGACAAATCTAGAAGCACGGAACATTAAGGCGACCTAGTTCAAGTTTAACGTGCCATCACCAGATTACAGACTTTAACTATCTTAAGGAGACGCTGCTTTTGAATGAACACATAGCTGAAACGGTTCGCGTTGTTGCGTCTTATTTCTTCTTCCCTTTTTTTGTCATCAAGACAGTATTTTCAATTGTATACAGTCCTTAGATCTTGTATTGTATTATGAGTGTTTCGCCCGTGGCTCAACACTTCGGGGCCGGTGTAAGATCGTTAACGCCTATACATTTAGTTAGCCTTTGTTTCCTGGCTTGTGGAATGCGCTTATACACGTGCAATTTATTCAAAATGCTTTCGTGGCTTCAGCAGTTTAAGTTTCGTAGTTTTGGCAGGACCGTTATTCAATTCGTTTTAGTTTACTTGGAAACACAACAGCAGTATACAGTAAAGTTTATGTAGCCATGCATTTCCAGGGCCATGTCAAATGTAAGTGTCATTTTTTGGCGATTGTCTATTTAGGTTTTGTGTCGCTTTCAGCTTGGGTTTTTCTCTACCGTAACGTTGGTTCATATGTATATTTCTTTCAGTTTAACCACACGTTACGCTGAGGTATCACTCTAACGCAATTTAATAAAGATTAAATGCGTGTTCAAATGCCATTCCTGGTGTCGGCATCGAATCCGTTGTGTTGGTAGTTATAGTCACTGACATCAGTCCTTATCAGCTTTACACTCTTATGCGTCGTACCATACTGCTGGCGATCATTACCTGAGTATTCTAGACTTCGCTGGAAAGGAGAAATGCGGGCTGAATTTTTTCTGCAAAAAGAGCCTTCATCTAACCTCTTGCAGTATAGCAGTATCACACATCCCAATGAAACGTCCAGTGGGTTTGCTTCCTTGGATTGTTAATCTTTACATAATTTTACCGACAGTTTAATTTGCTTGTTTGCATGTTCCAGTGTCCGGTCTTCTTCTCGTGGTCGTTCATGGTGGTGAGAAGCTATTGTCGATGGATGATGACGGGTTCAGTGATCCCTATTGCATTATAGCAGCTGATAGAGAAAAGGTGCGTTACATTACGAGCACAGAGTGCACTGATTATCTGTTTTAAAAACGCTTTATGATGACAGTACATATCATTGTATTTTTCTAGATAAGAACCACTCCTCACGTCTCGGGATCTGTCAATCCTGTGTGGGAATCTGTGGTGGAATTCCCCGTCAAAGACTTTACAAAGGTGAGAAGAATGCCATTAGATATCTGACAGTGAATAATTAAGGTTAAAAAAGGTATTTTCATTCCACCTCTATGGGATGCAATGGCATCGAGCCCGGGTTGTTCGTTGACAGCACCTTAACAGCTTGCTGGTGCCCACAATACTCCTGAGCAGAGAGAGACGCTGGGAGAGGGAGTGTCCTAAATCACATCACACGGTCAGGCTCGTTTCCTGTCACCTCGATCCTACTTTCTGCCCTGTAAGAATGGGCTACCGCCTACTCTAAAGCAACGAAAAAGAACCAAGTGAGAATCAAGTGGGAATCAAGTGAAACAAGTTCAGCTATAAACATAAACCGTTTTTTATTTTTCCCCAGACCAATGTTTCCTTTCTGGTGTATGACCGTGACGTAAACTGGCAGGGTCAATCCGATGACTTTATGGGATCCTGTAACCTGCAAATGACTTTGGTATGTTATATTTTGCCTGTGCTTGGTTTAAGGAGTCTTTCTAACAAAGTGTAAATAAAAAAAATTACTCCTTTAACTAGACCACGGGGAGAAAAAAGAATACTTCATTATGCGCCAATTGACTTTTAAATGAATGGCTAATTAAACCGGTGAGCTAACTAAAAGTAATATAAACTAACACTGGAAATGCTCCTTTTACGTTGCAGGATGAGCCTGCAATCATCAAACGAAAGTTAGAGTTAAAGTATAAAGTGTTTGGAAAGAAGAGATCAGATGACTCTATCATGAAGGCAGGCTCACTTACAGTTTCAGCAGTGTTTCAACCCATCGAGTCGGTCACCAAATCAGGTGAACGAGTTATATAGTTTGACTGCTCTTTCGATATTTCAACTAAATTTGTTTGGAGTTCATTCCTTAAAATTTACACTTGCATTTGTGATGATTACACAATTTGTACTAAAAGAGTGTGAAGTGAGTTCGTAATAAACTTTTGCTCGGTTAAACCTGGTGACTTCTATCATGTGGCGCTACCTTTTCTTTCCCGTAATATCACAAGAGATTGTAAGGTCCCAAAAGACTGAGGTGAATCCAAGAATTTCAGATGTGGGCTTCACAGTTACACTTTCCTTTTATTTTTGTGATAAACAACAACAACAACGACAGAAAACACCTCAGTGGCATAGACAAATCCTGACCACAGAAGCTCCATCTTTAAAACTACTTCATCAAATTTCATTAACTTTATTTTTCGTGTTCTCCAGAGAAAGAACCTGTAGCTGGTGGCTTAGTGGAGGGTGAAGATATCGATGATATAAATGTAAGTTTGGCGGCTTTTAAGTTCACGAGATAGTCATAAAATAATGACATGCAGCCCTGACTTTCTTCATAGACAATCTTTGTAAAAGGATATTTATATTTATTAGGTAAATAGTTAGAAAGTACTTCAAAAATCTTAGAGACCATGTGTCAGAGGTGAATTTAACAGCTCTCGTTTGCTTTAAATGTAGATATGCATGTTATCAATACTTCTTTTTTTTCACAGGAACACGCCAAAAAACACACCATGAAGAGCAGTATGAAGATCAAAAGACAAGTTGAGGAAATGATGTTGATCAAAGGTAGCCTAAAAAGATTATTGAATTTAAAGGAGAAGCATTCCCTAGAGAAAGACAATTCCTTAGTCGCCACCATGAACACACCTCAATAACCATGCTGCACACGTATGATATCCCAAACCTAGCCTGTATTGATGGGGACTGTGGCCACATATCTAATTTATTTTAACCATCAGAAGCGAACGAATCGATACATAACTGAGCGAAACGAAGTGAAGTAGTAAAAGACGATTGTCACTGAAAGAAGCTGCTAACGAAGTAAAAAATGCTAAAACATGCAAAATAAAATCTAACATATGAAACAAAATAAGCACTCAATATTACACTAATTGACAAAAAGCTACCAGAACGCTGCAACTAAACTAACCCAAAACACGAAAAGCACAAAAAAAGGAATTTACATAATCCTGGCAGTTTTAAAACAGATTTTTCTCCTTTCTGTTTCTCAGAGCTTGGTGTTCTGGTGATAACACTTCTCCAAGGTAAAGAAATGGTTGCCATGGACAGTAATGGCCTTAGTGATCCATTCTGTGTGGTGCGCGTTAACAATGCGAAGAAGTTCAAAACCAACGTGGCGTATGAAACTCTGTCCCCGGTGTGGAACGAATCCGTCTCCATAGCCATGCCACAAGAAGGAGATAAGATTTCTTTCGTAAGTTCATCTCTTTACATTGACCATGGTTACAAAGTTTCTTCAATATGACCTCTGCAAGGTCTCTGTTATCAAAGGAAGATGGAATGTTTAGACATAGGGTTCTGTTTAAGGTGCTTGGAAAGTTGCAACTGATAGGAAAGAAGACAGGCAACAGTAGGATTAGATTGCAACAAGCAAGGGAAAGAGGGCATTGGGGGGGTTTTGCTATACATTGTGAAGATATAGAGAGATTCCAAGAGCTTTCTCCTCGAATTTTTTTTCAGGATGTCTTTGACAAAGATGTTTTTCAGAATGACTTCATGGGATCAGTTCCATTGACCGTCGATGACGTAAAAGAAGCTGCTAAGGTTCATCTCTTTCTTCAATTCATCCTTTTTCCTAAATACTTTTAAAAAAGAGAAAAAAATCAGGAATTGATTCAATTTAAACCGAAACGAAAAAGTAGACTTCCTTGGCTTATTTCCTTGATTGGTCTCAAAATTCTCGCTATACATTTTCCATGCTTCTCACCCAATCAGCTGTTCTCTTTTCTAGCATCTCTCTGTTCCATGATATTTGTAATTTATAATTCTCATCATTTGATAGAAAAGAGAACCTCAGTGGTTTAAGCTTCAAGAGGCTGACTCAGGAGAAATTCAACTTCAATTCAAAATTTCTAGGCCGGGCGAGCAGGTAATTTTTATACTTCTTTAAAAACAAATTGTTGCTAGAAATGTGAAGAGTTTACGCTTTCTTTACCTTTTTTTTTTTTTTTTTTTATTCACAACGAACGTGTTTGATCTAATTAGGAAGAGGCTGAGAAAGCGGGGGAAATGCCGTCACAACCGGGAGAAAGCGGAAATGACTCGGGCATCAGTGATGCTGGGGAACAGCCTGAGGCACCGAAAGACGTATTTGATCTTACACTGAACAAGATGGACGGTACTGGGTTGATTCTGACTTTTGTTGCCGTTAGATAATATTTGATAAATGGAAAAAAAAGATTTTTTTCCTAAAACATAGGATGTTTTCGACATTGCTCTTTCAAGCAGTATGTTCAACGTTAGACAAACACGAATTCAGTCTATGACTTGACTCAAAAGCAACTTCTCTATTACCTAGGTACATGGTAAAATATCAAACCAGCGAAAAAACAAACACTGTTTCATTTTATTCATTTTATGTGTTATTTCTTGCAGAGTACGTAGAAAGTCGGATTCCACCTTTGTTTTATAGCGTGTCAGGAGAAATCATTCAAGCTTCAGAAATAACAGGTAATGAGTATAGCGTAATGAACTGGCCTTGACCGAAGGAGACCAAAAGTGATCATGATACGATAAGTTTCAGTTTTAATCCTGACTGATTGAAAAAGTGTCACGGGATTTATAGAACATTCAGATAGCCTAGTAAAGCAAACAATTAAAGCAATCTGCAATCCCGGTTTATTTTGACACTGTCTCTAGGGCCACTTTCAAGGCTATTTTAGCACCTTTCAAACAATAAAAAAGAAAAGATTCTACAGAAATTACATTTTGTTCAAAAATTCCTACCTCTTTGGAGTGGATAACAAGTGTTAAAGAAAGTTTTAGTGGTAAGCAAGAGAATTGTTGCATTTCCACGGGAGAGCGACTCCGTTTGCAACTTTTTTTACATTTTGCGTGCCTTTGCTAGGTTGGGGTACATTCCAGATTAGAGCACGGGTTGAGATGTGAGTATGCGACACCAGTGTGTTATGATGTGTAATGGCGAAACATTAACCGACAAATATACTGTACTCAGCTAGAGTAGTGATTCAGAAAGGGACACATTGCCTGGTTGATACCCGCTGAGGGATCAAACAACATGAATTCTGGGATTCCCAACACTAGCATCAAAGAAATTGTATAGAAATCATTTGGAAGAATTTTTCTTTCAAGCTTGAGTGGAAAGTCTTACCATTCTTGGTTGTAAAGGGCAGGTAAGCTGTGGTAAGCCATGAGCGCTCTTCATTAAAACTGCGCAGTCAAGATGAATTCCAGCTTCGTCAGGAAGTTCTTTCTCTCCTTAAACACATCCAAGATCTGCATCCCAGATTTCAGTTCAACGCCAACCTAGCCCATAACTTATTTTAAAACAAATTGCATTTTTTTATCTTCTCCAAGTCCTCGTCATGGCCGTAAAAGCAGTGTCAAGTATGAATACATTTCAATGTGCACCACTCCCCAACTTGCTCCTGAGAGTGGAATGGCAAAATGGAATTATATCTTCCAAGTAAGACTAACTTAAGATTGTCTCTTAATTCGAGGAACCCTCAACACATCGAGGCACATCGGCCAAACCTTGCGCTCGGGCAAATGGCTCCTTTTGGTCGGCGGGTAGCAATTACTTGCGCAAAATTTCAAAGGGAAATACAAGGAATAAGCGGTACCTCGCAAAATTTGGGGAAAAAACTCAAAGAATAGAAAGGATTGAGAAGGCTTATCCGCAATCACTCGTTTCAAAAGTGCTATTGTTGAGAGAAAATATTTCCCTTCTGTATTGATTAACTAGATTGTGCCTTGCCAACTAATGCGCCTTACTTTTAAGACTCCTTTAAACTGCTCAAAGTTTCAGTCGAATTTTTTCCTAGGAGCGCATGAACGGGAGAAGAAGTTTCGTACAGAATGAAAGACGTCATGTCCTACGTTTTTTATTCATATCAGGGAAGGAACGGAAAAATTTCTTGTCGGATTAAACAATCCACTTGGGAAAATTTGGACAGATCAGTCTGGATTTGCTTCATATCAAGGTAGTTCCCTTATATAACATTTTTCTAATGTAGACAGCGGGAGGAACAGCCATATCAAATGAAGCAGGATTGGTTTTTGAACTGAGAGACGCCAAGAAAAAAGTGGAGGGGAAAGCTAGGATCTCGATGCAGGACTTCTTCAAAGGTAATCACATGTTCGATCCAATAATCTTTTTTTGCTTTGCGTTGTGTTGGCAAGCTTCTACTTTTTACGATTTGTTTGTTTTCTTGAATTGTTGGTTTGTAAAATATGCTCAATATGTTATTCGGTTATCTGTTGATGTACAGAGGTTTAGCCCCTTAACCCCTAAGAGTGATTACTAACTATTTTCCCTATCAGTATCACCCCTAAAATAAACATTGAGGTCATGAGAATAAAGGAAATGATCACCAAATAAAGACGCTCTCGATTGTTAAACAAACTCTCTTTGTCAGTACCATAGGAAATGTATAGAGAGCAGTATGGAGAAAATGTACACTGATGTTAGGGTGTAAAGGATTAAAGAACTACGTGTATGAGTATTTTCAATTAAAGGGAGCTTACGACAGCATACACCATGAATATCCAGGGATACTGAACCAGATGCTTTTTTAAAAAGTAATTAATTATCTGGTCTATGATTATGTAGTCTAAATAGTTTCCCTTTCTTCTCTTAACGGCAATCTGTTGAAAGTAATTTCATGAAAAGACGCTTTAAAAGGCCTAAGAAGGCAAAAAAAATACCACTCGATGAAGATTTCATTTTACTTTTTTAAGATAATCAGACCGCGATGTGATTCAGATATGCAATTTTCAGGGCCTGGTTGTTCAAAGCTGGGTTAAGTTAACCCAGGGTTAGTGTGAAATTTGATTCATTTTCTTTCTTTTTGTCCACAATTTGATGATTAGATGGTCTAAAAAGAACAAGGAAAATGATCGCATAAAAGGCTCTTGAGTAAAGAAATAAAAAAACATGAATTAAAACTTTAACCCCGGGTTAGTGCTAATCGGCCTTTGAACAACTGGGCCCCGAGCTTTATTCATATCCCTCAGAGATTCTGTTTGTATCATGTCAGCAATTATCAACCACAGACACATGTGTGGTCTGCCTGTGTATAGACAAGAGAAAAATAAAGGGAACATTATCTTCTCTCGCTGTGGAGGAGTTAGCTTCTTCTGGTGGCCGGAAGACTTTCAAAAAATCAAAAGCAATATGGCAATGTTTCATACACCTAACCAGAAGAAACTCATCTGTAATTTTCTCCTCACTAGAAGGAAATAAGCTTTAATTAAGTGCGGCTGCATTTATGATTGTTCTCTTTCACCAGACGTATTTGTCAAGAAGGAAAGATCAAACACTGGCAGCGGATCTGAAGGTGATGATATATACGCCACTCTAATAAAGTGCGGTACCACCGCCAGTATCTTTCTTCTTCAACCCATCGACGCCTCAGCACCTTCTTTCCATGCCCGTTTCAGGTCCATTTATGAGATGTGTTAGATAGTACATTTGTATTTTTAGTCACAATTGGCAATTGTTATCAATTGTTGGAGTAGCCTGCAATTATCGGAAAGACTATCGTTTCTAAACAACATTTCAAACTAATTTCTTTTAATTTAGAGGAAGGTGATTGATCAGTGAACATTCCAAAAACTCAATTACGAACAAGCGTTTCAGCGACCACAAATGAAATGAAAGAATTTATAAAATCTGCGTTTTCCAATACCGCTTCTGCCAACGGAGCACTGGCTTAAGCGAAAAAAAAAGCTGGAGGCCGTCATTTTCATCTCTTGCTCCCCGGGGTGTTTATTCGTCTTAGACAATCGAGAACCCGGAACAGACAAACTCATAAAATGTTACCTCCGGCTTGAGTTCTGTTTTCGCATGCTTGACCTCAAAAAGAAAAAAATACTTTAAAAAGATTTTATTTTCAATAAAAACTGGTGTCTCGATGTAGGCCGCAAGTCTAATACCGTGACTCATTCCTCTCTGTAAGATCTCCAGCAACCTTATCATTCCTTCAAAATGACCGTTGAAAACTCAAGACTGACTCATCTTTTAACGCCATTTGTAATTTGTTATCGTTTTGGCTCATGCTGAGAATGCGACGATTAATTCTATAGTGGTCGGACCTTGGAAAACCCAATCATGAAATTATATTTTAATAATTATAATGATTTGTCATATAACTGTGCAGAGTCCTGACTTATAGCTTCTAATTGCTTTCCAGGAAAATATTCAGAAACCAAATGGCTCAATCTTGAAAACGGTACGTTGAATTTTTGTAGTTCGGGACCCTAATTAACCGGTCGTCGATAAAACAGAACCATGTTTTCATTACCTACTTAAATATGTAACTTGTTGTGGGTCACCACTTAAAATGTAAAGTTAATCAAGCGAAACTGCAAACGTGCATTAACCAAAGAAAGGAGGGGGGGAGGGAAGGCGAAACTGCATACAACCTGTATGAAAGGCTTTCCGCTGTTTGAAAATTTCCCGCAGATGCTCCGAAGTAATAATCTATCTGCGAATATTTTGGGTCGAACATTGGTATAGGGTACTAAAATAGCTTTTAGCAAATGCCATAATAGTTTTCATTTCCACCCCACCCCCTCTCGTCTCTCGAGCTCCATGGTTATTACGTTCTTTTCGTCAAAGACAATATCGTCCATAAATACCCGGCGACATGTCTTCACCTCAAATGTCTGTTTGGAATTACTGGCCTGGATGTTCGCGCGTGTGTATGTTATTGCCACGCGCGTCGCGTGGGGCGCACGCCGGATAAAGTCATCATTGAAATAAAAGGAAATTAAGATAAGCGTATTACTAATAAGCAGATAACTGGAGTAATTGGCTTAACTTGTTTGGCCTGGTTGTTTTTTAAGCGCTTGAGCGGATGTGATTCAACTTTGTGTGGGGCATCGATGGCATACCAAAGGGAACCGAGAACCTTCAGTCTCCAACCTGTTGTGAAAAATTTCGATCATAATTATTACAAGAGTAAAGATAGTCATCTGTTTTGACCCTCTACAAGACTTTTAGGATTTATGATGTACAGATAGTCATAGCAGTTTTTTTTTTTTAATGATACACAAATAACACTGATAAGCTTTATGTGTCTAAATACTGGTCTAAAGTTTCCGTGCAGCTTTCAGTAATTCTATATCTAAGTTCTCACTTCAATACTAAGGGATTTATTAGAGTTAAGCTGTCTCGAAAATGATAAATTTGCAGACATGGTATCTCGTAGCGGCTCAAATATCAGTTGAATTCGATCTCTTTTTCATTCTTATTCTCTGTTTTCCTCGGAAAGTAAAGGAAAGAATGTGAAGAGTGATTCTGAATGCCATTATCGACGGATGCTTTATTGTCACAAGAAGTGGAGAAAGATTATTGTCAATCGCCGTAGCATGCTGAGAATCGTTATTTAACCACCATGTTGATGGACGGACATTTCTCAGTTTAACAACCTTTCGTCCTGTGTAGGATTTCAAAAAAACTAAATTACGAATAACCCAATAACATGTTAGGTTCTTTTTAGCTTGGGAACGGTGTTTAGAAATTCTTCCTTAAAAATCAGCAATTTCCGAAAAACTCAAACTGAGAACCCTTCACTACGGAAATGACCACAAACAGATGTTTCTTGTTATGTATTGTGCAGACATCTCACGGTTCGCTGAAAGTGTTGTTAACTCGAAGTTCTATTTCTCATAGACGGAGTGCCCGTTGGTCGTCTTCAAGTAATGATGTCATACTCAGACACTCCAGATGCACCTGTAGCCCCGACTACGCTCAAGAAACGCTCCATATTGAAAAGATTTTCTTCAAATTCAAATCTTTAGCTCTGTCTGCAAAATATATGTGGGGTAAAGACTGTTATAATATTATGCGTTGTGCACGTGGAATGAAAGCAATGGTCAAAGGAACTTAAGTTTGAGACAAATAAAAAGAGCACATTTTGATTGAGAGTTGTAAAATTTGTTGTCAATTTTTACAATGAAAAATATTCCGAGTGGCCACTAAGAATTAAAATTAAAACCATGGAAAGAGGGGGAAAGTCTGGTTGCATTAATTTGTTTGAAGGACGGTTTGGTTTGAAGGAGTTTTATTGACCAATCACAGAGTGAAGTGAATTTATGCCAATGCAATCCCGGTTTACCATGAACACTCAATTGAAAATTAATTTATGATAGAACAAATTTTCAATTGAGTGTAGAAAGTAATCTCGGATTGTTTTTGTTTGCCTTATTTCGCCCTGTGATTTGTCAAAAAAAACCTCGCATCACCCTCTCGACCAATCAAATGCAACCCTAAGACAAGTCACGACTCGGTCGCTCACGTTTTCCTGCGCTTTAGGCAGTTTGGCAGTCATGATCCTCTTTGGTTCATTTCCTTAATTCTGATTAGCTGTTGTGACTACGTTGGTTTTGTTTTTACGACTCTCAATCGAAAAGCGCTTCATGATACAAATCATACACCGAGTGCACGAGGCGGGTCATTAGTTGTACACTGGGGAAACGCAAATTTTTCCAAGTGTTTAATATTTTCTTATTAAAGGGGATTCAAAGTAGAATTTGTTTTATATATTGAGCTATATAGACACACGTATTTTATAGACAAAAAGCAACTCTAGTGCAAAAACGTGACATCAAAGCCTCTTGAAAACGCGTAGATAGTGATTCATAATTTTTGCAATATGTTTAATCGAAGTTTTAAAATATGCAAAAAGCCTGCCATTTTGATACCGCCGACAGATATCATTGAGAAAATCATAAATCGTGATATGACTATAATTGTTTGATATCAGGTCTTATAATTACCGCAGGGACACCGAGCAAATTCAGAATGGTACTGTACGGTTATGTTCATATCTTTCGTTATGATAAGCGATCTAGAATGATTCTGATGTTTATTCATCTTTATTGTGAATAATTAATTTAGGAGATTCTTTAACATAGTTGTATAGGGCATAACCCAACAATATGGAGGTGCTTTGGAATTCGAGTGAGGGTTTTTATTCTTAATATCTTTCTTTGCCTTAAGATCTAATAGGCAGAACAATAGCCAAAAAATGATGTTAAATTCCCACTAAGAAGTCATACCTGCTCCCACACGTTATGCGCATGCCGAAGTCTAGGGGAGGAGCCTTAAGAGACCGTGAACACATCCAGCCATGCGTAAAATTCTCCCTAAAATGAACATTCAATTTTTCCACCTTTTCCCTAGTGTTGCCTTCCTGACTGCCTAACGTCCCTAAAATTATTCTCTCTAAGTAGTTACCATTTGCCTTTATTTCGCTAACTGCTCTAATTGAGTCGTGTCGAAGAAAACATACCATAGTGGAAAACTACTCCTGTTCAGCCCCACTCCTTAACATCAGCAACAGGGAAGTTCTCTTTAACCCAGCTTCCCACGCGCTGTAGAGTAACCTTATCAGAAAATGATAACGTTCCGAAACTTAAAGGGCCGCTTATTTAAACGAGATCGAACCCAAACCGCGGTTATACGCTAGAAGTGGGCCTCGGTGATTCTCCATAAGAGGGTTGATTTCATTTAAACAGATGTCCGTCTACTTTAAGGTTTCGGCCTGTTGACACTGTTCAAAAAAATTTGATTCTTAGATAAAAGGTTCGGCTAAATTGAAGATGGCTTAGAACGCGGTTTTGTTACACGACGACTAAACTTTGTTTAAATAACCGGCCCAAATTACTGGAAGAGTAATTGAGATGCACAAGGGTTATACCTCATTTGAAAGATAGCAAAAACAAAGGCGGTGATTATCCATGTTTTGTTTATTCATTCATTTATTTATTGATGTATTCATTTTTTCTGAAGCATTTAACCAAGCCGAAATTCAGTTTCTCGTAATTTTATTGGATGATTACGTGCTCATAGCCAGCCCAGTCAGTTAAGCGATAGGGGGAACACGGAGTGGGATTATTCAGCGTTAACGAATCTGGTTGCGTATTTTCAATTTGCAAGGGCCTTGGAACTAAAGTTTATATGATACTTTCATTGAGAATCTATGCTAAAAAATGTTAAGGTCATTGGTCTCTTATCAGTGGAAAATACTTCTCTAATCACGCCCGAGAAACATACCTTTTTCAGCTCCGGAAAACTGATTTTATCTCGACACAGGTTAGAAAGTATTTTGAGAATGTCGTCTGCTGAAATGTTAAAGGTCTTGAAATCGATCCGTGTCAAACAATTATGGTAACTAATACCACTTGAAACATTTGTAAAAGAAACCCGTGTCAGGATAACATCTTGTGATCTGTAAATGTTGTAACATTTCAACTTAACTGCACTCTAAATAGCTCGTTAGCACTCTAATTAAGGCTTTCTGAGTTTGTGGTAACGATCATTTGATTTGAATGGACTCCACGAATACCATACGATAGGAATAACAGATTTCTTTATTTAGCACTTCGCTTGTTTGAAGCTTAACGCTAAGTAATAAGCGCCGGACAGTCTTGTCAACGACTGGGTATCGCTGAAAGAGGAATTTATTCATATTTGATCGCTAGAACCGATGCTATAGCCATCATTGAACTATTTTTGAATTTCACTGTTATAAAATTGTCTTCATTCGGTACCCATATACACTGAGTGGCCGCGTGGATACCGTGTTCACGAAGCGCGCCAATGTAAACCACACAAGCGATCTTACTTTCGCAATCCTTCATTTTGTGAACGCAGGTTTTAATGTTTTGGCTCAGTTCCAGACACCATTGTTGGCAAGATCGACTACAAAACTGCTTGTCGTGTAGAAACGCTTGTAATTCCTCCCGAACACATTCTTGTATCATGTAGTTTTCGTTCTTCGGCTTGATCAGCCGCGCGCGGCACAATTTTTGTGGCAAAGCGTCCAAGTTCTGCGAATCATCCTCTGGCAAAGGAACGTAAAATATGTCCGGGTTGTGAAACTTGTGCAATTTAAGTACCGGGCGCGATGGTTTAAAAATTACTGATCCGGAACTCTCTTTCCGCACATTTTTAAATTGAGTGGATCCCTCGCGCGTTCCACGAGGCGATGGCAATTTCCCTTCGTGATCTACGGAGGCCACTTTGTTGTTTTCATGTGATGAACTATCAACCTTTTCCTCGCCAGCGGTCCCTGGTTTTGAACTTGTTTTAATTGCGACTCGTGGATCGTCCATTCGCAAAGAATGAATAAATTTTTCGTCTAATTCATCGAATATATTCCGTCTCGTTGGCTCTGGGGTGCGAGGCGTGGAAGTTTCTACAGCTGGTGATCCCACTTCCAACACATGAGCAGGCAGTGAAATCCTTCTAATTTTTCGCGTTTCTTTGACGGGTTTTAATTCCGATAAGCTGTGTTGATGTCCTCTGTCTTTCGATGAGCCCTTGTGAAAAATGTGGAATTTATCATCGTCGCCATAATGGGCAAAACCGTTTCCGCTTGGACCGAGAGTTTTGGGTGCCGAGTTAATCCGTAAAATTCTGTGTTTTCCACTCGGGCCTGTTATTCTTCGTATTCGAGATGAGTTATGCGAAGATTTTCTGCTGGGCTTGAGAAGCCACTGAGGAAGAGAAATCCGTTTAAATCGCCTCGTTTTATGTTCTGTACTGCTGGTAATACCAACAGTTTTTTTGCCATTAGTTTCCTCAGGTAAGGGTGAACTTGTCGCGCCATTGTTAGCTTCCACAACAACAGTCGGATCACCACAGCTTTTATATCGTATATTCTCTACAGTTCCCAAGTCTTCTTTTAAACCACACGAGGCCACGGTTACAACCTGCGATTTAAATACTTCTACTTCATAGTATTCACTGTCGTTGTTCTCGGCCAGCGTGGATGAGGAATCTTCTTCGTTGCAAGCGGATGACATTTCTGTTGCGTGGGGCGTGTATTGGGTTAGTAAGAATACGCGACTCATGTCTTGGATTTCGTCGTTTCTGAATATGTTATCACAGGCGCGCTTGGATCCGCTTATCTGACCACGAGTGTATTTATCACTCTAGTACGGCGGGCTGCATTCTTAAACAGCTCCAAGCCATTTCCGAGGCAATAAACCATTAAACTCATGCAAGTTCAAGATGAAAGACATTTCCAAGGGTCATTTTCAGTTTTCATCTCGCTCAGTGCAATTGGTTTTAATAAACAACAAAGATGTGTGTGGCGCTAGTCACAAGCTTGCTATTTAAAGATCATCGTGGGCTCTCAGAGGAAATATATTACGTAATTGACACCCAAATGACGCTTGACCCAATGACCTGGGATTTTTATGGCCCTAGTACAAGTCATATCGATTTTCAACCAAAACAAAAGTCTCTCAAGGCGATTAGGGAAATGATTGTCGTGTTTAATGTTCGTGACTCATTCTGTACCCGCGCGCACCGTTATGAGTCATTTCGCGATCGTAACAGGTGACCCTCCACCACCACGCATGCAGTTCATGACATTTGCACATTTGTAGAAAATGAACTTATTCGGTTGTACGTACAATACAAAAATTGCCAACGCGAACAGAAAATAAACAAAAAGAAAAACACATTAAATCAAGCCGATTTACTTTGGCTGAGTGGGTCGCCGACGTAATCTGCCGGCCCCAGACGGACCCATGGCGGCGCTTTCTGTTCTAGTCTGGGTAGGTTGTTCAAACCAAGATCACACAGTTTGACAATTTTAACAAGGGGCATTCTTAACGATGACTTGAACTTGCGCGAACACTACAAACAAAGGGAGAGGAATGCACCTGAAGTTGGTATGCAGCAGCAGTTATCTTTTGACCGCTATAGCAAAGCACGCGAATTGAGGAATTCCGTTTGATGCAGTATGCTTCACATCCATTCTTAGGATGTCACGGAGCGTTGGAGACATCCTAAAATTACTGCTAAAAAGGAAACTACGTATTATGTAGAGAGTAAAATTAAGTTAAGGGTTAAGGTCTTGGCCTTTGGTTGGATTCTTTCAGGTGAGTAACAAGGTTATTGGCACTTGTTCGAGGTCAATTGAGCAAAGTCTATGACAAATGGGAACAAGATAGGTCAAGATGATGTCACATACCGAGAATTCAGAACGTAGCTTTATAATCAATGCCGACATTTTAGATCAACTGAGTGTTGAAAGTAATACAACATTGTACCACTATAGTTTTGTGATTACATCAGTCTGCTATTGGTCTAGAAATTCCCGCCACTCTCTCAACTAACCAGACGCATGTCCACCACACAAGCAATGTGCGTACCTTATTGATACCCACTTTCGGGAAAATTGCGAGACGGTATATCCCGAGGGTTTTATTTTCGCGATCACAATAGGCAAATATGAAAAAAAAAACAAACAAAAAAAAAACATTAAATTTCGCGACTGGAGCGTTCTCAATTTCATTTTAGTTTTCAAAGTGACAACTTTTGACGAGTGTACGAAAGTTATCCTAAAAAATTGGTGTGCATCAGATGAAGGTGATAGCTAGATTCACGTCTCCATGTGCGAAATCTTCGAAAATTTACGTCATTTGACAACAAAAGATTCAAAACAGTACTTACCAGTGAGACCAGTTAATAATTTGTGCGTTTGTCAATCATATCCTGTATGTGATGGTTTTATTACATGTTGATCATTTTTTGCTGTGATTTGAATTTGATATGGGGATTTAAATTCGCTAGGAATCTCAAATTTTCGATTTTTTTACAAATTAGACCCGCGAAATTAAACGTTTTAGGTTTTCATTACATTTCTACCTGTACGGATGGATAATGCGCCTGTCTACAGTAGTTGTGGTCCTGTTTTTGGTCTTTAAGCTCTGAGCTAAACTGGCCTGTGAAATCATTTCGCTGGGTCCTTTTTCTTTGTCACTAAGCTATAAAACCGTAAGATAAAATACACTCTTCAATAAAGAAAGTAATATCCAAAGAGAGAGAGGGGGGGCGAGGGGGGAGGGGGGAGAGAGGGGGAGAGAGAGAGAGAGAGAGAGAGAGAGAGAGAGAGAGAGAGAGAGAGAGAGAGGTAAAAGTTAAGTGGGAATTGAGTAAGCTGCAGTGAGTACAGAATAATCGTGAATCAGTGTCAACTTAGATTCCTAACTGACCCGCTGATGGCAAAGGAGCTGGAGATAACGTCTATCATATGTTTTTTATTAGCCTTGATTGCGGCCTGTTCCAGGCGTTTAGTTATTAAAACGAAGCGCGATAGTAAACGGCGTGATAGTAGCAAAGGAGTGAAAAGACGAGAGAAGTTTGGGTCGAGTCGCGTAATGTTCTTCACCCGAGCCGACTCGACCCAACCTTCCTCACTTTTTCCAAGGGAGGGAGGGATCCTGATCCTATTTCACACACGAATTTGAGAAAAATTCACGCGTCACGAAATGCTTCAGCCCAATGTTCTACACAGGACATCCAAACATTTATACATACTTTGGCACGCGTTTGTGGTTCTTAAAAGGGGACGCGTTTCGAAAAGCACCACCACCATCAAAGTTTTATGACCATTTGCTTCGTGCACGTAAGCCTTGCGTTGTATAACGGCAATAATGACTCCTTGTTGTTTGGAATCAAGTTCACTTTTATCGGTACGGATCCATCTTTTCCAAGCCTGACTTCTGTGGAAATCTTAAATGTATACAAAGGTATAAATTATTTCTCAATATCGTATCTGTCGTTGAATAATCCACTATAAAGAATGACGACTTCCACCAATCGTTCTAATCCTTGAGGTGATTCCTCAGTATTGCTCTGCACATCCTGTATTGCGTATAAAAATCAGATAATCGGGTGAATAAGCGCGCACATGCCGTGCACAATACCTTGTTCGGTATTGTTTTTCAATAAATGGACCAGGCAAAGAGGTACGATGCTCTTGAAGGAGCACAATGACATATATATTTTTATGCATATTTCTTGTGTACCAGTAATCCCCTTTAAACAGAAGAAGAAATTTAAAAAATCCATTTCCACCTACCTAAAAATGTACCTTGAACTGATGAAAGCACGCGCGTGATTAGCGCCAGTACAGGCATGAATAGGGTAAGTTTGGCCCACCACATCTTTTAAACAAGCACGGTGACCTATCTTCTTAATTGTATTTTTCGCCACAGACTTTGGTAGGGAACCTTTAAGGAAATTTTAAAAAAATTGTTCGATAATTTTTTTTTTCTGAGTAGTCACCCTAATAAAACTCAAAGCTTCAGCTCAGCTGTAAACTCAAAACTCCACTCTCACATATCATTTCCGACACGACTTCATAACTGATATTGGTATGGATACTTAGGAAACATAAGAGCAGCGCATACTTACAGTAGCGTCAAGTAGAACCAGGTGTGGTCCGTACCTCCCATGAAGCCCTTGTTGCGAGACTTCGTGATGCACACATGGAGGAACTTTTTGTAAGATGACTCTCTGCTAACAATGTTGTCAGCTTCTCCTTCCTTTGGTATAAACAGAAATTCACCCACGCTTGTTGTATCCAACTCTAGGACCTTTCACGAGGGAGCTCTCGTTCATCTTTGCAGTATTTGGAGAAAGCGGTGGCTTTAATTATGTATTTTCGGAGATCTTGCCATGTGACCTGATTTCTTTTCTCAGGATGCTCTTGAAGTAAGACTGCCGCAGACAGTTACCTCTCTACAAACTCTCAAAAACTCAAAAGAATGTTACGTTTGTATCTTACGTACGTTTAAGATTCCCTTTCATTCGACTGTTACGTTAGTACCTTGCTCACGTTTACGATTTTCTTTGAATGGATTGTTACGTTTTATCTCGCGAAAATGTAAGATTCTCTGTCATTGGATTTTTACGTTAGCATCTCGTGCACCTTTAGGATTCTTTTTCTTTAGATTTATACGTTAGTAGCTCGTGCACTTTTAGGATCCTCATTAATTGGATTGTTATGTTAGTATATCGCGCACTTTTAGGATTTTCTTGTTCGATTGTTTCATCAGTATGTCGTCTAATCTGAGAATCCTCTTTCATTCGATTGTTACGTTTCTATTTCGTGCATTTAGGATTCTCTTTCATTCGATTGTTACGTTTCTATCTCGTGTACTTGGGGTCCTCTTTCATTCGATTGTTACGCAAGTATCTCGCGCACTTTCAGGATTCTCTGTCATTCGACTGTTACATTATTTAGTACCTCGCACACTTTTAGGATTCTCTTTCATGTGATTCTGTTTCATCCGATTGTTACGTTAGTGCCTAGCACACGTTAAAAATTCTCTTTTATTGGATTATTTTCTTAACATCTCGCCCTTTTTTAGGATTCTCTTTTTATTTCGATTGTCACTTTAGTATCTTGCAATCCTTTAAGATTCTCTTTTATTCGTTTGCTGATTTAGTATGTGGCGCATGCTTTTAGGATTCTTTTTCATTGGACTGTTACATTAGCATGTCGTCTACTCTGAGAATTCTCTTTTGTTCGATTACGTTTCTATCTCGCGCACGTGCGGTTCTCTTTCATTCGATTGTTAAGTTAGTATCTCGTATACTTAGGATTTCCTTTCATTTGTTTGTTACGTTAGTATCTCGTGTACTTAGGATTTGTTTGTTACGTTAGAATCTCGCGCACTTTAAGGATTTTCTTCAATCAGATTGTTACGTTTGTATCTCGCGCACTTTTAGGATTTTCTCTCATTGGATTGTTACGTTTCTACCTCGCGCACTTTTAGGATTCACTTTCATTGGATTGTTACGTTTGTATCTCCCGCACTTTTAGGATTCTCTTTCATTCATCGGCAGAAATATTGGACAAGATGGCGGCCGCGCTTTCGTCTATAATGGCGTCCAAATAATATAAGAAACTGTATGGAAATTTGTAAAATTTCTAAAATATAACAATCAGGAGCTCATGGTCCCGTCTGCTCTCGATCGAGACATATTCAGTACTGATTCTGCTATTCATCAAATCTCACAGGGACTAGATAAATAAAAACCACCTACTTCCCGAGCCAGTTCTTTTGTCATTGATTATTGACCTAGGTCGCCATACAGTTCTTCAAAATCCGTCGTTCTCCATCCCAAACACTCGCCTATTACAGGAAAGTGCATCAATAAAGTCTACTGCTCTCGATCGAATTGACTGATACAGAGTTCGAATCGTCCAAATATCCTGTAAAATTGCCATTTCCTCTCATCAAAAAAGTTCCCAACGCGCCAGAATATCCCTTATTTTCCGTGTTGGGTAAGTTACGAGACGCCATGTTGAAAGCTTTGACTGAAATAGTGAAATACGAGCAACGCTGATCTTCGAATCGTCGGCCATATTTGTTTATGTTCTTGCAGGGAAATAAATTAGTTCTCGGTTCTTTTTCGGAATAGAAATATACCAGGCATTGAATGCAAATTCAGTAGTCTAAGCGCGAAAATTAAATTAAAGCAAATCAAAATTCTGACATCATGTCATCGCTCTGCCTCAAAAAATCCCAAAGATTTACTTGCAGGTCTTCTTTTCTTTTTCTTTTCATCAAATAGAAGATTTGCGGTGCTCAAATGTATAAGTCATGGTACGAAACACTCTTCTTTGCAGATCGAGCCGTGATCGCCGGCATATTGAATTCTCTTGATATTCTATTGTTCCGGAGTGTAATACGATATACCGCTGATAATTGTTAGCGGGCTCGAAATGTCCCTGATTTCTGGCGATGGGATAGTTACGTTTGTATCTCGCACACATTTAGTATTCTCTTTCAGTAGATTGTTAGGTTTGTATCTCGTCCACTTTTATGTTTTTTTCTTTAGATTGTTACGTTAGTAGCTCGTGCACTTTTAGGATCCTCATAAATTGGACTGTTATGTTAGTCTTTCGCGCACTTTTAGGATTCTCTTTCATTGGATCGTTACGCTGGTATCTCGTGCACTTTTTAGGATTCTCCTTCAGTGAATAGTTGTGTCAATTTCTTACGCCTTTTTAGGATTCTCCTGCATTTGATTGTTATTGGTTTGTGTATATGTCGTGCGCGTTTAAGATTCTCTTCCTTTTTCGTTAGGACCTTGGGGACTTCGAGGAGTTTCTCTCATTTGATTGTTATCGGTGTTGGTATCTCGTGCGGTTTTAGAATTCCATCTCATTCGACGGAAACGTTACTATTTCTCCTACTTTAGCATTTTAAACATAGATTTGAGATAAAAAGGTCGTTGATATCGAGGGAATCATTTATATCCTGAAGTAAACTCCCAATGAAGATTTTTACGATAAAAGCTATCAACGGTTTTCACGACCCTCTACATGATCTACTGAACGTGATCTTAGTGGTGATCTTGTCGAATGGCACTTTTGGAAGGTATGTGCCACACCACGAGCTTGACTTCTGTTGTTGATGAATCTTGTTATATTAAGAAGGCTAAACTTCAGAATACCCCACAACTTTGGTCCGCCTCACTTACGTGTGTCGGGAGGCTCTGAAGATCGAGGCATAACACAATAGACGCTATTCTTATTCAATGACATGTAAGTATCGCTGTCATTTGCATTTCAATCACCGTTGCAAAGAGAACCATGTGCTTCCCATCGAGTTTGAGATTTCGGCCTCCTTTACGGAGTGCTAAAGGATACAAGCTCATGGTCTGTACTGGTTTTTCTTTTCTCAAGCTACGAATAGATGAATGTCACAGTTCCATACTGCGGTTGCGTACGTTATTCTCTCGTTCACTCAGTGAACTCTCTGCTTTGATTAACAACTCCGAAACTTCCTGGGTCGAGGAGTTTTGCAATTCGAAAGAACTGCAGACGTTTACCAAACAGAGAGAGAAACATGACATAAAACTCCGTCACTTGCTCAGTAAGAGGTCTCCTGTTAATTCAGGCTCATCTCTGAAAGATAAATGGGTCATGAACCTTTCCTCCAAGAAATTATCCGCGCTGGAACGGAGTGGTTTAGAGAAGGGTTTAAAGTTTGCTATTGCTCCTCGCAAAATGCCGACCGCCGAAATTGTCGCCGCTGTTGAGGAGAGTATCTCTCAACTCGACGACGATCGTAGGCATTTGGTAAGAGCAGAAGTAAGTAGCATACTCAGGCGTGCTAAACCTCCTCCCAAAAACATTCAAAAGGATGTTTTCAATGCGCTTATAACTCTCAAAAAGGATCCGGACAGGCTCGTATTGTCTGCTGACAAGGGTAATTGTGTTGTGGTTATGGACAAACAGCAATATCACGACAAAGCTTTGTCCCTGCTCAATGACAAGAGTACGTATGCTGTCTTAAACTCTGATCCTACCAGTAAAACTCAAAGAAAGTTAAATAAAATGTTGCTTGATTTGAAAAAAGCTGGCAGAATTAGTGACTCTACGTACAAAATGTTATACAGTAGTGACGGCTTATGTCCACGTTTTTATGGCTTACCTAAAATTCATAAACCGGGAATTCCTTTGAGACCCATTGTCTCTTTTGTTAATTCTCCGACTTATGCAATTTCTGGTTATCTTGCGAGAATTTTGTCGCCTGTTGTTGGGAATACTGATTACACTGTCAAAAATTCCTGCGAATTTACGGATTTCATAAGAGATAAAACTCTTGGCGCTTGTGAAGAATTAGTATCTTTCGACGTTGTTTCGCTCTTCACTAAAATCCCAGTTGATCTTGCCGTTAAGGTTGCGGAGGAAAGACTCAGAGAAGATGCTTCCCTAGGACAAAGAACTTCTTTGCCTGTGGAGGATATTATTCATCTGCTGTCTTTTTGCCTCAAAACCACGCAATTTACATATAACGGCACATACTATCAACAGGTTTTTGGTACAGCTATGGGTTCGCCTGTTTCTGCTGTCATTGCCAACATGGTAATGGAAGACGTGGAACAAAGGGCCTTAGCCACTTCACCGGTTAAACCCTTTTTCTGGAAACGATATGTCGATGATGTTATTTCTGCGGTATCCGGAAATGAAGCGGAGCGCCTCTTGTCGCATTTGAATTCAGTAGAGCCGTCGATCCAATTCACCCTTGAACGTGAAAAGGATAGACATTTGCCCTTTCTTGATTTAGATGTGTCCAGAGGGGTTCAGGGTAATTTAGAGACAAGTGTCTACCGTAAACCCACCCACACCGACAAATACCTCGCTTTCGATTCTCATCATCCTATTTGCCATAAGAAGTCTGTAGCCAAAACTTTACTTAGAGGGCTGACTGTCTACCATCATCACTCGATTTGAAGGCTAAGGAGAGGAAATATGTTTCCAATGTCCTAAAGGCAAATGGCTATACAAAAACTTTTCTCCGTAACTGCCAAAAACCAGTTACAAATAGTAACGCTCTTGATGAAAGGGAACCAGCGACTGGTTTTGCTGTTATTCCTTACATACAGGGTGTTACTGAACCCATCAAGAGAATTTTGAATAGCCACAACGTTAAAGTTGCTCAAAAACCTTTTCAGACTTTGGGGCATATTTTCGCCAAACCTAAGGATCCTGTCACGAAAGAACAACGAACCGACGCCATTTATTCTATTCCTTGCAATGACTGTGACAACGAATACATCGGACAGACCAAACGCCAGTTTGGTACACGGTTAAAAGAGCACCAAAAAGCGGTTTTTCTTTGCAAAAAGGAAAATTCAGCTTTATCGGAGCATACTTGCCTAACCAACCATACAATTGGGTGGGATAATTCTAAAATTATCACCACTAATCGGCGTTACCACCAGCGCCTTTGTTTGGAGGCTTGGCACATTAACTCCGCCCACGCTCCTTTAAATCGTGACGATGGCGGTCTGCTTCCTGACGCCTATTTACACCTCGTCAGAAAAAAAGGCCGCTAATTAGTGATCATATAAAAGGACCTCTTGTTGCAGCGTTTAGATCACCCCTGATGAAGGCACTAGACAGGAGTGTCGAAACGTTGGGTCTATGAATTGTAACTTCTTCGGTTACATTCATTAAATCTGCAAACCAGTGTAGCTTCAAACTATGTCTGAGTTGCGGGGTATTCTGAAGTTGCTCCTATTAAGAAACGTCGCAAACTCGTGGAACGGTGTGCGATTATCATAAAGAAACCTAACTTTACCTAGAATAGCGAAAGCTGTTGTCGCTGTTGCCAAGGAAATTTGAAGAGTTAGGAAAAGGATGATCACCACAAAGCTTTGAAAAACGTGGAAAAGGGGCGAAAGCTTGTTTTTAGCATGAGCGCTCCATTTCCCTACAAATCACTTTCGCGGGGTTGCGGACCATGCGTCAGGTAACTTGAAGGCCGCTTTCGTCACAAGTTATTTAATTTGAAATCTGTCCATAAATTTAGAGCTAGAGCTCAATTGAAATCCAGAAATCGAATCCCAAAGAGTGATTGGACTTTTGTATGTCGGCTCAAATGGTCAAACTGCTGGCTTCCTTTTCGATCCTTTCACTAGAGAATGAAAGAAAAATTACATAATCAGAGAGGAGCAAATGCTGTGACAGATGCGCGTGACAGATACGTGCCATTGCCGAATAGCGTTTTCTGTAGACACAGAAACAACAATATTAAATATCCTAAGTAAAATTGCTACAATAAGTGTGTATTGATGATAATCAAGGTAAAAAATTTCCACACACCCCCATAATTCATTATGCATACAGTTCTTGGATAAAGAAAATGATGAGAAGAAGCATTATGACATTATCATGCTAAAACATAGAAATGGTCACACCATTTGAGTGTGACCCTTATGCTGTTCATAGATTTCTAGAGGTTATATCAGGCATATGTATTAAATCAGGTTATATACATATGCATTATTGACCAAGCATGAGGTCAAGATGGCTGGATCTTAACCGAGTTCTATTTTTTGCATTTTTATGGAAATTTTACATTGAGTAGCTTTTACTACCCTATATAGCTCTGGACAATGGCAAGAGATTATAATCTTGTGACAATGGTTATCACTTTCACCCAGTCAATGATAAAGTCTGAAATTAATTTTTCTGACCAGGTGCTTTAATTTAACTCTTTACACCCTAACATCATTATGCACATTCTTCATACTGTTCTCTATACATTTCCTAAGGTGCTGGACAAGGAGAATTTGTCAAACAAACAAGAGCTTCTTTGGTTGGTAATCATTTCCTTAATTCTCATGACCTTAATATGTGATTCAGGGGTGATACTGTAAGGAGAAACGAGATGCTAATCACCCTTAGGAGTCAAAGAGTTAACAAATAGATTGCATGTTGCTGATCATCTGTTCAGTAATAGTTCACAGATGACATCAAAGTGTGGTGAGGAAAAAAGAGTGGCACATATGGTGTAACTGAGTGTGTGAGTACAAACCAATGAAAATACGTAACTGTGCCATTATTCCTTATTGTATAAATTTCAATGGACATATTAATTAATGTACACTATCTTAATCCAAATGTCTTTATTTGTGATCATGAGAGATTGTTTACTAATGGTGATAAATTCTATGATTAGGTTCCTGCAGTCTTAGCCCTTTAACTCCCAAGATCTGATTGTTAGTTGATTCTAGCTGCCACACATTTCCTTCAAATTTAGTTTTGAAAATTTGATGTTTGATCAATATACCTTTAAAACTCATGTTTGAGTGTTCTCATGACCAGTTTCTTGAATGAATGGATTTATTAAAGGGTGAAGTAACATGTTAATCCCCTCTGGGAGTTAAAGAGTTAACCCTTTAACTCCAAAGATCTCATTGGTAATTCTCCTATACTGTCTGTCATACAGTTCTTGTGATGTTAGTTTGGAGAATTTGGTATTAGATCAACTATTAATCCCCTGACTAATATTTTTCTTTATTCTCATCACTTGTCTGCTTGATATTGTATTGATGTTGTAAGGAGAAATTATGTCTTGGCCACTCATGGGAGTTAAAGGGTTAAGAAATTTCAAGGGTTAGTTATCCCAAGAAGTGAAAAAAGGACTTGCATAGCAGCAGTTTATTTTCTTACAAAAGGTTGAATGACTTTGATGTTTCATTTCCACCACATTACTCTGACTGGTAATCTACAATCTACTTACCAATTCCTTCAGAGCAATGTTGGATGTCTCTCTTTTTTGTTTTGTTTTGTTTTTTTTTGGGGGGGGGAGGGTGTTATCTTGGGAACATTTTAATTTTGTAGGCTATGCCTTTGTGTGAGAAAAATGAACAATGATTTTTATTGTTGTGACTTCCTTATCTACATATTTCTGATAGCACGAGATTGTGTACTTCAATTGAAGCTTCCTGACATCAGTGAGCATGTATTGTCCTCTATACACTTCTTAAATTGCTGTCAAGAAGAATTTGTTTGACAATAAAGAGCTTCTTTGCTTGGTAATCATTTCTTTAATTCTTGTGATGTTCAATTCAGGAATGATATTGTACATGGGAGAAGTTAAACACATGTCACTCTTAGAGGATATAATGCATATGGATTAAGGTTCTGACAATCAAACAATGCCTTTTGCAAGTAAATACTTGTCAATCTTCCTTAGATATTTGAGTAAGTTAGGGGCCACTTCTAACAAGCTTTATGCATAAAATTATATTTCTGTTTTCCAAGGACCATTAGCAGTCTGAGTCATCATAGCAACAGTTAAGAGCTTTATTGTTGGGTTTGATGTAACAAAAGAGGAGTTACAACAACTTTGCTAGTGGTATGGCTCAGTGCTTTTTTTATTTTTATTTTCAGCTAAAAAACAGCAACTTAGTAAGAGGAAAACTACACTTTGGCTGTAAGAAAAAAACCAATACATACATGATAGCCGGGTACATTCTGTAGGAAGGTAATATGTGATTTAGTGATATGACTATACCTGCCCAGTTTTCTTGTGGACTCACTCTTAAAAAGTTGTTACTGTTTTACCAAAAAAGACTTGGTTGGGGTCTATAATTGGCCACAGAATAGACTATGGTGGAGAGGCCCATTGACCTAAAACTCTCCCCCCTTGGGATAGCAACATTTATCATGAAGTTGCCAGTTAGAACTAATTTGACAAAGGCGTGAATTACCAAAACTGGTGACTTCATGATGAAGCTAGATAGCTCCTCTCAGATGTGTTAGTTTGATCAATCAATCGATAAACTTAAGTTAATCATGGGTAGTTTATCAGCTATTTACAAAAGGATCAAAAACTATTGACCATAACTATTAATAACTGCTTTCCCTGAATGCCGTGCCTTAGAGAGCTTTGCTGATTTCTCATATATTTTTCCTAACAGAAGGAAATATTTTGTTTGTTTGTTTTGTTTTGTTTTTTTTTTTTTATAAAAAAAAAATTTAACTTTGTATTACGTAATGACTATCCATTCGGTTGGCCCTCTTGGTTGTGCGGTGGGGACCAAATGAGAGGCCCTGGAGACGAGGTTGGCTTATAAGAAACGATTCGCGCTTGTGTTCTGAGTAATTCGTGGGGTAAGTTTTTAATTATTTATCTATTTAGCTCACAAGTGAATCAACCCAAAACCTTAATTTCTCAGTCGAAAGAAAAAGAAATCGACAAACTCCGACGGTCATTGTTGGCAGACTCCGCAACGAAAACTGATTTTGTCTCGGTGTTCAATTTCAAGTCTACTAACAATTTTACAATCAGTACTCCAAAGTTCGTGGTACATTCAGACGTCGATAAACAAATATTTCGGCGATGTTTTTGTGATTTGAAAGAACCGGTCAAGCACCGATCGGCACTTGCTTTAGCTAATATCTCATGGGATCCTCTGACGTGATGACGAGGCAAAGAATAGTTATTCCATTTGTTCTAGCGGGTTCAAATACACGCATTAATGACTACCACAGCCCTGCATTATATAATAATGGATTATAATTAAATTCAAATGAGCAATGAAGGGGTGATTAAAACAATTCTCAAGATGCATTTAGAAATAGGTAATGGAGAATCAAAGATCAGGAATAAGGGATCTAGCTGTTATTAATTTAGGGCTTGGAATTAGAGTCTGAAATTTCGGAATTTGGGTTTCGAAAATCTGCTAGAGGGAATTTAAATATCTTGAATTTCTAGAGTGGGGGTAGGAATTGAAAATGAACTGACGGAGAGTGGAATCTGAGTCATATGAGGGTTGTCAGTAGTCCATTTTACAGTTACTTGCTTGGTTGCTAAGCTTTTGAACAGGAGTGAGGCTAAGGGTGACCTTGATATCATACAAACATTGCTGCTTTTTAAAGTTAAATTACCTTGTTATTGTGTTAACCCTTTACACCCTAACATCAGTAATCATATTCTCCACACTGTTCTCTGTACATTTACCAAAATGCTGACAAGGAGAATTTGTTGAACAATCAACAGTTTCCATAGTCTCATGACATTAATGTGTGATTCAGTCTTAGGGAGTTTCAATGATCATGACCATCTTGTTGAGGTTTCTTCTGAGCCATTCGCTATCAAAAGTGAACTTCTTATCTTTAAATGCCTTTTTATAAAAAGATTAAAGACATATTCCACTGAAAAAACATGATGGTTCCAGTTCAAATTCTCCACCCCAGCCAGGCAAGGTTCAAATTCTCCACCCCTCAGGGATGGTTGACAGTCAAATGCCCAAGGGGAGAGATGTTGATGCTTAAATTTGATAGGTGCATTACCTAATGATCTTTAATCTGCAATGCTTTGCTGAGATGAACCTTCAAATGAATTGTATTTAATAATAACTTATATATGCCATACATGCCATATGAGCGTAATGATAAATGTGCAGAGTAAAATGTACCTTGTGTAATTTTTACAGGTTAGGGAAATATGAAATACTGTAGCACTCGAGGAAAGGTGCAGGCTGAATCATTTGAGGATGTGCTATTCAGTGGCTTCACTAGTGATGGGGGATTATATATGCCTGAGAGAATTCCAGTTGTGGATGAATGTACACTGCAAAAATGGAAGAGTCTCTCATATATAGAGCTTGTGAGTGAAGTGACTTCTTTGTTTATCCCTCCAGAAGAAATACCACTAGAGGAATTAAAAGGTTTGTCAGTTAACCTTTTACATCCTGACATCAGTAAGCATATTCTCTTGTGCTGTTCTTCTCCTATTCAACTCGATATCTCACTTGTGTGCCACCAAGTTGAACAATCAGAGAGAAATTCCATATCCATGTGCACCCATGTGTTATTCTCTATTTATCTATTTTTCTGATGTTTTAAAACAGTACGGTTTGAGTGTATTTTTACACAACTATGACAGAATTAAGTCAATTGATGAAATAATTTTTTTAAATTTATGCAACCTGGGAATTCTTTTTTTTGGACAGATCTCATTACCAAAGCATATGCTGAATTTCAACACAAGGATATTGTGTCCCTGGCAGCAGTGAACAACTTCCATGTGTTAGAATTGTTTCATGGCAAGACATTGGCATTTAAAGATTTTTCTCTGGCATGTGTTGGGGCTTTCATGGATTACTTTCTGAACAAGAGAAAGAAACATGTTATTACTGTAGTGTCAACTTCTGGTGACACAGGGAGTGCTGCCATTGAAAGTGTAAGGAAATCAAAGTGGGTTGATATCATAGTAATGTATCCTGAAGGACACTGCAGCCAGATTCAGGAACTTCAGATGACAACAATTCTTGATGAGAATGTACATGTCATCCGAGGAGAAGGTTCATCAGATGACTTAGATGTACCAATGAAAAAGTGTTTTTCAGACGATGCATTTGCAAAATCAAATAATCTTTGTGTGGTAAACTCGATCAACTGGTGTCGCATAATGGTACAAACAGTGCATCTTCTATATGCTTACTTGAGGGTTTGTCGCAATGTTGGAGACGTAGTGAAGTTTGTAATACCATCAGGAGGACTTGGACATTGCACAGGTAAATGATCTTATCTGTTAAGTCAATCTCTTAAAATGCCAAACTATTCTTAAGCTCAATTCTGAGATATTGATTTTAGGATCAGTGTGTCAGGACTACTCAACCTGAAATACAACAACTGACCCATAAGTCCTATATTGATATTACATAATTATATAATATATTGATTATCTCTGAATTTATGATTATTTAAGTATGTAAATTTCCTTACAGCTGCCATGTGTCTGTATAAAATGGGTGTTCCTCTGCAAGTGGTGTGTGCAGTCAATGAGAACGACATTGTGCACAGGACCCTATCATTGGGTGACTTCAGTCCCAGTGGAGATGTGAGGCATACATGGTCATGTTCAATGGATATTGAGGTATGAATGATAAGTCTGACTGTAGCAAGCTGGGACAATGCAGGAGTAACAATTAACACTCAGTATTCCTCTATGTAAAGATGACCTGCCATTTTGGATTTTTTACACAAAGGAAGGTTCAGGGAAAGAAAACATCTATCCTGAAGGGATGAATGACAGGCTATAGAGGGGATTACATACCCCACCACCTTCCCTCTCTAACTCTAACTCAAACATGATGGCTTAGTGAGTGGTAACAAGATTTTTGTGCTAAGTTGCTCTCCCTGATAAAGCTGTCAGCCAAAACTAGCTTCTATTAAAGCTTCCTTTTAAACAGCTAAGAGCCTTGGCCCCAGTCTCTTGTGACTTGTTTGGGTTTTCTACATAGTGGTCCTGCCCCATGATAAGAATTTTTTTTTTCAGTTTTTTTTGTTCTTTTGTTTTTTTTTTGTTGTTTTTGTTTTGTTTTTTTGCAGTATGGCATGCAAAGCTAGACCATCCCTTTGAGATTAATGCTCAAAGATATATCTTTGTTATACAGTATATATCTTTGTGTTCTTGGTTTGGGTCTTAGAACTTAGGTTAACCTAAAGTCACAAACAGACTTTGTCCAAGGTGGAAGAAGATGTAGGGAAGTTAGGGATTAGCATGTTTTTGGAACAACAAGAATTAGAAAAACTGCTCTCTATAGTTAAATAAAATTGCATAGCAGTTAAATAATTAAAAAATGATTCAATATCTTTCCACTGATGGTTCAAATTGTGTAACATTCTCCTTTAATTATTAGATTCCTTATAACATGGAACGTCTACTGTTGCTCTTTTCTGACATGAATTATGGTCGTGTTGATTCACTGATGAGAGACTTTGAACAGAATAAGTCACCGATTATACCTGAAGATTTAAAAGGAGAGGTAACCTGTTCATTTGGATAATAATGTAAACACAACTTTGCATTTGATTATGATTTACCTAAACTTTCAAATATGAGTGTGATCAGCATCATACCTAACATAAGAAATTTGCAGTTTGTACCTTAATGTGAGTAGCAAGAAAACTTATTCATAATGTGTGGATATTATCGGGAGAAGTTACATTTTAATGACTTCCAAGTGTTGAAGGGTTATTAAAAATAATCCCAGAAAACATGTCGAGGCTGAATGCCAGTAGCTATTCACAATTCTAACTTTTTCTATATTACAGATGTGTAAGGTCCTCTCTTCTGCCTCTATGTCATGTGACCAAACACTTAAAACAATGAAGGAATGCTGGGATGAGAACAAGTACCTTCTTTGCCCACATACAGCTGTTGGTGTCAAAGTGGTCTGGGACCAAAGGTAATTGTAAACTGATACTCATTATAAATACTATGTTAAGTAATACACCGTTTATTATCCGCTGAGAGGATAAAGACCACTGTCGGTATGAGGTCAGTGGAGTTGTATCTCTTTGTGAACAGGTAGAAAGTACATATATGTTTAGCTGCAGTATCAGTCCTTTAACGGTGAGTACGTTGTTTGGTCTCGTCACTCGTGGGTAGAGAGTGCGCTGCGTGTTGAGACCAAACAACGGCTGCGAAAGAGATTACTAAGTATACACGCGTGTGATTTAGAGTAAACCACATTGTCGGAGTCGTAGGCAGAAGCGGGAAAAACCAACCAATTGCTATGTGAGTTCTCAGGCCTTCCGAGAGTCAAAAACTCACCAGATCAACGGTATTAGTATTCTGCTTCCGATTCCGCTGGTTTGATTTTTAACAGTTGCTATCGCTCTGTGCTCTGATTCCTACTCTGTTGCTTATTTAAACCAACCATAATACCACTGCACCAAACGTCGTTCAGTTTTGGCATGTTAGCTACTACAGGTGTAATTTGTTCTCATTGATGTAATCCGATCCCCCTTCCTATTCATGTTAGTGATTCCTTGTTTCCATCCGCAGACATGCCAGTGATCTTAAGACACCCATCATATGCGTAGCCACAGCAAGTCCCGCCAAATTCCCGGAGGCCGTCAGGGCTGCTGGTATTGAAATGCCGCCGTACCCGCAGTTGGCCGAGCTATTCACCAGTCCCACAAGGTACACGGAAATGAAGAAAGGAGAGGACTGGTATCAAATATTGAGAGACATGATAAAAGATATTTCCCGCAATAAACATCACAACGAAAACAATGGCACAGAAAATGGGAGTGAAGACAGGTAGAAAAAAACCGACTGAGTTTGGAATTTTTGATCATTATTTCTGACAGTGACTTTATCGTAGGCGAATATTAATTAAAGTTAATTTATTATTTTAAGTAATGGGATTGTATTTTGTAAAGCAGTGAGCTTTTATCACTAACCATGGTTTTCAGTGAAGAAGACAATTCCAATGGGTGCAATAAAAATCTAAAATCACTGCTAGAATTGATGTTCCCTGACTGTATGGTGAGGTGTACAATGGATATTAAAAGACGAAGCGGTCGTAATTATTAATACGTTAAACGTTTCCATAAAGGTTTACTTTCTAGCTGGTCAATGCCAAGAGGTTATCAAGGTCGAAACCAAATACGGCAGCTTGAAGACATTCTAGAGTTCACAGAAGTCAGTTTCACAAAGATTACTCCCTAGATCTGATTGTTAATTCTCCCCTCTGGCTGCTACAGATTTCCTTGTGAATAAGTTACGATAATTTGGTGTTAAATCAAGATAACAACTTCTACCTGATACATTTGGGTATTCTCATCACCTGTTTTCTGGATAGTGCATGAATATAGTAGGGAGAAGTTACTTGTTAATCACTTCTGGGGGTTAAAGGGTTATGATAATTTGGTTTTAGCAACTGAGTTGATGGTGTAAATTGGCCATCGTAAAGAGTTTCTGAAACTGACGTTTGAAGCCTTATCCCTTTGTCCGAGCGAAGGGCGCGCCCTTCCGAACAATATCACCCCTAAATCAAGCACGAAGTACATGAGAATTGACAAAATGATCGCGAACTCAAGAAGCTCTTGATTGTCAGACAAATTCTCCTTCTAAGTACCATCTTGAAATGTGTAGAGAACAGTGTGGAGAATTTGCATACTGATGTTAGGGTGTAAGAATTAAAGTGAGTTAAACTTTTGACTTTGTCCTGGTACTATCTCCTGGTAAGCCTCTCCTTTCAAATTCTGAACCAAAGAGCTGTAAAATTGTAGATGATATGCTTTCACTTGCTACACCCAACATGCCTTCTGTTGCAGTCGGTGAAATAAAAAAATAACGAAGACAAATTTTATACTCGGTAGAACGTGCAGCGTACTCCCAGCTGTATGTATCTACATACATGTTTGAACTAAAGAGTAGAGAAAAAAAAATTTAAAGAGGGACAGATAGTGCTCTGTACCGAGATGTGCAAAAAAGTGACAAACCTTAACATGACTTGTGTCGCGTTTGTATATTTTACAGACGTTCCCCTTCCGTCTCGTTTTGAAAAGCGATCTCTCTAATAGTTGATTTCCACGTGGTTTGCTAGTAGTTACTCTCCCCTCGTTTTCTCCCTATTGGAAGTGAGATTAAGTTACTGCCCTAATGAGCCCCCCTCTACCAAGCCCCTCTCTTAATTTACCCTCCCACCGTCTATCAATTACAGGTTATAAAAGCTCCCCCCCCCCTTTTTAGGAGGAAAGCATCGGAAAACATTTAGGTTCAGTTATGAATTAATACAAATATAAAGGTATCCCTATCATATGTCATATCTTTTTCACCAAAGAAAAGCAAATTGTGCATAATATCCGTGAAACTTGGGCGACAATTTCAAACGAAAATTATGGTGGGAACTTTTACCCTGAGTAATTTTTTGATACACCCTTCCCCTCTTCTCAATAGACCTTCCCTTATGGAAACCCTGGGAATCAAAAACGCCCTCGGAGGTTTATCAAAGCGTGTATAAACGTTCTTTCGCGTGACCAATTCATTGAGTGAGGATTTCAGTGGGCGAGCCGACTTATCAGATTTTGTTTGAAGTCGTTGGAGATTGTTTACGATACATTTTAAGATATGAGGTTTATTCAAACTGGAATTCGAATCGATAGCGGAGTTCTTTATCGCTGAAAGGCTTTCACCAATAAGGGTTTCCGCTATGCGTGACTTCTACGATTACGTCACGATAAGTTTGCACGCAATACGAAATGACACGATTTTGCACTATAAACACTTTCCTACCAAATCTGTTATACTAGCAAGATATTTTTCTAATGAAATATCTCTGCTGTCAAATGCCAAAAGGGAAAACTCTGATTTTCACCTTGAAGTGCCTGTTCTTGATACTGTCAAACTGAGAGAAAACCCATTTAAGTGTCATCGGGGTCCACTTCCGGTTATTATCGAACACCATGGTTGATAGATTAGACGAAAGAACAATAAATCAAAAATCAAACGCTTACTAGCAAAGGGAATGCTTTCCTGTTCAGTTCAGGATCCAGTTATAAAGTAAAGTAAAGAAAACCGTCATTTTTATAGGTCTCCAATCAGTGTCGTAGAAAAACTGCTTTATTTGTCAGCATAATTTTTTTTCTGCCATTCCTAATGTATTGGCAACGTTCACGCGTAAAGCCGCAAGTGTTGAGATGTCTCTTGCACACCATGGAACAACCTTCATTGAAAAAAAATGAATTGTTTAATTGTTTAAAGATATAAAAAATTGACGAAGGGGGGCAGAAACATCGGTTAACTTTGATGTTCTTTTATTTTATTTCATATCAATAGTCTTAATTTTTGTGAACAAATAGGTGGGGTTATGATTGAGTAAACAAAAGTGTAAGGTTCGTGATAAAAGAAGGGAGTTCATTGTCGGCTGCCTTTTGTGTTGGTTTGTGTCTATCTATTCTGTTGCCGCCCTCAACAAAAATGTGCACATAGGCACGAAAGCTCTGCTGCGAGTTCTTTTAAAACTATCGGATGAACAACATAATCTTATTAAGATGACGACAATCATGACCTTTTACCACCATTTAGGAGAATTTATTATGATACCACTTGTTATTAAATGTTTCCTGCTTGTAGTCGTTGCATTTGACTTGAAACACTGATTGTTTTGTTTTGTTTTTGCAGCACAATATGACGTTAGCATAGGAAGTAAATAAAGCTTCTGATATTTGATTGTGATCCAAAAACTCCAACCGTACGTACTTGTGTGGGGGCATATTAGCCGAGTGCACTATAAAATGTGCGATGAATCAGATATCAGATAAATTTTGGCGAAACATACCTTTGAAATTTCTCCTCTATATTTCTAACGTTTTCGAGATCGTCAAAACTTTTGCAAGATTTCACTGAAAACGTCCAAAATATTCGACAATTCTATATTTCGTAGAACTCCGTGTTATTCAGAGATATCGGCTCATTGAACCTCATTCAACATTCGCTTTGCATGTGTTCCAGTGAAATTAGTAAGGCGATTGAGGAATAAAATCTACAAGATCTTCACGAGCAAAGGTTACTCGTTTAACATTTCTTTTAGAGGGGGAGGGCGAGTCGGTAGTAATGATTTAATCCTTTCCGACTTTTCCTGTTAGTTTTATTTCGTCGTGGAACTATTATAAAAACCAAAAGCGGGACATTCTCGTCCCTCTACATAAGTGGTTTTAAAGAATCGAAGGGAAGGTCTCTTTTTTCTACGCAGGATTTAACAGTTTTACTATAAAAAGCTTAGGTTCCCACTCGGGGGAAATGAGATGACAGCTTCACTTGAAAAGTTGCTCAGCGGTCGCTGTAGTGTTGCAGGCTCTATGGCTATCTGTTAATTTTCATCAAATGTTAATTCGTTCAAACATTGGTTTTGTGTATCGATCATATTTCTCTTAGAAGTGATGCAGTTCGGTTGAACATTTCCTATAAATTAAACAAATGCTCTCCAAATCATGTCTCTCTAACGTCGTTACATTGGTAATTGGAATACAATGCAATTCCGGTTTCGGTGCTTTCAACTCAAAACCCTCAAGGTGTATAACTTTTATTCCAATCTTATTCGCCAACATACCAACGTACATGCCATCCTGTCTGAAGAAAGATGACGAATGGAAAAAGCCTCAACAAACAAAACTACCACATCGTAAGACAAAATGTTTCCAACATGAAACCCATGCAAAAATCTGGATAAAACACCCGTGGAAATTCAGTCTTCCCAACTTACTTCCCTTTTTACCACTCCTGAAACCCTAAGGGTTTTCGTTAAAATTACCCTCGCATAAAATTTCTTTTGGAGAGATAAGTTTACATAGAGAGGAGAGAACAGCTTCAATGCTAACGAAGACATCATCGGCGTCTGTCTTTAAAAGAAAAGAGAACCTGCCTACGTTATCGCCTATTCGAAGCCCATCAGTATTTTTCTGGTCTGATTCTAGGAATGGTCGAGTAGTCAGCTCGCACAAGGTCTCCATAAACTTCCTCTTCCCGCAATAGGGAGTAAGACAAAGATTGATTTCGTACTTCAGTGACAAAGAAGGCCATTGTCCATCTTAGCCGGTTTGAGGGCTCTTCGGAAAGCCCAAGTCTAATGAATATCCGTGTTCATTCTTTGCAACTTAGGTGGAGCGGATGATACAAAAATAAGAAGTTTGTAAGTGCTGCGCACAAGCTTTATCAGTGTTCTTTAGTGTGCGAATTGCAAAGTTGAACGATGTCTTTTGAAGAGAGGTCCCGTTGATGTAATTACCTATGATGCGGAAGAAGTTGCCGTCTCGAGCGACTCAATAGAGAAGAGCTTTATCAAGAAAAAGTCAAATTGTTACCACGAAGCGAATGTAGGGATTCTTGACGCTCTTCTCATCATTAACGATTGGAAGGAAGCTGACTTCAAAGTGAATTGACTCTCCGTGAAATTTTCAGATTATTAGCCGATCAGTTTAGATTGTCCTGCAATCCTAGAGCTTCCGATATTTTTCTGTGATATCGGCTCACTGACAACTTTAAAGAACAGGATATGTTAGGTGATACTACAAGGGTGGGGTGGGGGAGGTAAAAGAGGTAGAACGGGGGATGGGTACATAGACTGGTACTGTAAGGTCAGTTAGAGAGTGGGGGTTTGACAGCTTCGTTCTTCTTTCAGTATTACCTGATCACGCAACTAAAATAGAACCAAATCTGTGATTCTTGCACATTAATAAAGCCGTTTAGTTATTGAATCAGTCATTGTTAAAAATGAATTTGAAAATTATTGAAATCGTCCCTTTTTCAGCAAAAATTGCAGTTAACATTACGTTTTTGGCAATTCAAACAGTAATAATTATACTCACTTTGCCTTTTTAAGGAGCGCAAGATTGAGGCTGCATATTTTTCGACTGGTTTGGCGGAATTATTTAGGACTGAAGCAGTTAGAAATTATTGCCGAGGTACAGGTTGGAGCTGAAGCACCTCAGGCCACATAATACTGACCAAGAAAGACGATGCATGCAAAATCACGCTTGAAATCATCCGTCTGTGACCCGTATTAAGTGGAAATCCAACAGAAAATTCGCGAAAACATAATTAACACATAAAAGATTTCGGCAAGGAAATTTCACATCTCTGAAGGTTCTTTTAGAGTCCCTCGACGTGCAACTTTTCAACGCGCAAAGTTGTACGATGACCGTCTTAGTGATACAAAATCTACTTAGCTGTCTCGGCTATCATATTTACAGGCGTCGGCATTTATGATCTGAGCCACTCAGCCTGAGGCAAAGACATTTTCGGGTGCCTCTAGAAAGGTCATACAAATCAAAGAAGTATATTTTATACCCTAAAGCTTCTCATTATCTTAAACCGCGGCTGAAATAGATCAACGTAATCTAATTAGCTTTATTTTTATTTCAGTTCGTTTTAGCTCGTTTTGTTTATTTCCCTTGATCGACCATAAAGTCGCAGTTGAGAGATGGGGAAGTGCGGAGGGAGGGTAGTGGGGAGGGGGGAGGGGGAGGGGGGAGTGGAGAGCTAACAGTGGGCACAGATGATTTAATTTATGTTTTCGACGATGATCTGTCATTATTACCTTTTCTTAATGACCCAATTACGTCATTTTAGATCCGAAGTTATGGCACTTAAACTCAAAATGCAATCTGTAACATTCACAAATGACTGTGAATATAAGAATATCATATATTTTAACTGCAGATTAATTAAAAATATATGAGAGTGATCATGGCTGCAATGAAAACTATTTAAGCAGCAGTGAAAATGAAGCTTGCAAAAAATTCAGGCTTGAACGTAATTTGAACCCATGACCTCTGCGATACCGCTGCAATGCTCTATAACTAAGCTAACTGAGAGCTGGTCATTTCCTCTATTCGTAAAAAAACCCGTCTTGCGATGAATGGGCGATAGACAACATATGAATATCGTACATTTGAACCTGCGGAGTAATAACTGATGATGAGAGCGATCTACGCGGTGATGTGTAAGATCACGTGCGGCCGAAACCGTTACCTATTCCGTCAAACAATTCACGACGTTAACGGGCATCAATGGCTAGAATATTTTAATTAACTTGCCGTCAGTCTCCTCCCTTAACCCTATAGCTACGTCAGTTACTTTTTTATGTATTTCCATATATGATAAATAACAAACAGGGCAAAGTAAAACTGGGAGTATTAGTCTGGGCGGATATAGAGGCTGCCGAGGGGACAGTCACATCCCGTACGGAAGTCGTCTGATGACTGATATATAGTGAGGCTAACCACAAGTTCTAGGTTTTTCTCTTTTATGTCTTTTCATGTCTTTAGATCCGGTCCAGATAAATGTTTTGAAAACTTTTTATCACTGCCATATTAGCTCCATGCCTTAACGTGAAGTTCGTTATAGGTAACGCCTTGCTTGATCCAATACCTAATAGGTCAGGCTTTACTTTCCTCAAGATCGTGCAGATCGCCCCAAAGTATGCATAGGTGATCGGGCCGACGACTGTATGGAAACCAAGCGAAACGACTCCTTAAGACCAGAATAATCGTGGCGATCTCGATCGTCGTGCCCTTACGCCTGGCCCATTTTAGCTCATGAAACGAAGATAGCGGCAGTCGGAACAATTAAAATTCAGGAAATTGTTCCGTACCTTGAATTGCAAATGGCAGGAAAACCAATTGACGGGTCTGGGTGATCAAATAAAACTGGCCTTAATCTTCAGTTCAAACCGTGCTCCTCTGAAAATGTCTAGCACTTCACATTTTGTTTAGCAGTTCAATGCATTCAATGCATATTTGATTGATTGATTAGTTTGCGTAAAATGTCATTAATCAAGAAAAGAGTCGGTGGGGTGACTGAATAGCAGTGGTGTGGCAGGTGTAATTATAATCAAAAGTCAAATTGACGATTACAATTGACAATAAAATACAATTATGATTGTCGATAGAATACAGCTTGTGATGACGACATCACGTGTTATCTGCAAACGTTGAAGAGCCTTTTAACCACATGTCAGTATTTTTGCCTTGTTTCATTCAGTTGCTTTGTTTAGGTCACGACTCAGTAATTTTTCCAATCGAACATGCGAGATGATTACGTACTTCAATTTTGAGTGACGCTTCGCGAAATTCTTGTCAAGTTTGTCTCTGCTGATTGTCTATTCCGATATCAAGCGAAATATTGTGGAAAATATCGCCAAGGTGTGATAACATTGACAACTGACAAACTTGACGACTCAGTTACAGGGCTGCGAAAAGAAGAGAGGGAGAGAAAACAAAAACGTAATCAAATATTATAAACATAAAGTATTATGAATCTTATCTTAAGGGTACCTGATATAAAGTTAGCCAAACGCACGAGGGATCGCCGAGGTTCTTTGTAAAGGGTTTGGTCACGCCGCCCGGAATTCTGCATCAGCGAAAAAGTGGAATCAACTCAATATCTGGTCTTCATCTAAGTAGGAAATGGCTAACATTACACGTCATTTCCAAAGGAAAAATTCTCTTGGTACTTCCGCCGATTCTACCTGAGACATTTACCAGTTGTCTTACTCCGATGAAGCGAGGAAGTCACAAAGTTCTGTTACTCAGTGTTTGTCAGTCAGTTCAAAGACTCGATTAATCCTTCCCAGAATACTATTCGGTAGCACTCTCGGAAATTTATTCACATTTTGGACAAGAGTACATACTCTATTTCCTTTGGACGTGACCGGTTTAATGCTCTGCAGATTTTCTACATGAACTGTGACAGTTTCTCTCCTTTAGTTCAAAATGGTTTGACCTAACTGTGTAAATTCATTGAGAGTAGGGCCCTGTCTGTTGCTGTATACAGCTTACTGGTTTGGCAAACCCCGCACCGTTCGCTTTGGGGCTTCTGTCTGTTGAAGGAATTTGATGAAGAAAAACTGTTAATATTTGCATATTTCTGTCGAGCTTCGAACGGTAAGTTTTCTGACCAATTTGGTGACTTAATCGGTAATTTTGCGTATAGTCCATGTTTTCATTTAGCGGTTGCAACAAAGTTAAACTTAATTTTTGTTATACCTAAACAGTGCGTTGTGTAATTTGTATACCTTGTATACCTTGTACTGATAAGTCTGATTTTACATCATTGAAGTGTTTTGTAACGACGATCCAAAATATTTCGATTACTTTTGGAGATGATTGGAAATTTGGACGTAGGATTTGAAACGAACAGACCAAATGTGTTAGCGTAGCGCGCGCCGACCAGTATTTTCAGGATCGAACATGAAAAGTAAACCGAAGCTTTGTTTGTGAAGTGCGTAATTCTTATCCTCTCGGATTAATCTTAGCCCACAGATGTTTAAATAAATAAGTGTTGCTTTCACAAATTTCCTCGTATGTTTTCCTCGGTCGCCATGCCCCGCGAACAGACGGTCGCGAATGCTATCAACGATTCAACATGTTTGAATATTTCAGTTAAACAACGAACATTTGATATTTTATATTAGCATTTGTTTAAATTACCGATATTTGAAAAGTATGCTCTTAAGTACCTAGAGAAACAGTTTTAATACTGAAGCAATTTCGTTTCTGTAAAAGTCTGATAAGTCAGTGATGATTTTTTTTTTTCAAAAATGCTCTTGTGGTCTTGTACCTAAAGATAATTGATCTTGGCGTCCGAAATGTCGGTGTGCAAATCGTGTACCCTTTCCTTATTCAGGAAATGATACAAAAATAAACTGCTACCCGCTTTTTCCTGCATTGCCGTGATGACTTAGGCCTGCATTGTCTGTGTGAATTTTGCGGTTTTTTCTTAATTTTGCTCTGTAAATGGTTGCGAACATTTTTGAAGGGAAAAATGTTTGGGTAGCATCCGTTAATAAAATTAAGACTACAGCACCATTAGTCATGTAACCGTTTGTTTTGCATCGACACTATTGCCAGATTTGATTTATTGTGGAATTGATGCGATCAAAAGTTTACTTTTGCATCATGAAGCATAATTTTGAATTTTCGTGATGTGAAATTGCCAATTGGTCACGATTTAAGACATGACTTTTCGCGGGTAATTTCACGAAGACCAATTTGTTGTTTGTTTAGAGAATACGCACATTCCAATCAGCATTATTTCAAAAGTTATCACTTTGCCACTATATTACTTGTTATTTGGTGTTAGGTTTGTACAACCGGGAAAATACTTATCAAAGCGGTTTAAAATCTAAGCAGTTGCGACATTTGATATTTTAAAATCCTTGTTAATTTTTTTTCAAGATGCTATGAGGAGTTATTGAAGCGAGAATTGATGTTTAATATCGGATCTGTGCCGCAATTTGTCAACTCGAGAAGCTTTGCATGAAATAGTACTAAGAAATACACGATAAAAAAGCTTTTGTGAACACGAAGAGCAAAATCATGGTTTAAAGAGAACATAAATTTTTGAGAACTGATCGCAATCGATATGTTACGATTGTTATCTGTGTATGTCACTTACTCGCTGTCAAGAAACATTTGACCCCATCTTCTCCAGCTTTGTTGTGTTTGACCTCTGTTGTATTCTGAAAAGGAGTAAATGGTTCTTTGATCAAGATTATTCTCACTGCATGGGTACCCAATATCTGTTTACATCAAATGATTTTTGTAAGATTTACAGCGGTGTCAGCCTCATCAAAGTATATGCTACATTTCATTTGTAGTTGACTATGTCACAGAAGTGTCTGGAAAAACTCACAAACATTTTTTTTAGGGCTTTAGTGATTATCAGTCATATCTGGAGAGCCAAACTCAGGTATTAGGAATTTTGATTCCCAAGAGGGAATTGTAAACATTAAGAATTCAACTTGATATCATTTTCAAAGCCTCTGAAGATTGTGTTACAACAAGAAAATAAGGATCAGTTTGTAGAATCTATGATTCTGATGGCCTAGTTTCCTTCTTATGATCAATTATCCCATCCTGATTTGATATTCTTTAGAGGATGTTCTCTTCAGGTAACATTTGTTCAAGTTTTTCCTCTGGGAATTTGCACACAATGGCTGAAGTAATTGGACAGGAAGAAGGGGTTAATTTGGAGGACTGTGGCCAAGCCACACAGATTTTTATCAACATTCAGTAGGGGTTGTGTGATTTTGTCATGTACTATGTTATTGGCCACAAGTATTGTGTTCAGGATGGTGGTTAAATACTACTCTCATCTGTTTTGTAATTTTGGAAAGATAGAAATAAGAGTATGGCTATCTATTGGTGTGCATTCTCTGCAGCTTGGCTCAAGGGTATAAGACCTTAAAAGTGGAAGGTGTAGGTTTTTAATCCTGGTAGATGAATATTAAATTTTTCCTTGTCTTGCACTTGTGGCCATTTCAAAGAACAATCTTCCTTGGAATATTGGTTTTTCAATTTAGAGTAATTATCAAGGGGTTTCAATTGGTTTGAGATCAGAGAATTCTCCAACTTTTACACCTTCACGCGTAGTTCTTATATCACTGGTTTGTTTCACAAAATGTGCCATTTAGATGTACATCTGTTTCCTTCCTTCCGATTAAGTCATTCTACACTAGCTCAATCTTAAGGTAATTATTTCCTGTCTTCAACCTTTGTTGCGATTTTCATTTGTGAGAGTTTGAACAACTACAAGAGCAGAAAATTAACTTGCATTTTAAAATAGTGAATTGAAGACATTAAGATAACTCAAAATATTGTTCACTTGAATTGTCAAGGTTGATTTCAATAGGGAGGGATCAAATTTTAATTCACGCAATTATTGGTTTTACTTTTTAGTTGGTTCAGTTACCAGCACTGTAATCCAATTTAATCTCTTGCTTAAGAATTTTAGATTGTTCTGCTAATGTGACTGAATCCTCTTAAAGTTGCAAATGGCTTAGTTTGCGATACAAAATACATATAATTGATTACAATTCTTGTGACATTTCCATGCAGTATGGTCTAAAATGTGGTTTTATTTCCTGAATGTACAAATTCTTGCTCAGATTTGCAATTTTAACCATCCTGTTTGAAAATGTGTTGATTATAGTTGACAAGCTGCATTTGTATAGTTCAGTACCTCCAACAAAGCAATTATCACCTTCCAAACTATTAGCGAATTTGAGATGTCAGGGAATAGAAGCCAGACACGCTGGCTCAGAGCCATGTTCAAGGACATCCACTTCTTTTGCTTTACATTCCTCTTTTGAAATATCTTTTCATTCGGGCTACATGTAAATACTGTCTTTATATATGATAGGATACTGATGGAAAAACTATTTGTATACATGTGCACATTCATGACTTTTGAAAATACTTGATACTTAATTGCTAGTAATAGCAAAATTACTGTAAACTTGGTTTGATCATAATGGTGAGGATTTAAAGCTTTATCAGATATTATTATCACTTTGTTGGGTAGTGCAGCCAGTGCCCCAGGCTAAAATGACTTTGAGTTGGACCCAAAAAATTTTTATAATACAATATGAAACTAACATTATTATATAAACTGTTGCAGTTTATTAGTTTCGGTCACTTTTGGGCCTAATACAAACATCTATAGAATTTTGCAGCCATGTTGTTAAGTGATAATTTTGTCTCAATAGTTTTCAGCTGATGTTTCTTAACTGTGGCGTTTTTCTGTTAAATGGTCTATTGGCAAAAAGTGGGCTGTTAGAATAATTAGCAAGTTTGCTGGTTTTTGACTTTTTAAATACTTCAACTGTGAGAATTAGGATTTCACTTTCCACATGCTGATATACATAGTCTCTCTTTTGTACACCAAATAAAGGTTGGCTTTTGTAAGGAATATTCATTACACAATATTTATCAGGATAGTTATCATTTTAAATTAGCATGAAATTTAGCTCTCTTTATAATATCCTTTAGAAACAATATGTGGTGCATATTGCCTCAGCGTGTAATGGCAAGCAGTCTGAATTATAACATGCTCATATTGTTGCAAAGCTAATTTTTGCAGCTGTTTTTATGCAGAAATTTAAAGCTCAGATGTTCTAAACTTTTCCATTGAGCTGTATGCGTGGTTGTTTAATTGTACTAGGCTGGCAGTTCTTTTGAGTTATTAAGGTGTCATTTTTTTTCTGAGAAAGCTAACTAAGGGATTTTTGGGGGAAGACCAATTCTTGTTGAAATTTTTTTTTTGATTTGCATGCAGAGACAGGAAGTAATATTGTACTTGTACAAACAATTGAGATTTGTTGTAACCATATAGGTTGGCTTCTGTGTGATTTTAACCCTACTGTATTCTGATTAAGAAGATAATGATTGTTTTCTGTGACATCTTTGGTTATGGTTCTAGATCACAAGCAATGGTTGACTCACAATGTCTGTTGAAGTTACAAGTTCTTTAAACCAAGCCTCTGCTGTTGGTAAGAACCCTGTGATATAACTTTGTCTCTGTCAGCTTTCACTATCTTTATGTATAATTATACTTTTGCATCAATTGTATTACTCTATTACTGAATGGATTCTTCCACTTGTAAATTGTGTAATTCACTTGTAGAATTCTCTAGATGTGCATTTGAATTGTCAGTTATGTCTACTTGATAGTTAAGACAAGACTTAAGGCTGATTTGGCAGCTTTGCACTAAACATTTCTTCTTCAGAATTGTATATCATCAGGTAAACCATCCAAAAGTAAACCATTAACAGTAACTGTGCTCTCTTACATAATCATATGATAATTATGTTTAACATCAAGTCACCAGAGAACAATTTGCAAAAAAAAAAACTGTCATAAATGAATTGTTAAATTGTTAAGTTGATAGTACCTGTATTTATTGTTTAAATCACCTCAAAATGTTTGTGAATGCAAGCATGGTCTCTCATACAGTGGCTGTATTAATCTTGTCTGAGCAATGTAGGGCTTAATCAGCTCTGTAACTTAGGTTTAATTGCTGCATGGGAACATAGTGTCTAAATGTGTATCTGATCTGGGATGAAGGCTAACTGGATTTGAAAAATAATGTAGCATAGAAATATGTAGCTCCCTTATTACTTTTTGTTGTCAGTAATATCAAGCTGTTTAGCCCTAAGTTGAATTCTCTCAAACTTTTGAGACAGATTTCTTAAGAGACCCACTATAAATGCTGCAACAATCTTGAACTTTGTACTGTTGTGAATACAATCAATCTTTCCTCCAAGTATTGAGGAAGGGCATGAGTTCCAGAGAACAATCTGTCATGAGTAGCATCCATTGTTTTCAAGCCAGCTGAAGATTTAAAAGGGTTTTGAATTTAAAATGCTTCTAACAAGCATCAGCCCTTTTTGCGTTTAGTGGCATACTTTTACTTGCAGATTGTCTATTCTCTCAGACCACAGATGTAGGTCACATTTAATGTACTGGAGATGCCAAATGTCAAATTCTATAGCTTGCCTTAAACTAATATTGGAATCCATTATACAGATTTTGAGTGCTTACATGCATTAATTCGCAGCTTACAGCAACTGACTGTTTAATGTACCTTGTTTTCGGTGTAGTTTAAATTGTGTCATCATACTTTGTTTTCATTTTCATTCTACTATATTCAAAGCAAGCTACATACACACATGGCATAAAAGGTCTTCCAATTCTACAACAACAGTCAAAAGGGTTAAGAATTTTTCATCAAGCAAGCCTATTTGCATGATTCTTAGATTTAAGTTTATCCTTCACGAAATCAACTTCACCCCTTTATCTGTAGACATGCAGAATACTGACTATTTTGTTCTTGTAAAGCCTTTTAAAACCCCAACATTTTAACTGAATTGATGATAATCAATAGAACAGTTTTTAATTACATTTTTCATCCACAGCAATGTCGCCAATCACAAACTACCCTCAGTCACCTGGTGGTGGAGGAACAGAGTCCTTTAGCTCTCGTTCTAAACGGGCAGCTTCTCCACAACGAGTCAGCAATGGATATGCCTCTCCCAAATCAAACTCGATCTTGTCACCGAGAAAGTCATCCAAGAGGTTCTTCCGAAGACCCACCCTTGATAAGAACCAGTCTTCTGACTGTTTAACACAAGGCAATGAAAAGAAAAAGCAATCAAATTCTCATCCACGAGTTGAAATTATTTACAAAGATGCTTCATCAGAAAATGAATCTGATAAAGAGACAATGGTATCGTCTTTAAAGAAGGCATTTGAAGCAGATGGAACACCTTGTCTGAAAACACAATCTAGTAATTCTGAAGATGGATTACCGGCAGCTCTCTTAGAAGAATCTACCTCTCATTGTCTTGATGTGAATATGAATCGTATATCCACAGCCTCAGGATCTAGTCACACTGAAAGGGTTGTCCAGGAAATTGTTCTCACTGAGCAAGCTTATGTTTCACATTTACAAGAGATCATTGAGGTACATTTAATGGCCAACAATTTTGTAAATTGTGATATTGTTTTCAATCCATTTTACTCTTTTACTCACAGAGGCTAAGTTTTTATTCTCTACTCTGTTCATGTTTTACATTTCATTTGGATTAGGATCTGAAAATTTGGTGTACAATCAACCAGTATCCCATAGTTGAGATTTGCCTTTCATCTTGTCACCTTTCTGTTGGAAGATGGGTTCATTTATGGAGGAAAAATTCCTTTTTGGTCATTCCTGAGAGTATAAGAGTTAAAAGAAAGATATCAAGGAAGCACAGATTAGGTGTGATGGAAAGAGTGCATCCAATCGGTTACAAATTGCTGACACATTGACTTTTCCAACCTCCCTGTTACTTCATTTTTGACTCTTTTGTCCTTTTTGAGTTAAACTATTTGCCCCCCTCCCCCAAAACAATGTTTTGTCATGATTTTGTGAGCTTTTAGCTACAAACAGGCAATGTTGAATGGGGAAGAGGGTATTGTCATTGATTTAGAGCATGGTAAAAACAACAGTGTTATTCTAAACATTAGAAGAACTGTTCAAACACATTATGTCAACTAATTTTAACACTGATTGTCTCTCCCATCCTTCTAGTCTGCATTTGATTTCAAAAGCTGCAGTCTCAAAAATTAATGGCTGGGTTTGATAATAATTTTAGGGGATAATAATTAGTACCTCATGGGTTTATATTTTGTACTTTTAGATGAATACTAGGTTGGAACACTTTTCCTCTAGACAAGTTTGATTTATTTTTAAATCTTTTCATTATATCACCATAGTCCTTCAGTGAAGGAAATTACAATTCAAACTAGTTTAAACTATTTTTACCTAAATTAATATTCAACTGCAGCATAATTTAATTATAACAATATTTGTCATTATAACAATATTATGATAAGGTTTCACATTTTTAAAAACTGAATAAGTAACCTTAAATTTCAAAATTGTAATTAACATTTAAAGATTTTGTTACTTCATCAATCTGTCTTCAGGGCTATATGAAGAAAATGAGAAATGAAAAATCTCCATTCTCAGAGCAAGATATCAAAGATTTATTTATGAACATTGAAGAAATATATGAATTTAACAAGTAAGTGCGTCACTAGATTGTTATACCAAAGTATGGATTCAAATAAATTGAATGCTGTTTTTTTAATTAGTTTTGAGCAGCTCTGTTGCAACTGCCTCTATACTTATGAGTGTAGAGTTTGACTAAAGCTACTTCATGATCATTTCCTTTATTCTTGTGACTGCAATGTGTGATGCAATGTGTGAGGAGAACTTAGATGCTAGTCAGTAGCTGCCCTGTAGGTGCTTGTCAAATGAGTGATAAAATAAATGCAAGGAAGGACTTTTTGTAACATCATATACTCACTAAGGCATCCTTTCATTATGAAGATCATTTCTAGATGAACTGGAAATCTGTGGAGATGATCCAGTGGAAGTAGCAAATCTATTTGTATCCAAGGTAAGCAACAGTCAATGTATTGATGATGATTGTTAATTAAAGAGAAGTCTATAAGAGTGTGAGATAATTTGGCTTTATCAACTGAGTTGATAATGTAAATTGGTGACTGCAGTCAATCAATTGCTATTTACTCTGATGAAAAGCTGACATGCAAAATGTTTATGGTAGCCAATTAAATTATCAACTCAATTGATAATGTTAACTAAATCATCTTGAAATGCCCTTCACAACAAAGCACCACAGTTTCTTTAGAAACATACCCATTTGATTCATTCATTAGATTACAAACTTTATATTTCTAGTGCATAATAGTTGATGGTGGCAAAGCTTGAATCAGGTATGACCCATAGGAATGGAGGGTAGATCATCAAATTGTTTTTAGTATATACAGTAGAACCCTGCTTACTTGAACTAAGTTAACTCAAACCCCTGGTAACTTGAACATGATCTGATTTCCTTTGACTCCATATTTTCAGTCATTCACTACTTACACCCCCAGAAACTCGAACCATTTTTGTTTCCTTTGGGGATTCAAGGTAGCAGGACTCTACTGCATATCTAATGGTCTTTCAAAACTTATCAAAAGAATAGGTGTTTGGGTTGCTCACAAGCTATCATGGAATAGTCAACCAGTAGCTTACCCAAACAGATTACTCATTCCTTTGACTCAGTTATTATCATATTTCCTTTTGTAGGAAAAAGGCTTTGTAACATATACAGAATACTGTACAAATTATCCAACGTAAGTTATAAAGAATTATGATATAGTTATTAATTGTTGCTGGGTATAGGGAGAAATTTAAGAAGTGATGCACTTTTTACAGCTGCAAGTGTGCAGAATTAGACCAAGTCAGGAAGTATCAGTTCATGCATGGAGATGGTTTGCATGATTAATTAAATACACATTGAAGATATATTTAATCGTGGAACAACTCTCCTCTTGGTCAATTTTTTTTAAAGGTCAAAATAAAGTTCCTGGATAAAGTAAGCTTTTTGTATTTTAGACCTATCCTTCCAGTCTTGTACATTCTGATGTTCTATCTGCTTTTGAGAGGGGCAACTGTGTTTAAATTACCATTGGATCCTTATGTACACTGTGGTTTTTTAGAACTAACCTTCTTTTTCCTATCAAAAGTTTGTTTAACCCTGATGCATAATATATCTTACAACAGTTCTATGGAAATACTAACAAAGTCTACACAGAAAAAAGAGACTGCTGAATTTATAAAGGTATGCATGTCCATATTAAAAAATATGTTTGCTTTATGTTTACATAACAGAAACAGGTTGTTGGTATATGTTTGATGAATTTGGAATAGTAGTTTGATGTCTCTTTTGATCTCTGACTTTACAATATATGACCAAAATGTGGTGTAAGGATTTCTGGCTTGTGACAAGTTCATTTATAATAACCCTTTGACTCCCAAGATTTGTTTATTAATTTTCCCCTCTAGCTGCCATGCATTTCTTTGTAAATAAGTTACAAAAAATCAGAATAAGTGTTATATTGAGATAACTTCCACCAGATAAGTTTGAGTGTTCTTGTTACCTGTTTGCTTGCTAATTTACGGCTATTTGGGGAGAAGTTAGATGGGAGTTAAAGGGTTACTTTTAGGCTTCTTTAGTATTTACTTGATGTGAATATTTTGTTCATCAGAAAATTCAGGTCGAATTGGGCCATTCTCTTCCTCTTGGGTCATACTTGTTAAAACCTGTACAAAGAATTCTAAAATATCACCTTTTGCTGCAGGTGAGTGCCAAAACCTAACCTAACTACTATCTTTTAATGCTTCATGTGAGCAAACCTTTACCACTTGGCCAGCTCAGGGGGTGGGGAAAATAACCTTCAACCATATGGTGAGGTGAGGTGGTCAAAACATTTCTGTTAAAAAGAAATCAAGAGAAACAGTTTTTACAAAAAGATGGGACTAATTAACATTGAAAAATGTCTGGTAACCATGCCAGGTGTTGGGACATACTCTCATTTAAAGACACCTGTCAACCAATCAGAGTATGTGCTGTATCTCAGTAATTATTTAATGTCATTTGTTCAGAGTAGCACTTAAATCACTCCTACTCCTTGTCCTTGTAATCTAAATTTGTGCACTTTCATTTCTTAGGATATTCAAAAGCATTTTGACAAAGAAAATGATCCTGAAGGTTATGATGTAATATCTGTAAGTATGGAAGTCACTTGGTGGTGACAGCTACTAAAATTATCAACACAACTGATTCACCCTCCCAAGAATTGATTAGTAATTCTTCTTCTTTGGAGCTACATATATCCTTATAATTGCATGAGAGAAATTACTGTTATATCAATGGGATAACTGGACAAGTGCTATTCATGCTTTGAACAATTCATCCCAGTATTGTGACTGGTCTTTCTGTGCATTTGATCCACAGGAGGCCCTATCTGCCATGACTGGAGTAGCTCATCACATTAATGAAATGAAAAGACAACATGAAGTAGCAGTTCATGTGCAGGTAGAGAGAGAGACTTTTCTATATTTCATATGATCTTATAAGCATGTATGATATTCTTGAATGATGGGCTTGCTCACTTTACAATGTAGTAACATATTCATATAACTCAATGTTGAGAAAGTGCCCCCCTTGAATAAGCCTCCCTCCCTCCTCCCTTGCTTCTTAAACAGTAAGAGTACAAGGAAAACTTGTTTCTGTTGCCACTCTATAACTTTTAAAACAGCAGAATAATTGCCCCTCATTTTAGCCTAAAGTGAGAGCCTGCATGCTTGTATGAGGAAATAGGTTTTTTCCTTTCATGTCATTTGATATTGTTTAGAAATTATAGTGGTGAGGTAAATGTGAAACAGTCCTGGTAGTTTAGGGGTTGAGGTAGATACAGATGCTATGTATACCCTTAACTATTTTTAAACTTTAAGTTCTTTCTTTGCTGTATGAGAGAAGAAGACAGCAGTATGCAGTTGAAACGTCGCAATCTACATCACACGTGACTGCATCGTGAGACAAACAAAAAACTTAGCTTTTATTGTTATTCACCATGATGAATAGCCACAACCTTTTCTACAGAATTTCTTTCAATTCTCTCATAGGTAGAAATTAAAAATTAGAATTTGATCATATGGCCAGTGTAGGTTTTCTTTTCTGTACTGTAGCATGTGCCTAGATATGCTAAAAACTACAACATAAAGTATGTTTATGGCTGTGGAGATGTTTGGTTCATCAGTTACTTTGGTTCAAGTTTTAATTGTAGTTAATTATAGTAATGACCAGCATTGACATTATGTTTTAGAATTTTTATTGCATAAAGTAAATTTGGTAACTTTTTTTAATTACAGGAAATCCAAAGTCAGATGTGTGACTTTGAGGTAATTACAAAGACATATGTTGAATTTGCTCTAAGATACTATTTATTTTGCAAGTTAAATCTTGTGAATATAGCAATAAGACCTTTTCCATTCTCAAAATTATTTTAAATTTGGTGTCACTCAACAATTTTTATGGGAAATCTGTCTATGCGGTTATGTAGTATTCTTGTCTTGGTAAGAGTAAATTGAAATGCCCTCTGCATAATGTGTGAATACATCAGGAAAAAGAAAAACAATAAATTGTAAAGCCATCCATTTTTTGCCAGCTGATTACCAGATAGCTGATTTAACAACTAGATTTCAGTTTAGTTATGGATCGCAGATGACGAGAAAATATGTTAAGTGGCAAGGAAACCTCAAGGAAGGGATTTGTCGATGTTCATAAAACCTTTTGACTTCTTTTGTGATTGACTGAATAGACACTCAGACACTCAATGTCTTAAATGAAGAAAAGTAATAAAATTATCGAGTTTTGCTCAGAACTTTTTGAACTTATTAAGTTCTCCAGTAGGTATTTTTCTGTCGTTTAGGACCCTTTATACTTGTAAACAGCCCCTTGTTAATTGTTATGTACCTTGATGGAGAGAGAAAAGAAAACAAATTTTTCAGTTGATATCAGCTGTGGGTTTGTAGTAATGTTCGGTTTATTTTAACATCATTTACTGTATTGTCAATTGTTTGTGACTGCAGAGAATACGTATCGAATCATTTTATTTTTCTTCTATTGTATTTTTACCACTGCAGGGTCCTGATCTTACCACTTATGGTAGTCTAGTTTTAGAGGTAATAACCATCTTTACTTGTTAAAATCTTGCAAATTTACGTTGTCTTTTTATTTTTTTTAAATGAGTTTGCACCCCTCTTTTACAAATTCTCATTCCCCTGATTAGCTGAAGTTGCGAGCTGAGAGTGCGTGAGAGGGTTATCTCTTTTCCCTGTTTTGCATATCAAGCACCTTGTTTTTGTTTTGTTTTATTTGATTTTCCTTTCTGTTTTTCAGTTTGTTTGTTTTTGTTAGGAAGCTATCTATAACTTATAGCCAGTGGCATTCAATGAATTAAAATTCTCAACATAGCACAACGTGATTTAAAACCTAACGCCAATTTCTTTTTCGTCTCAGGACACCTTTCGAATGCATGGAACCAGAACAGATAGATATCTTTTTCTCTTCGAGCAAATCCTTCTCATCACAAAACGGAAAGAAAATGGCTACTCTTGTAAAGCTACACTTATGGTAAGAGATCGTATGTCGTTAAAACTGTAAGGTCCTGAGTATTACATCAAGATTCTTGTTGTCTCTTTTTTATCAATCAAGCATAAAAACAGTCTGACCCTGGTTGTTCGAAAGGTAGATAACGCTATCTTTTGGATAAATATCTATCCGGTGGATAGCGCAGTACGTTTTGTTAACACTTAGCCGCTGGATAGCGATTTATCCGTCGGATAGCAATTTATCCGTCAGAAAGCAATTTATCCGTCGGATGGCAATTTATCCGCTGGATAGCGATTTATATGTCGGATAGCAATTTATCCATCGGATGGCAATTTATTCGTTGTATAGTGTTTCTAAAAAAAATTTTTTCTACTTTTCACCTGGGAATGAATGGGTTAATTATGGTGTGATGATTTAAACATGCTCAGTAACTCCTCAACTTACCTGCGTGTGTGTGTGTGTGCGTGTGTTTTTCCATTTCTTACCAGCTGTCGAACATGATGATGCTTGAATCAGTACCCAAGGAACCGTTAGCATTCCAGATAATACGATTTGATAACCAGAAAATAACCTACACGTTTTTGGTAAGTGAGAAAGTGTCAACAGTAATACAGGATTGCGTTCCTCAATAGGGTTGAAAAACTTTTGCATTTGAGGAAGACTTGCTGTTATTGTAAGCCACCCAATTCTGTTTTTCCTCTCGCAATAGGCGAGGAACAAAGATCAGAAACGTCAGTGGATGTTAGAGTTGAAGAGACTGATCGTTGATAGTCTTTCTGCACAGGTTCCCACGAAGGTCAGTTTACTTTACTGTTAAATATTTTAAGATGAGAGCGATCATCGCAATAATAAGTACTACTTAGGAAGCAGTGAGAAAAAAATACAGGTGCAGTGTTCTACCAACTGAGCTAACGAGCCAACTGGGAGCTGGTCATTTGTTGTTTTATAAGAAACCCGTGCGGTGCTAAATGAAGGACAGTGAATATATATGAATTACATATACTGTATTTGAACTGCGGGTTAACAAATGAAAAAGAGAGTGATTTTCGGTAATGAACACTACGTAGACAGTAGAGAAAATAAAGCCTTAAAAAAAATTCAAGTTGGTACGGAAGTTAAACCCAACATGGATCGTGGTCATGAGATCAAACCTGGTATAAGCCTGAATTTTTCTCGGGCCTTATTTTCACTACTGCTTAAAGATAAACAACTCCATATTAGGAAGCAAGTTCTGATGGGCTGGTCTCACGCTTTAACAAAGCTCAGCTCTCGGACAGACAATCGCTTTAAGGTTATAAACGTCTGATAAAAACTAATGGTGGAGCTGTTTTTTTTTTACCTCTAGGCTAAAAATCTCATTCTTGGAAAGAAAAGTGTTGGAGAAACAAAAGAACTAGGTAAGATGATGGCTTCCTGGCATAACACTCTCCCATGTGGAGGTTAGTGCAGTGCATTTCAGCGATCGGTTTCGGGGCTTAAAGTTCGACTTGTGACAGAAAGCGGGCAGGCCTTCATTACTCAAACTCGCATTCTTCTGCTCGCGGGAAGAGTTGAGACGAGTCGTAGAGAGGTTTTCTCTCGTTGGCTCTTGTTGCAGAAGTGCTAATAATGAAGGCTGGCTCGCAGGCTAAAGTCGTGATAAGTCGGCCGGAATGCAAGGTAAGCATTGTCGCGAACCAACGGTCGCCTCACTGTTTGGACTGTAAGTGCGCTCTGAATAATTTCGCCTAATTTTCTAAGTTTATGTCAATTTCTTCCTTTCTTAACTATTCTTAATTAAAATATAACATGTGCCACACAGGGGAATAGTGCTTTTCAAGCACGCTGATTGGGCCGCTCGGAAATATTTAGAAAGTAACACATATTTTGTTTCCACGAAGGGCTTGTGCTCAAAACGTCAGTTTTAGTTTTCTTAACGGCCTTTTGGTCACCGCGGCAATCAGTTTTGTGTTGAAGATAAACTTGGAGTAAATCACTTTTTTTCCCATGTGGCAAAAACTCCAGGTACTGAAGGGAAGAAAAGATCTTCATCCATGGACAACAAACTAAACAGAGGGACGCAACTTAAAGGTAACTTTTCTTCACTGTGTATTGTCAGGACCTTTTGGCCAACCGGATGCTTAGGTGACATTTTTCCTGCGCTTACTCACAGTCGAACGCATAATTCGGTTAGAATTTTTCCTGGGTCAAGTACTTTTTTTAAGGTTTATACTTGAAAATGTTTTATGTTTTGTTTGGCCGCTCAGGGCTTTAAATGTGCTTCCTCTGCTATGACATTCGCAAATGGTTATCCATTTTAGTTTGATAACGACGATAAACCGTAGTCCACTTCTCCTGTAGCTTCTCTGTACTGGTTAGCAAGGGACGTTAAAGATTCCACGTACTCCTCGCAAAGAACAGGGAACGTAGCTCCCGATGTCATGGTCTGGCCTTGTTATTGTTTAGATAGCTATACGCTGAACTGGAACACCCTGTCAAAATTTCGAAATAACTGAAACTTCAATGATAACAGTGATACGACCGTCAAAATTATTAAATATTCTTTAATAACTTAAACATCCCATTTAGCTAACCTATAGATGTTGTGAATTTCAAGGTATAAAATTCTAATACTTTTAAAATCCGAGAGCCATGATAAAATTATTGACTTGTAAACTATGATGATAATTGCTTATAATTTTCTTTTTTTATGAACTAAATAACCATCCGGAGTTTATAAACTTACAAAATCGTGAAGTAAATTAAGCAGTATTCAACGAACGATATTTCAACATTATAATTGTTCAAACACTATCATTGTAGCTTATTTAATGAAAGTTGTCATTCCTTCTTTGGAGGCGAACAATTCACATCTTTGTGGTACAGTTACAGCTGTTTATGTAGGCGTAGAACTCCAGTGATATCTTTTGCAGCCATTCACCAACCTAAGCAATAACTTCGCGCAAGACCGTAGGAGACTAGATCTAATATTTAAAGAAATTAGCCTATAAGATCGATCACCTTGAGCTGTGTGAAAAAGAATGTTACCGTCAAACTCTGGGTCGCTAACATAGGAGTCAGCAATTCTTACTGATGCACTTTAAGGTTTAGGGTGAAACTAAATAACCATCATATTGACAGGGAAAGTTTGCTTAGGTTCAGAAGTTTACCAAACATCGACAGTTGTGGCTCCAGTAAAGGTACTAACATTTTATTAAATTTATTAAATTTAAAAAATCTAAATTTAAAATAAATAACGTAAAATTTAGGTTTATAAATCGATACTTTTAAACGATAAAAAACGCTCTTGAATTTAACGATTGTTATAAGTTACGAATCCTGGTTAAGTCGTGGTTAATCCTGGTTAAACGTGAAACAGTTACTAAGGCAATGAATTGCAAACAGTTCCCATGCAGAAAGTGGCATTCATCTGAATTATCGCGTGTGAACTTGTGAAGGTCTGCAAGAGCGCATATCGTTTACACCTTTTTGCTAACTTTGGTTCTGTTTACTTCCTTTAAAAGGGTCTTCTGGATTTACAGGAATGAAGAGGGTATGTTTATCGTTTAATTCTTATCTATAGATAACAACTATTCACCTTAGTGTCGGGGACTAGTGGTAGATATTCACTGAGCCGCGAAGCGACAAGGTAAATTTATTGCTGTAAATTATTGATTTTCTTGACCTGAGGGGAGTCCTATGTACGCAGGGAATATCCTGCCGTTGTTGCGCTGGTGTTTTACGTAGTATTTTTTTTATACAACGTGTGTGACAGAGAGTGAAAATTTTACGTGGTGGTAGACGAATTGAAAATATTGCTCTTTTTGTAGGAAAAAGTAAGCGTTAAATCAGATGACGAGAGCGAACCCAGATCTCCATCAGAAGCATATTCCTCGGACGATGACAAGGTAGAGAACTTATCCTTGAATTTTTGCTTTCCGCTCTGAACTCTCCCATCTTGAACCCTCCTTGTTTCTTCTTGAATGGATGTAAGTTGTCCCTTCAATGTTTATCTGCCTTGGGACTAATATTTTGTGGTTTCCTTCACGATGAAGGTAGTTCAGAACTTAGCAAAGTGTGATGACGTTGCTCCTATAAAACTGACCTTTCACGGCGTTTTTGGTGACCCTGTGACGAAAAAGCTTGTCGATTGTGGCTGAAATTTGGCGAAACTCCGCGTAAAATATTTGGTAACCGAGGTATCGCATTCAGTTTTAACTTTTGTTTGTATAACAAATTGATTATGTTTTTGCTTTCTTTTTGTTAAGAAACGTCTCCGTTCGCATTCGTCCGTCAGTGACAAGGAAGAAAGCTTAGACGAATGTGAAGAACCAGTGGAGGAAAAGCGACAGGAGTCTGATTACAGGATTTCAATTCCAATAAATGAAAGTAGTGAGGATGAAGCAGAGGTGAGGATAACTTTGGGAAAAAAGCTTCCAGTCGCTGTACTTGTAGGGTTTTAGACAATTTTCAGCAGCACGGCTTATTTGTTAGCAAAGACGCCTTCGGCCTCGTGCTTTCATCTGTTTCTCGGTAGCTGGGTACCTCGATGAAACAATCGCACTCGTTTTTGATATGTTACATCTGAAATATTACTCTTCATTGCTAAACATCTCGCGGGTTTATACTAGAGGGATTATGTAATAATAATAATAATAATAATAATAATAATAATAATAATAATAATAATAATAATAGTAATAATTTATTTCTACAGGGCATTTCCCTAACGCACAAATGCGCTTTACAGTGTCAAATTATCATAACCTATAATTAAATAAAAATTTAAAGTCTAAAAATATGCTTGTCGAAAAAGATAGGTCTTAAGCTTAGCTTTAAAAATAGAGACAGATGCGCTGCTTTTAATTTCCAATGGAATTGATTCATGTAAAATAATTGTGGCGTACGGCCTGGAAAGATTACCATTCTCGAATCCCCCATTTGTTCCATAGGCTCAGTATTCACACATTCATCATTTTCAAGTGGTGAGAGTTCGTTGAGTTTATAACAAATAATCGTAACAGAATTATTCAAATAGAGTTACAACGCAAACTGCTTATAATCAACTGTCTCTTTGTAGGAAAAGTTCCCTAATAGCGAGGAAACTGTAGCACAGCCAAGAACATACTCAGTTAAAGACTCTCAAGGGGAAGTGTTGGGAACGGCAACTACTGAAGGAGTCGGCTTTGTATCTCCGATTAAGAACAATCAACAAAGTGAGGCAGAGGTTGCCAAAATATCGCGCGAAAGCGTTACCGCGTCAAGCGTCATAAGGCAACGCCCCAGTAGCTTCTCCAGCTCGGATTCTGTCAAAGAGTCACGCAAAAGAAAAAGTGTGACTAGAAATGGGTCCTTTAACAGTAACGCCTCCTGTGAAGTGGGTAGCTTTGCGCACCCGTCCTCTGATAGCCCAAGCCAAATAAGGCGGTCCTCAAACGGAGTCCGACTATTGGAAGCTCGGCGAAGCCTTGAAAAATCTTCGTCTGCTTTAGACTTACGTGACGTAGACGAAGACTCGGCGTCAGTGTTTAGCCATGGCGACATAGAGAATTTCAGGGAGTATTCAGCAATACAGACTACTGTGAGAAAAGTAAGCCGAGCGTTCAGTGGCTCTTCTCCACCCGACAAAACCTCTCCAAGCGAGAACCAGATGCGTACCGCGCAGACACACTACATCGTGGAATCTCGCAATACCCCGGATAAAGACTCTTCTCTCTCGAGCTCAGACTCCACACAGCAAAACTTGGAAGAGCTACTTGCTTCCATCGACCGCGACTTGGATGAGACACGTCGCACAATTTCTTGCGCGCAACTGTTAGAATCTGCTCTTCTTATTAAGAATGACGGCAGATTAGAGACTACGTTCACGAACAGTCTTACGCGTAAAAGGCGTCCTCGGATTATCGACTTTACAACTGAAAAGATTGAGTCCCAGGTAGATGAATCTAGGAGTTCTTTTTCTGACGAGCGAAATAGAAGGAGTGAACAATCCGAACACGAAAACCGTCTGCGTGGTGATGCATACAAGAACACTTCAGTTTATTCCGAACATGAAAGAGAATTTAACTCTTCAGAAGGAAAAAATGGTAAAGAAAAGCAAGAGTTGTCAGTTTCTAACGAGATTGAACAATCACAGGCTTCTGCTCTTTCTACTGATTCAGAACCACAGGGAGTCCAAGTAGACCAACCTTCTCGAGCAGAGGATCAAAACCAACCGCAAAAACGCGTTCTTGAACCATACGCTAATAGTAACAGCGAAAAGAGCAAGCCGTCAACAACAAACGAAGAGGACGTTTACGGGGAAACAGCCCCACGTGTCATTACGCCCATTAAATCTAGCTTGCCGAGTGTTCATAAGATGGCGAGACAGTATTCTCGAAAAGTCGCCGAAGAACAGACAGTGGAGAATATACGCATGCGTGCGCGAAATAAAGTGCGCGACAAGATAGAGTCGGACACAGCGGTCAGTAATAAGCAAGACAATACAGACCATACTCCTAAGATAAAAATTGAAAAAGTCACTAAGGTTTCATTCACTAGTACTCCTATCGAAAGTTACAAGCTCGTAAGGCGTCGACGAAGGCGTTCGGGATCTTCTCGACATCGCTCGGACGATTTGCGGCGCCTGAGTTGGTCGGTTGAGAAAGTAAAACCAGAATCGGAGGAACCACGCAAGACGAGACCCAAGAGTGTGTTCGATATGGAGGCCTTGGAGGCTACACTGACAGAAAATATGGAACAGATCGAGGAGGGTCTGGAACCAATGTTAATCGAGGGATTGGAAAAGGATGATGTGGTTGTTAGAGGACTGGTGCAGCACTTAGTTAATAAGTTTAACTCTCACAAATAGAAACGTTCTGATCAAAGAACCCCTTTGAGGTTGTTCGGTCCACGATTAAGTCTTGTGGTGTAAACTTTATTCGGTGATTTTGAGTCCATCTCCCAAATCATGGCCACGAACAAGAAGTTATTTTTTACGAAAATGCTCGAATGCTCTTGTTTTGTCAGTTCCATTGTTATTTGTTTTCTTGCTAATTTTGACGACAAGAGCGTGTGGGATTTGAGGAACACACTCAAGCAACAACAGTTAACATAACAACACGTTTGCGAAGAAGGAAGTTTATCAGGTTTAATGTTATGAGTGGGATACATGTTTTTTGTTATTGCTAATTTTGACATTTTCCGAGAAAGTAATGACCTCTATTTGTCTCGTTAGTTAACTCTTTTTGTCATAAAGTAGGTTGTGTGCTCTGTCACGTTGTGAATATAATGTGCAACGCTGGCGTTGCAAAGACTGTATCGATAGCTTTAAAGTATCGTCATGTTTATATTTAAGTTCGCTGCGCCAACCTTGTGCCCAGGTTCGACTCTCTCAGAAAGAAACACGCATTAGGATGAGGGCTCGGGAACAAGGCTGGATTGAAAGTATAGTGCAGAAGTTTTTAGCAGTGTGATCAGCGGATGTATATGTTATTGGAAGTTTACCTCACAGCAGAAAGGTGCAACTAGTTTGTAACTAGTTTGTATCATTAAACATTCCATACTTTCGATTTTTTTATACCGTTAATATGGCCGACGTGACTTCATGTCAACCTTAAAACAACCTATTGGTTAATTATATTTTACTGTCACTTGCATTTGCCCGTGAAAAAAAATCTTGACGAGTACATTTTGTGAGTTGATATCGAACTAAATTTGTACTTACTTTGACAGGCTTACGCCTGATCGTACTTGAAAACTAAGTCTTTAGTATTGTTTTTTTCCTTGAGTTGTCATCATTCCTTACAGAAAATGAAACAGAGCGTGATGTGATGTCTCCAGTGGGAACACTCCAAACTTTCCTCCCTTACAGTTAAAATTTCCCTCAAGATGCTTTCAGCGCAGAAAATGACGACTGAACTGCCAAAACTAATTTAGAGAGTGATCGTTCTTCAAAACGTGTTTTTCTTACTAGTTCATGGGAGATGCAAGTGACATAAAAACGCGAAGCCATACGAAAACATGCAAAATCGCACCTTGTAGCTGAACCGTAACTGCTGTTCATTTACTTGTATGTGCAAGAAGATTCTGCATTTTTGCTATTTGTCCAGATCTTTCTTTTTCTTATTGATACTCAAACAAATATAGATTTCTTTTCTGCCATTTGTTGAGCAACGAAAGAAATTGTCAGTAATTTACATATCTTTGCACAATCGATTTGTGTATTAAGAAGTGCTGTCAAATTTCTATGCCACGTTGGTTTTTAGGAAAACACTTGAGTAGTATCTATACCCTTGCTGTAGAGCTATTAACAGTTATTTATTAGTTAAAATTTCCTAGTGGTTGTTGAATGACGTATGTCAGAAACAGTGTTGATTCTGCTGTAATCACATGAAGGAACTGTGTTCTATCGCTCTAATCTATCGCCTTCTGAGAAAAACAACAATTTTTGTAAGAAGTTCTTCTAATGATTTGATCATCTTCTTTTTCCACGAAATATTATTTGTAAATTGCTCGGCTGGTGACGTTTTGTATTAAAGTCAATTAAGGATTGTCTTTACGTTAGTTATTACATTAATATCTCGTGCACTTTTAGTTTTCCTTGTTACCCGATTGTTACGTTAGTATCTTGTACACTTTTAGTTTTCCTTGTTACTCGATTGTCACGTTAGTATCTCGTGCACTTTTAGTTTTCCTTGTTACCCGAATGTTACGTAAGTATCAAGAGCACTTTTAGTTTTCCTTGTTACCCGATTGCTTTGTTAGTCTCCCACGCACTTTAAGTTTTCCTTGTTACCCGAATGTTACGTTAGTATCTCGCGCACTTTTAGTTTTTCTTGTTACTCGATTGTTACGTTAGTATCTAGAACACTTTTAGTTTTTCTTGTTACTCGATTGTTACGTTAGTATCTCGTGCACTTTTAGTTTTCCTTGTTACCCGAATGTTACGTTAGTATCTAGAACACTTTTAGTTTTTCTTGTTACTCCATTGTTACGTTAGTATCTCGTGCACTTTTAGTTTTCCTTGTTACCCGAATGTTACGTTAGTACCTAGAACACTTTTAGTTTTCCTTGTTATCCGATTGTTACGTTAGTATCTCGTGCACTTTTAGTTTTCCTTGTTACTCGATTGTTACGTTAGTATCTCGCGCACTTTTAGTTTTTCCTGTTACCCGATTGTTACGTTAGTATCTCGCGCACTTTTAGTTTTGCTTGTTACCCGATTGTTACGTTAGTATTCAGAACACTTTTAGTTTTCCTTGTTACCCAATTTTTACGTTAGTATCCCGTACAATTTTAGTTTTCCTTGTTACTTAAATGTTACGGTGGTATCTCGTACACTTTTAGTTTTCCTTGTTACTCGATTGTTACGTTAGTATCCTGCGCACTTTTAGTTTTTCTTGTTTCCCGATTGTTACGTTAGTATCTCGTGCAGTTTTAGCTTTCCTTGTTACTTGAATGTCACGTTAGTATCTCGTACACTTTAAGTTTTCCTTGTTACTTGAATGTTACGTTAGTATCGCGTACACTTTTAGTTTTCCTTGTTTTCCGATTGTTACGTTAGTATGTCGTACACTTTTAGTTTTCCTTGTTACCCGATTGTTGCGTTAGTATGTCGTACACTTTTGTTACCCGATTGTTGCGTTAGTATGTCGTACACTTTTAGTTTTCCTTGTTACCCGATTGTTACGTTAGTATGTCGTACACTTTTAGTTTTCCTTGTTACCCGATTGTTGCGTTAGTATGTCGTACACTTTTAGTTTTCCTTGTTACCAGACTGTTACGTTGGTACCTCGCACACCTTAAATGTTACCCGAATGTTACGTTGGTATCTCGTGCACTTTTAGTTTTCCTTGTTACCCAACTGTTACGTTGGTACCTAGCCTCGATTTGGTGCGCCACGCAATCCAAGATAGCGCTGCGTAATAAAGGTGTATATTTCAACAAAAAAAAAATTTCTGCCTGACTCCCCATATTAATAGAAAGGACACAAAAGTTACTTCAGGTGATTTAAATTAAATAGTTTATTCTTTTCCTTACAAAAGTGTTTGTTTCTTTGCAGGTGGACGCTTTTATGACGAGAAAGTTTGACACTATCTCGCTTGTAAGTGACTAGCAACGATTGAGTGAAAGTGCTTGTCTCCTCGCACCCCCCCCCCCCCCCACACACACACACAGAAAAACAAAACAAAACAAAGCAAAAAAAACATTGGGAGAATTTAGATGGTAAATTGGATGAAAATAAAGCAGTTTTAAAGAAGAGAAGAACTGTCCTCTCACTCTTGAAAACGTAGATTTCAGATCTTTGCGTATGTAAATAACGGCATCACATCTGATTTCGGCAAAACTTAGAGTAAGTTTCCCAATTCGGTATATCACGAAAAATCGAAGTATTACCAAACGCGCGCAAAGTATGCTGTTTGACTGACAAGGTTCAAACGGAAGCGAGGCAATATGTCCACCCAGCCGTTACAATTACTGCATCTTGCATTCTGTCTGATTGCCAGTCGATTTACTTGCCGTTTCTCCCAAAGCCTGCCGTCTCCGACTCTTATCCTGTTGTGTTGAGGCACCTAAAAAACCACAAAAAAGATAGGTGAATGTCCGGTAGACCATGTTTGATATGCTTGGAAGCGAGTCAGGAGACTGGGTCTAATGCACGAGGGCGAGGCTCATTGTAAAATAAGAGCAAAACAAGCAAACAACCTAAACGACGTCAAGTTCTACAAATACACTGAGAGATTATTAAAATCCCAAAGATGAATCTATCCACAGTTGTTGTTCTTTCTAATTTATGATTCCATAACTTTACATGATCTGTACATTTCTTTGTGTTTCGGACGACCAACATACAATCGAGAGGTTGATTTAAAAATATCGTGTAAGCGTTTATTTAGTGACATTTTTTCCCTTCTCCTTATTTTGATTAATATCCAAGTCATTTAACATTAATTTCTTTGACCCATCTACTCAATTTTTAGGACTTTCTATGATTGAGAAGTGATGTGATGAAATTCCATGATTTCCAGAGTTTGCCACGGCCTGTACGAACTCTTGATCGTGGAACGCTTCTTTTGTCTCAAGAAAATAAGCTTTGCTGTCGGAAAACTGACCGCGAACAAACATCAGAGCAAATTTTTGCCACAAATGTGGTCTATTTATGATATTTTTCTTACTTGGCATCTTTTGATTGTTGTGTCTTGGCAACTGACTCCTCCCTGGTTTAGGGATCTTTGGCCTTGGACCCTGCGGTATGTTGACAGACTTTGTCTTCCGTGGCGACAGGGGCATCTCCGGAGGGAAGAACTGTCCCCTTGGGGGAACACAAGTGGAAACATGACTTTCTGCCTGGAAAAATAGAGAGAAAAAGAGCAAATCAATATCTTGTTCATTTTTTTACAAGAATCGAATCACATTCTTAACGTTTTTTATCTTTATATCAGAACCAGAGCTAACTAATTGACTTTTTTTAGTGTGGCTACTAATGGCTAATGGCTACCTCTCTTTGTTCGTTTATAGGATGTTCATTCCTTGGTTCTACACCACTTTATACTTGCTGCACGAATTGCTGCTTCGACAAATCTTACTCACCCCGTCTTTCGTGAATGTAGGCTGAACAACTTTCATGGCTGCACTACGGGTTTTCACCGCTGTGGAGGTAGTCTGGCGGTCTGCCTCATTGCCGCTGGATACATGTCGTCTCTTGGCCATTCTGACATCTGACGCTATAGTGAAAGAGAACGTCAAGAAAATTGTAAAGATAAGCAATGCTTCCCTAAAAAGGACATTCCTTCGCAGTTTGTATGATAAAACATTTCACGTCTCTTCTTTGACAAGTTCTGTCATCCAAATAAATGTGCCAGTCTTTAAACTAGGAGACTATTCTAGAACAAAATATTTTAGTATATATAGTAACAAATTATGGAGGGTTAAGAAAAATTTTTTTCATAATTGTTTAAGTAATCAGTGGTGCTAAGAAAGTTCCCTTGGCTAAATAAATGCTTCTTACGAACAACAAAAGGCGATGTCTATGAGGCTAAAGAAAAGAGTAAAAAACCAAACTAAAGTTGACGATGACCGCATCTTGTAAGACATGGAATAAGGTATGTTTAGCATCACAAATTGGTTTGATGTTATTGGGAGGATGGAATACTCATTGACGGTCCCAATAAAAAAAACTATGAATGATTGACTAAATTAGTGCGATTTTGCAGGCGCTTACGATTATCTGCGCGTGTATAGTTTTGAGTCCTGCCATTTAAGTAGGTTGATGAAAAAATTAGACACCAATTTTTTATGGCCTATAGGCTATACAGGATGTTGCAATTATACCGAAAATGGCCACTCTCCAAACACAAAGAGCAGCAAAGCAGAACCAATACATCGCTGGAATACTTGTGACACTCAGCCAGAAAATTTCTCTTGTGGACATGCATTTACATTGTTCAGTATTAAAACAGCACACACCTTGCTGGCCTGCCCTTTTCTTGGTGTCAACAGAACCATTTGGTTTATAAATTCCTCTTTTATTCGCCTCAACGTACACATCCGTAACTCTTTCTTCGAGTGGCAAACTTTCCTTCGTGGATATGGTCTGCCGCTGTGTTCTGCTTGTTGATACTGAGGACGTTTCCCGCGTGGCAGCCGCCTGTATAGTGACAGTTGTAGGGGACTTGATTTCTAGGTTGGATAAGGATTTAGCGAGTGGCGAGAGAAGAACATCTCCTTTTACGAAACTCACTCCAGAGGGCTTGGATGAACTTGATCCATGTGAACTTTTTCCAGCACCAGCATTGTCTGTGCAAGGTGATGCAGCGTTCTTGTCCCAGCTGAGTTTTTCTAGCTTGTTTGCAAGTTTTAGATTGGTGGCGAAAGCTTTCCTCTGGTTTGCAATGGTTTTCCATTTTTTAACTTCACTTTCTGTTTGGTTAAGCTGTTCTTTAACCTGCTTTAGCTCTTTACACTTTTCCTCGAAATTCTTTTCCGTCTTATCGAGTTTGCTTTTCAGATCTTTATACGAAAACGTCAGTTCGACTAGATTCGTTTTCTTATCTTTGATGGATTCTTCATTCTCTTTAACAGCAAGCTGCAGTAATCTCTTCACCTCAGCCAGCTCCTGGTTTTTCTCCTTGAGACAGTTCTGCTCTTTTTCAAGAATTCCTCTCATTTCCTCGACAATATTTGACAATTCCTTCTTTTCTTTCACTTCTTTTCCTAGCTTTACCTCAAGTTCGCGGACTTTCTTCACAGAAATTTCTGTATAAAATTTTTCTTCCATCATCGAGGCATCTTTCTCTTGTTCAAGACGACCCTTTTCTTCTCTGAGGTTCTCTAACTGTTCCTTCATATAGTCACATTGTTGCTGCAGCTCTGTCACAACCTGAGCTGATTTACTGAGCTCCTCTCCTAAAGAGGCCACCGTCATTGATAGCTCATTCCTCTCGTCCATCAGGCCTAAAACTAGAGATTCCTTTGTTTGCAATTTTTCCTCAAGTTTAGTTGATTCAGAGCGCAGAAAGTCAACTTTATGTGATAAAGCTTCTTCTCTACCTTCCGTCTCGAGTTTCTTTTCTTCGCGAATCCGTCCTAAATCCTTCCGCAGTGAGGAGTTTACATCTTCAAGTTCTTTCATCCTTGATTCAAGCCCGTTGCATTTCTCTTTCAAGTGACTTACATTTAGGCGTTCTTCGTTCAAATCGGAGATGTACTGTTGAATTTTCCCGTTACTATAAATTCCGGAATTCCACAGCTTCTTTTCTTCTTCAAATTCTCTGTCCCTTTCCTCGGCTGCCTCGAGGAGTACATTCTAAAAAGACAGAACGACAGTTCTCTGGTCTTGTGATCAAAATAAACTTGTCGGTTTGCATTAATTCAAAGAATAGAATACGGTAGTGGTTCTAAGGCTTCCCCAACAGGAATCTTTTCAACCCAAATAAAAAGACCCGCACTCTTGAATAAGATCGATGCGATCAACAAAAGTATCAAATGGTGGTAGGGGTGTAAGAATTTAATTTTCTTCGACTTTTATCAGTAATTTTTCTTAATTATATTTTCTGACATGTCTGAAACATATTTATTTTTTCACCCTGAGTAAGCAAATGGGTTCCTACCTTTACAAGTGGTGATTACCGAATATACGTAAAGGAAACAGAAGAGAGTCCCTAAAATGTTTAAATTTTGTTACGGCGATGGTAATCAGAGAAGTAAGCAGGCAATCAACGTGAACAACCAGAAAAATTCAATTACCTTTTCTTGTTGTAAACTTTTAAGATTGTGTCGCAACTGATTTAGTAAGGATTCCATCTCTTGTAGTTCTTTGTCTTTACAAGTCAGTTTGTACTCTAGAATACCGACCTCGTTGTTAAACGTCTGTTCTTGTTGCAAGGCAAACTCTCTGGCTGCCTCAACAATCTTTTGTCTCTCTCTTTCAAGCCATTTGTCTGTATCCTGTCTTTCTGCTCGAAGAACTGCCAGCTAAATGAAAGATAAAGACATGATGGACTTTACTCTCGTGCTATTTAATTCTTACCATAAAATCTAACACCACAGACAATTGATGCACTGAAGCCGATATCTATTTCATATTTCCTGAGGCTGTGGATTTTTCTGCATGTAGGGCACCTGACATGAGATATTGATTAGTCTGTAACTAAGTAAATTTTGGCAAAAAAAATGTAACTTCCAAAAGGTGAAACCCAAGCAATCACAACAAAGAAAAATATCCAAGTAGCTAATCAGAACTGAAAGAACGGTCTGAAACGCAACCTCCTTCTCAGGGTCGTCTCCCTGCTCCCTCGAAAAAGGAAGGAAGAGAGAGGAGCCTGGAAGGAGGTTGTCTACTAGGCAGAAAAACCATATTGCCTAGTTAGATAAAACAGATACCTACCTCTTTCTCTGCTTCATTCAAAGCATCCTTCATGTTTTCCACTAGTTCACAATGTGTAGTTAGTTCATGCAGTCTACCCCCCAGAGTTTCCTTCTCTTGCTCTGAAGTGTGTGGAGGGTCACAATAATTATACAAAATTTAGTCAACCATTTGTAATTCACTCAAGTATAGTAACCCAACAGGTACCAGAAGATAAAAACAATAAACAGCCTTCATTTTTACATTTTCCACTGCTTGAATAAATACATCATTTAGATCAGATTTTAAAGAAAATTTTATCATTTCAGAACATAAGATTTGCTCCATGGACAAACCACAAAATATAATCCTGCAAAATCATCATAGTATGCCATATATCATAATGTACAACATGTAAATATTGGTGGCCTGTCACACTTACAGCACCGCTCACATGTATTGCAGCACCTGCTTCCATACCAAGTACATGTAATACCTTGAAATTACCTGCACTTGACACACGTGCTGTTGCAGTATGCTTCAATATCACTGTTAGTATTACTTACCTAAGGCTTCTATGTTAGTATTTGCTTCATTTGGCTGAGACTTGATTTTGTATATCTCTGACAGTTTTGTGCTCATCTCTTTAATGTCATGTTCCTTTTTATGGAGGCATTCAGACATTTCACTCATCTCTCTCAGCTTCTCCTTCATTTCTGAGTCCTTTGCTTCTAGTTTCTCAGTTGCCAAAGCTAGCTCACTGGTTTTATATTTCAACTCTTGTTGTACAGTAATGTCCTTAATTTCTGAAGTAGAGGGCATAGATACCTGAAAATTTTATAGAAGACAAAAATGAGATGTAGATTTAGCTGTAAGTACACACTATGAATACATACATGCATTTTGAAGTGATTTTATCCCTTTGGCAAAAACAAATTCCACATGCAAGATGCTTTTCAACAGGTACTGTTACAGTAGCTTATGTATGATATTTCTGGCAAACTGCATCATTCTACAGTGAGCAACTTTTTCCAGCCATTTTCAGACTAAATGAAAACATTTGCATTTATTATGAACAAGTTCGATTGATTCAAGGAGGATGGTAAAAGTAAACAAATTATTTTTTTCTACCATGGGTTTTTATCATATCCAGGGCATGCTTAAATTCTACTGTTCAAAGTCTAAGTGTATCAGATTTGACATGGATTGATGCTACTCTGGTTTACAGATTTAATTAATGTTACCAAAGAAGTTACAATTCATAGACCCAACATTTTGACACCCCTGTCTTGTGCCTTCATCATCCACCCCTGATGAACACACTAGATAGGAGTGTTGAAAAATTGGGTCTATGAATTGTAACTTCTTTGGCTACATTCATTAAATCTGTAAACCAGAGTAGCATCAAACCATGTCTGATTGTCCACCTGGTTGCCATATTAACTTTAATATATTGTATCAGATTTGTATAGTTATAGTATCTTTACATTGTTAAATATTGGAGCAATCAGGATTTTTAAAATAAGGTGGCAACTAGTGCATTTCACTGAATGCCTGCGGTGCAATTTGCAGAATGATAGCAAAACATTACAAGCATGCCAAGTAGTGCTTACTCTTTATCACAAACCAGCTTCTGCAAACCTTAACAACAACCCTGAAGCATTCACTGAAATAATGGCTGGATACCTCAGCCTGAAACATCTTGACCTTTACAACATTGCTTAGCACAATGAAAATACTTTATAAGAAAAAGCAACTCTAGCTCTTGTATGTAACAGGCACTCTTGGGATGATTGAAATTTCTTATTAAAATATAAGAGGAAAATGGAGGAGAGAAAAGTCATCACAAATCCCCTAGTATATAAGTATATAGTTTTTAGAATATCTATTTACCATATCTATTATTCATTTGTGATATTTAGACAGGCTGACCCAGTTCAGTTTTAAAACTGATTTAACTACTGTAGGGGTCTGTACAAACAGTAACAAGGCCAGACTAAAATCATGTACATGAACTGCTGATTAATTGATCTTCACAGCAGTGATTTTCACTACTGCTTCAAGTAGTGTTCATCATGAAGCAAACATCACTCTTACATTCATTTCTTTATTCGCATTTCGTTAAAATGATATACAGTCATTCATTCATCATTTCACTGGTTTATTACGAACAAACATAATGACCTGCTCCCCATTGGCTTGTTCGCTCAGTAAACTAAAGCACTGCACTGGTATCCCAGAGGTCATGAGTTCAACTCTGGTACAGGCCTAAATTTTTTTCAGACGTTATTTTTATCACTGGTTAAGTAGTGTTCATTACTCCAAAGATCACTCTTGCATTCGAGTGAAGTATGTGCTATAAACCTATAATTGTATTTTCACCATACCTTGTTACTGACTTTCAAAGAATTGGCATTTAGTTCAAGCAGTTCTTTTCCAATCTTCTGGCACTGTTCTCTCTCCATTTGAAGGTTTGCTTCTATTTCCTTTAGATTTTTTTCCTGATTAAATTCCCACTCCATTTCAGACTCAAAACCAGATGAGCTCTTCTGCTCTCTTGAATCTGGTTCTTCTCTCAGTCTTTTCAGTTGACTTTCTAATGCTTCAACTCTTTCTTTGTGATCTTAAAAGAAAACCAGTATCAATTAAATAGTTCCTTTAACAACTGCAGGTCAGGTCTTGGGTAACAATACTATATAACCCTGCTACTTTGAACTGCCAAGAAAAGCAAACAAGACAGTGTAAGGTACCCCTCAGTTCAAGCAAGCTCATCATAAATGAATGAAAAAAAAACACACACACATTTCAGGAGAAATGCTTTATGTTCAAGTGCAATGTGTCTAAGTCTAAGAGTTCCTAACATGAAAAAAAGAAAAAAAGCCTAACTTTGATAAGGATTAACCAAAATTGTCCATCATTCTTTCCTAGACTCCTCCTTTTTACTTGACAATGTAAAAAGTGACCAGATGATGGGGTAAACTAGCTTTATAAAGCCAACTAATTTTTCTTTGCCAAGCTCTGGGCTAAAACAACATCTGAACACTGACTTTCCCTTTGTGATTGCCTTAAAATGTGACTGCCAGAACAAGTATGTTTCTCAACTAGGAAGTATAAATGACTAACAGTACATTATCCAGCCTGGATCATCCTGGATAGCAACAGAAAGTCACACAAATATACAAACACTTCTAAATAACAACAAGTATACTGTACCTTAAAGGGCATTTAAAATAATACTACCCGAAACCTCTACTACATGTACAGGTATGCAAACAGTTTTAAGAATGAAGTTATGTTTCAAAATCTATCATCATTATTATAGGCTTAATCATCAGGCTGGGCTCTAAGACAAACAATCAGTAAGAGTCTGAAGATGATTGCCTTGTAGAGGGATGTCCATTGAGATCAAATTCAAACAAGGAAATATATATTTTCTCTCTTTTGTTAAAGAATCTGTCCCTTGAATTTCGCTATAAATAGTTTAGAAGCATTGGGAAACACTTAACTCAGCAAAATTGATCTTTTCCTCTCTGAAATAGACCTGATTTAACAACGTCTTGAAATTAACTTTAAGAAAAGTTAAAATCAGTGTACGAGACATAAGTTAAATTTGTTGTATAAGTAATTTTTAGAGGAAAAGTTTGGGATAAGGACTGCAACATTTTAAATTATTACACTGTACATGCCCTGCAAAGCAGATCTTACCGGCGAGTTGTCTCTGCAGTTGGTTATTTGCATCGTTTGATTCGGTCAAATCCGCCGTCTGTTTTTCAACTTTTTCCACAAACTGGTTATGATCGTGCTGTAAATTATCCAAAACATTTGTCAATCGAAGTTCCAGACAACGAATCTGGGCTTCCTTTGCATTCAAATCGTGAAAAGTCTCTTCTCGATTTTGCCCTAACTCTTGAGTTGATTTAGCCAGGAAATTATTTTCTTTTTTCAGAAAGGAAGAGTTTGCGTTCTCGTCATCTGTTAGCCTCTTCTGTTTGTCCAAAGCAGCTTGTAAACTATCCATTTGAAACTGCTTTTGTTTGCAGTCCTTCTGGAACGTTTGACATCTTTGTTCGAGCTCGTACACATTTTTAGTAGCATTGACAGATAGTTCTTGCTTCCCCTCTTCATCCAACCAAATCATTGCAGAAGGAATGCTCAAAGATCTACAAAAAACTTCCGAAAATCACTTCATCGATTGCTAAAATCTCACCGTAACTCGATTGCCCAGTATTATTCTTCGATCAGTCGATGACCCTGCGAGAGAATCTAACAGTTGAGATAATTTAAATCAGAGCCATTCTCGACTGTGATTGGTCAATGTCATGTAAATCTTAGTCAAGGAACAGACCGAAAATATCGAATTTCATTCAAACTTCGCCGCAGAAAAGGCGAAACCGAACCCTCTCTCAAGTCATTCAACCGTGCGCTTTGATGGGAATCCATCGTCAAACCCTTGAAATTTTCTGTTCTCAGACATAAAAACGGCAATGCTCAACATTCCGAATAAAATAGCCTTTTTGATGTTAAATAAGAATATTCGTAGAGCAATTTTAGTGCGATGATATGAAGCTTTACAACATGCCCATACACTTTAACTGAATTCAAAATCTACAGCATCGTTTGTGTGAGTTGCCTGCAGCATGACTGTTGAGACAACTAGATTGTACAAGATTGTAAACAATGCTCATCGGCTGCTTTTGGTATCACCAAAGTGTTTTGTGTTCCAGGATTTATCAATCATATTTGTCCGGTGGCGAGAGAAGCTGTCCCAGTAGGTTTGCCTCACTTTGAATTTTTGCGTTTTGGCCAACTAACCAATCAACGATCAAGAATGGCCCCGATTTGAATATCAACTGAGATCAACTGTCATTCACTCACAGGAAATCTGACTACAACACTACTGGGCTTTCGAATTATGGCGGGATTTTCGTAATCGAAGTAGAGATTTTCAGTAATTTTTCGTAAAGCTTTGAGGCTTCCTTCGGCAATGAGTTGGGCAAAAGAAGAATGGAAGCAAGAATTATCAGCCAATGCTATCAAAAATGTGTACGAGCTTGAGCAAAAATGTGAAACATTCCAGAAGGACTGCAAACAAAGGCAGTTTCAGTTGGACAGTTTACAAGCTGCTTTGGCCAAACAGAAGAAGCTAACAGATGATGAAAAGGCGAACTCTTCCTCTCTAAAGAAAGAGAATCATTCCCTGACTGAATCCATTCAAGAGTTAGAGCGAAATCGAGAAAAGACTCTTCACGATTTGAATGCGAAGGAAGCACAGATTCGTTGCCTTGATGGTAAACTTGCTCGCTGTCAACAGATGCTCGATACGGAAAGTGCCAGTAAACTTCGACTGACAAATGTTTTGGATCATTTGCAGCACGATCATAACCAGCTTGTGGAAAAATATGAAAAACAGATGGCGGATTTGACCAAATCAAAAGAGGCAAATAACCAACTGCAGAGACAACTCGCCGGTAAGATTTTCAGTACAGGGCATGTGTAGTGTATTCATTTAAAATGTTGTACTCCTTACTCCAAAAAAATTTCCCTTAAAAAATACATTCAAAATTAACTTATGTCTCATACACTCTCTTTTTTTGTTGTTTTGACGTTTCCAATCCACTGTCTGGTGTCTTTGATGAGGACAGTTTGATTTTTTTATATGGAGAGAAAGAAGAGTTTGAGTAATACATCCTGATCATTTGAAGGGTCCATAAGTTTTGAAATTGAGAAAAAAATGTAATTAGATTATAAGACAAGTCGTCAAATCAGGTTTACTGTTTTCCAAGTGCTTCTCAACTATTTGTGCTGAAATCCAAGGGACTGCCTATAACAATGTAGAGGAAATGTATATTTACTTGTTTTGGTTTTTCTTTTATCATAATTGACATTTAGTAGAAATAAAAGGGGGAATCTGGAAAATTTTGAAAACAACTTTGATTTTTAAGGCTACTCATAAATTTAACCTTGATTTCAAGTCAACCTTGAAATCAACCTTGATTTCAAAAAGACAACTTGAATTTTCACTGGTGAATGATATTCACAATGTCTCAATCGTGAGTTCTGAAGAGGGGTTGTGAATATTATTCTCTGGAACAATTCTCTTGTTGCACCATTGGGGTATTGATTGTTTGTGTGAAGATTTTCAAATATCAATGTTGTATCTTCTCACAAAGAAATTATTGTGTCCCTTGATTTGATCTTCTGTCATAACAGTGTTATCTAATCATTGTGAAAGAAGATTGGCATTGGCATTGGCATAGGTGCCTGTTTTTTATGAAAAGCTTATTTGATAGGTGATAAGTTATTTCAAACTTGTAAGGACAAGTTTGAAAAAAGATTGCAAGAACTTTCAGGAAAAAATATGTCAATTATTAAAGTTAATCGATTATTCACGGGTGCACGCTTAGTTTTGATAAAATGTTTGTGAACAAAAATCACCTGTCTTTTTGTTTTTACAAAAGCCCATTTGAAGACATCAGAATTGACAACAAAATTGTTCACCAATGAAAACTGGTCTGGTGCAACAGACAAATTCTGTCACATTAATTTGCATACAAGCTTTAATTAGTTGTTGCAGACATGGTAAAATATGAACAAGAAACGTATCACAGAATTTTCGATTTATCTTCAAGCTTTTATGCAAAGGATTGTCACAAGATTCCAAATACCAGGGATTTTCCTAATGATGAAAAGATGAAAATGGTGGAAAAATTTCCAGAGCTTGTTCCAGCAGAAGTTGAAAGTCACAGATTTCTCTCATCAAATTGGACCCTTCAGTAAGTGAAGAAAGACAAATGGACTACTTTGGTGTTGATGATGAAAACAAAAGAAGTATACACCAGAGGAGTGTGTTCAGTCCATAAATATGCTGTCAAGTGCTATCAGAAGCATTCACAGAGACATTTTGTTGTATTCCTCCTTGCAAGGTGAATTGCTTTCACTCTTGAAAGATTTCTATGGTTCAACATTTTCTGCTATATTGTGAAATAACCTCAACATTTCAAGATCGCATGCTTTTTTCTTGATGAAATTTTACAAATTTGTCACAAATTATCCAAGACTTTTGTGAAGCAAACTGCCACTGAAATATTTTCAAAAAAACTTTTCATGATAGAAAGAGGTTTGGAAAGAACTGTGAAATTTGCTGAAAAAACAACAAATGAATGTGATTGAATCTAATTAAAGGTTATCAATGATATTTGCAATCTAAAGAGCTTTCTCTTTCATATTTTTTATCTTGTATTTAACATGTGGTCAGTGTGATGTGTAGGTGATTAAAAACTTCTTGTAAAAAATATGCATGTCAAGAAATAAATAGTGAAAAACCATTTGATCTTCTCAAATTCAAATCTTACTTCATCATGTTTACAAGTGGTCCAAGTTTTTTTGCAATAATTTTCCCTGATCTGTTCTCTCATAACTTCAAAGTCAGATAAGCTTTTTGCATTATTTCTCAACTGTTTTTTCAGGGAATAATACTGCTCAATCACACACAAAATTGAGTCAAATTCAATGTCATATATTGTTATTTTCAATTGCCTTTGAAAACAACCCACTGACTGACAGCTTCTTTGCCTCAGCGATTGAAATAGTTTTTTCATGTTTTGTAATTTTTTTTATTGAAAGTTTTGCTCCAAACACTAAGTGCTGGTGATGTAAATCCCAGAAAGGCAGCTAATGCCATGGGTGCCCCTGCAATAATCCCAATTCCACTCAGAAACCACCATACTGCTTGTTGACAATGCAGCCAATGTTACTCCTGTCACAGGGTATGTTGTGTAGCAAACAGATCTAATTTTCTTTAATTTGCCAAGGATATGTCAGTTATGAGAAATCTCACTCTCAGGTTCCTTCTGACAATCACAAATCATCTTCAACCTGAAATCAGCCAGTATTGAATAAATCAGCAGTGCACTAAAGGCCTGGCCAATGGCTTACTGCTCAGCAGCCAGCCCCTTCAGGGTTTGGACCAGAAACCTCATTGGCATAACACTGAAGTTAATGATCTCCTTATTCTTGTCAGAAACTTTATATGGACATGATATCATTCCTTGTTGATGTTTTTCTAACATGGGGGTAGGCAAGGAATAATTTACCCTTTCAAACTGGCTCTCAGCAATGTCAAAGCAACCAAGAATGCTTGAGGGCTCCTCATTGAGTGGTTTCCATCCTTGTCCAAAAGATCACAATGGACAAGGTAAATGAAGTTAATTGGCCGATGAGATTTTTCTCTTGTAAATGTTGATCAAACCATGAGTGAAGAAAGATCTCTTTTGAGTTTAACTTTCTTTTTCCAGGGATTAAGGATTACCTTTCCTACCCTTTGAATCATTCATTGTAACTTTAAATCCTTTACCTTCAGTTAATAATTTTTACAAGGGCTTTCACAAGGCCCTCAAGAGTGTATTTGCCTGAAGGAATTGTTTCAACACTTGCATTGTTTTGTCTATTGGTGATAGATATTTCTCCTCTTCTCTTTAAATTATACAATGAATTATAGAGAGAACAAGACAACAGTCTGATATAGTTTGATTTAATGAGAGGTTCTCAGAAGCAAACTGTGTAATTATTTGAATCTGCATTAATTGTCCAAACAACCATTTTGATTATAAAAGCAAGAAAATGTTTAACTCTTCAAGTTCCGGCCCTTTTGGGCTTGTGTAGCTAAAATCAGATGAAGTGAGTGAAATTGCAGATAAAGCAAAGACAAAAGCCTGGAATAATTTCAAAGCATGATATCCAAATGCAGACTTGAGTAAGTTCAGTGCACAAGTTTCGTTTGATTATAAAGGACAAGCAACAGCTGTAGTTTACTTCAGTTGATCAGATGAAATTCAAACAAGTGTCTCAAGAGCAGACAGAAGATATTGGGATGGTGACATGAACAAGACAATTTGAATTGGAGGTTTTTCTCTTGAACTCACTCTGAGGCTTTGGCCAGGCACCAAAATGGCTAACTTTATCAAGCAACCAGGCTGGATAATTTACTTGTGGCCATTTATACAGCTGTACTTCTTAGTTTAGAAGCTGCCTGTACTAGCAGTCATATTCTAATGCAATATCAGAGAGAAAAACAATTTTCAGAAATTGTTTTAACCCTGTAGTAAGACCTACCCTTTAGTTTTTTTAAACTGTTTTCTTGATTTGTCTGGTAGTTTAAACTATAAGGGGCCCTACATTAGTTCACATTATCGTAGTGATACAGTTTTACCTTCCTGCATGACATGAGTGCAATTTCACCACAAACTATTTTACTGTTGCTTATCTAATGGAAAGTATGGTAAAGAAACTGCTTGTCTCTATAGGTCATAAAGAAAGAGTAAGAGCATTAGAGAGTCAACTGAAAAGACTGGGCGAAGAACCACATGCAAGAGTGCAGAAAAGCTCATCTGGATCAGAATCTGAGTTGGAATGGCATTCTAATCAGGAAAACAAGATCAAGGAAATAGAAGCAAACCTTCAAATGGAGAGAGAACAGCGCCAGAAAATTGAAAAAGAACTACTTGAACTAAAATTCATTCCTGTAAAAGTTGACAGTGAGGTATGATGAAATACAATTATTAGGTTTATAAGTCAGAGTTATTTACCTTGCTGCTTCATGGCTCACTAAATATCCATGACTTGTCACCTCCACTTTGTGTTGGCTTAACTTCTCTTGGAACTAAATTAAACAGACAATGTATATTTACACTGACGTGGTTTATTCTTACTAAAAATTGGTTGAAGCAGGGCCACTGGGACCTCTGCCTTTTTTAGGGAGGCTTTTGTACAAAAATGGGGTTCAAAGAAAGGGCTGCTGCACCCCAAAAAGTATTAAAACTTATTAGTATAGTCCAGTTGGTATTAATAAAACCAAAGATGAGAAAAGCAATAGAGACATTTGGAGGCCATTAAGTTCAAAGTGAGTTTTCTACATCTGCAGCTTTTCATATTGATATTGTCAATTATGTTTTCAAGTACTTTAACAAAGAAATAAAGTACTTTGAAATGCTCTTTTTTTTCATCAGGCACAATTTTAGGTGCCCCATGTGATACTCTGAAGCAATATTTTTTTTTCCAACTTGCAGAAATCCCAGCAAAGCTGAGCTCTAGAATAAACCAGGGCTGTGTCAATGTAACTTTTTAATCATAGCCAGCATGTTTCTCAGGGTAATCAGTGAATTGCGCCAGTTGCTGGCTTACTTTGGGAAACTTGAATGTTAAAATATATGATAAGAATGCTCACAGCTAGATTGACTTACTTTTTACTGCTATAAATTTTTCAGGTATATTTGCCTTCTACTTCAGAAATTAAAGACTGCTCTGTAGAGCAAGAGTTAAAATCTAAAATCATTGAACTAACTTCTGCAACTGAGAGACTAGAAGCAAAGGACTCAGAACTGAAGGAGAAGCTGAGAGAATTAAATGAAGTGTCTGAATGCCTCCACAAAAAGGAAAATGACATTAAAGAGATGAGCACAAAACTGTCAGAGATCTCCACAATAAAGTCTCAGCTGGTTGAAGCAAACACTAACATAGATGCCTTAGGTAAGTTATACCTATGCAGTTGACACTGCAGTAATACTCATGTATACTGCAGCATCACGTGTGTCAAGTGCAGGTAATTTCCGTGCATTACATGCACTTGGCATGAAAGCAGGTGCTGCAATACATGTGAACAGCACTGTGAGTGTGACAGGCCCCTGATATTGACATTATGACATATGGCATATTATAAAGATTTTGTAAGTTTTTATTGTGTGGTTTGCCCATGTAGCTAATGGTAGGTTCTAAAATTATATTATAGATGACTGTCCAAATTTGATTCAGTTTTAGTGGGCAATATTGTACCAATTCAAAAAAAGGAAAATGCAAAAAAATTCTGCAAAAGAATGTATGAACAAAAAGCCTTTTAATGGCATTTTGTTAAACAAAACTATTAATTAATAGTTAGTGCTATGTTTTATTTCGAAAGAACAAAAGGCAAAGCAAAGAGAGTTGGATATGGAATGTCAGCGCCACAATTCAGAGGCTGTCATCAAAGGGTTGAATGACAAGTTAAAGGAGAAAGATAAAGAACACAGGTGTGACTCGCATTTTTGAAATTCATTCATATTAGCTATGTTAAGCTGCCCTTGATCCTTGGCAGAGTCAAAGTGTTACTGCATGTTCTTGGGAAAGGCACTTTACTGTCATAGGGACTCTGCTCAAGAGTATTCAGACAAACTGGTAGGAAACCTGAGTGAATTGATTCAGGTATAACTTTACTGGGTGTGTGTGGGTCCTGAAAAACCTGGAAAGTCATGGAATTTTATAATTCCTTTTTAAAAACCTGGAAAGTCACAGAATTCAGGTTTGACTGCTGGAAAATCAGGTAAAGTCGTGGTGAATCAGCAGGCTTTCTATGAAAGAAAAGCAATGCAGATGCAATTTGCTTGCCATTTAGAATGAACTGATCAGTACACTTGCTTAACTTAGGTCATGGAAAGTCATGGAATTTCCACAGCTCAATAATTAATGAACCCTTTTTGGGCCTGACATCCCATTCCAGGCAGAGTGACAATACCTCCACGTAGGTCATGATACTAAAAGAACTAGAAGTTCATCTGGACCACAAAAGAGAAGATGATAACAGGGGAAACCAAAAACATGCCTACATGGAGTTTTGAGACCCACAAATAATTTAAAGAATTCGTCGGCATGCTAATAATTTCAAAGTTCTAATTCATGAACTTACCAAGGGACACAGCTAATATGGCTGACTATCAAACAATTGTGGGTAGTCATTTTTTAAGTTAACTGATGGAGAACTTCATGCTGTGTTTAGCAACTGGCCTGACAGGTGTAATGGTAAAAATTTTGACTTAAATAGATTTGACTCAGATAAATATAACAAATATAACCCTGGCTCAATGCTGGTCACTCCCTGCTATGAATATTATTCAGTTTGTGATCTCAATAGAAAGCAAACTTATTCTTGCACAGAATATTTCTCCAACCTCTACTTTAGTATTTAGTTTATTTAGACAAAGTTCAATAAAGAATTTGAACTCAGTAGAAAAATTGTTATACTCCTTAAATGTCAAGCCAGCCATTATTGGAATTACTGAAATAAAATTGAGTGAGCATTCTGTTGTTGTTAATACTAACATACCAAGCTATAATCTCTTCTATACCAATTCCCTATCAAATGCTGACAGAGCAGCCTTAAAAGTAGCTAAATGTAACCCTAAGGCTACATCAAGACCTGATATTGCATTTACTAACTGTTAAATTTACAACTTCGGCAATTTAAATATATATATTTTTTTAATTGTCATCTCCATCCCTCAGCTGAAGAATTCCTAGATATATTTAAATGATGGGTTAATGAGCTGAGGTACTGCATGTTCAACTAGGTTGAATGAGATAAAGGTAACTCTCAAACTCATTAATTATTCATAGGGTCATTAGCCAATTAGTCTTCTTTTAGTCAGGTACATGACCTTTGATAAGATCTGGCTGTCATGGGTCACAAGATAATAAAAGTGAATAGTAGGTCTGAGAGTTTGACTGCAGCCCATGTGTCTTATTTCATTGAAAGGGAGAGTGTGTCTGGTCACCTTACAGTCTACAAGTAACTGCTTTCCTCCAGATATGAACAAATATGTCACCAATGTTGTTGTGTGAGTTAAACAAGTTTTTCTTATCTTTGTTAACAGACAAGAGATGCACTCACAGTCACAAGCCATTGCCGCATTGGAAAAACAGTACTCTGACCAAGAGAAGAAATCAAGTAATATACAAAACAAACTCGAAAACAGTCAGAAACTGATAGAAACTAAAGATCACGACATTGCTCGGCTTAAAGCAAGCATTAGCGAGTTGGAAAACAAGATTAAACAGAAGAGTTCTCACCTTGACAATAGGTACACAGAATTAGGGCAGAAGGCAAAAGACCAGCTCGAAGAATGTGTTAAAATGAAGAAGGAATTAGATGATGCTAAACTGACTCTTGTGGAAAAAGAGAGCACAATGGCTGAATTAAACCAATGCATTGAACAGATGAAACACACCCTTCAAGAGAAGGAGATAGATTTGCGTTCTAAAGAGAAGGAAACTCAAGAGTCACGTGGTGAAGAAAACAAGAAACTAACATCAGCGATGGAAAAAATTTCTCTGTTGCAAAAACAGAAGGTGGATATAGAAACTGAGAGCCAAAAAGCATTACAGCAAATCTCTGTTGAAGTAACTACAAGGTCGAAAGAACTTGAACTTGAAAGACAAGAGGTAGCCAAGCTCAAGGAAAGAGTTATGTATTTGGAGAATGTTGTCGTTGGGAAGGAGAAGGAAAGTCAGACGAGTCAAGAGTCTTATAAGATGCTTTGTGACAAGTTGCAAGCGGCAGAGGTGGACAAAGCCAATAGCAAGATAGAGTGGATGAAGGAAAAAGCTGTTTTGGAAGAGAAAGGAAGATCTTTACATAGTGCCATGGAAGCAATGAAGAATGATTTCAAGGCAATGCAACACGACTACAAAAAGGCTTGTGAGCTTGCCGATATGAAATCAGCAGAGGCTACTGATGTGATTGATAAATTGGAATCCTCGCAGAAGCAATGGCGAGAGCTTCAACAAAGACTAAGTCGAACTGAGGCAGCTCTTGGGGAGAAAGAAACCTCTGTAACTTTGATAATGCGGGAAAAAGATGAATTGCTAAAGGAAAAACAGCACAAAGAAGACGAAGCTGGAAGAAACAAAGAAGAGCTAGATCACCTACTTACTGAGAAAGAGGTAGAAATTGAGAGATTAAACGAAGTGTTAGAATCCACAAACTTGAAGTTGGAAACAATCAAAGTTAATTGCAAAGAGAAAGAAAACGAGATCGAGAAACTGTCGTTGAAGTTGGGGAGTATCGAGTCACAGTACAAAAGAGTGGAAGATTCTTTTCAAATCTCAGAAGAAAGTTTGTCAAACAGCAAAGAAATGCTGAGGAAGAAAGATATTATTTTACAAGAAATATCGGCTGAGTTGGAATCAAAAGAGAAAGCCCTAAGTGATTTGCAACTACGACATTCAGAAAAATTAGCAAAACTCAGCGAATTACAAAAAAATTACAGTTTCCTTGAAGAACAGAAGGAGGAAGACAGGAAAATCATGAAGAGCAAGGACGAAGAAATTGTTTCACTATTTAAAGAGATTGATCAGATCAAGGGTAGCACTGAGAAGAAGCTACATGAAATGAAAGAACAGTGTCATGCAACCAAAAATGAGATTGTGTTTTCACAAGAGAAGGCGGCAAACTTGGAGATGTTGCTTCAAAGTAAAGAGGGAGATTTGGTTGAGACCAAGCAAGAGTTAACGAATGCTAAAGAAGAGCTTGTTACTCTCAAGAAGCATCTTGCATTGCAAGAGGAATCAAGCAAAGAAAGTGGAATAGAAAATGAAAAGTTGAACAGTGATTTGAAACAAATGTCCGCAGTGCTAAAAGCTAAGAATGTGAAGTTGGAAGAATTAACTGACAGTCTGAGTAATCTTAGATTCGAGCACGAGTCTGTTCTAGAACGAACTAGGCTTGAATTGGACCAGCATAAGAAAGAGGAAGAAAGACTGAAAGAACGCCTTGAACAAGCAAATTCTGCTGCAGAGAGTAAAAAAGAGGAGTTAGAGGCTGTTAATTCTCAGTTAGAAGCCTCAGAAGCAGAAAAAACAGAATTAAGCTCCATGCTCGATGAACTTTGTAATACAAACTTCAAGTTAGAGGATCAACTCGCAGAGAAGACAGTACAGCTTGAGCATTTATCGGAAATTGTGAAAAGCAAAGACGAAGAGCTGTCAAATCAAAGCAAACTCATTACAAGTCTTGAGAAAGCTAAAGACGAGGAAAAAGGAAGAATTAATGAGAAGTGTTCTACTCTGCAGAACCAGGTTGTGTCATTACAAGAAAAGAGCATTCAGTTGGAAGCCTGTCTTCAGACCAAAAACACTGAGAGCGGCATTGCAACAGAAAAAATACAACAGCTTACTTCTGAAATACATAACCTCCAAAATGAGGCCATATCAAAGGGGGAGGTGATTTCAGGAATGGAGAAAGAGAAGGCAGCATTAGTAGAAACTCTCCAGTTTAAAACAACCGTCCTCGAGAGCAAAGAAAGAGATTTCAAAGTAGTTTCTGATAGTCTTGCAGAGTTGAAAGCAAGTGGGCAGTCAACTCTTGAGACTACACTTGCAGAACTGGAATCCTTGAAGACAGAAGTTGCTTGTTTGACACAGAAATTAAACCAAAGCACTGCAGTTATTACAATGAAAAATGAAGAGCTTGAGAGCATACGAAAACAGATTCAGGTTATGGGGGAGGAGAAGGAAGAACTGGCTATCAAGACGCAAGATTTACATGACCGGAATAGATCTCTTAGAGCAGAGATCACAGAACTTCAAGACACTGTGCAACAAATCACTGCAGCTAGGAGCGATAAAGATCAAGTAATCGAGGGTATTAGAAACCAACTTAAAATTCTGGAGACAGAAAAGGGAGACCTTGGTACCAAGACACAAGATCTACATGACCATAATACAGCGCTAAAGGAAAAGATCACACAACTTCAAAACAGCCTAGAACAAAGTGGTATAGCTATTGCAAGGAGGGATGAAAAACTAGAGATCAAACTTCAACAGCTTCTTTCCACAGAGGATGAGAAAACAAAGTTGGGTGTCCATAAAGACGAAATGCACAACACTAATATGGCATTAGCAGAAAAGATTGATGAGCTTCAAAGCCGTGTTGCACAGATGTCCGATATACTGAAAAGTAAGGATGAAGAGTTGATGGCAAAGACCAGTAAACTTGTCGAATTAGAGACTTCTGGCAACCAACAAATCTCGGAGTTGGAAGGAAAGTATTTAGCTCAAGAGGGTAAAATGAGAACATTAGAAGAGACTTCTACTCAGTTAAAGGCTTGCGTAGAGAGTAAAAATGAAGAACTGAGTAGGTCATTGGCATTCCAAACAGAATTATCCGATAAACTGCGTTCTTTGGAAGCTTTAATTGCTGAAAAACAAGAATCTTTGAAGCATGCTGAAGAAGAACTGAGAAACGTGAAACAGAAGCTTCAGCAACAGCAAGTTGTTATCGAAGATAAAGAGGTCAGGCTCAGGGAGGTGTCTGCGAGTTTGGAACATGAAAAGTGCAAAGGAGATCAGACCATCAAAGAATTACAAGACCAGCTGGATGATTCGCAAAATGCGCTCGTTATGGCGAAGGAAAAGTTGGACAAAGTGAATGTAGTTCTTGAAATGAAAGACCAAGATGTCGAATCAATGTATGAACGCCTTGAAGCTGCAGAGCATGAAAAGAAAACTCTGGAGAGTAGACTGGATGAACTAAATACGCAGTTTGAGCTATTGAAAGGCAAGAATACCCAAATGGCGACCGATACGGAACAGTTGTCAACCATACTGAAAAGCAAAGATGAGCAACTTGCTGAGAAAAGACAAGAGATACAGAAACTTCTTAAACAAGATAACACTGAGAGAGTGGCCGAGTTGCAGAATCAGAGTGCTACGCAAACAGACATGATTGCTTCGTTACAAAGCAAATGCAGCCAGTTGGAGTCTTTTGTGGAAAGTAAACAGACGACACTCGTTGCCTTGGAAGAAAAATTATACGAACAGAGGGAAAAAATTGGCCAGCTTCAAGAAACTATTGGTAGAGCCAGTGAGGAAGCAGCTAAAGAGAGACAGGAAAATGATGCATTGAAGATCAAGTTGGAACAGACTGTGACAAGTTTTGAAAGCAGAGAAAAAGCGCTGAAAGAAACTCTGGAAGAGCTGGAGGCTGAGAGAAGTAAGCAGCAATCCGACTCTGAGACACATTTCTTAGAATCGAGAAGTGTTAAGGAAGATTTATCGTCAGTATCAGAAAGGCTGAAGAGAATGAGTGCAGCCCTTGAAGCTAAAGACTTGGAGATCATGTCCATGATTCAACAGCTAAAATCTGCAGAAGAGGAGAAGGCAGGTTTAGCAAATAGAATGGATGAATTACATAGCTTGCGCTTAAACTTGGAGGAAAAGAACACTAGTTTGGAAAACAAACTTGAGCAATTATCCATTGCGCTGAAAACCAGCCAGGATGCACTAAGAGTGAAAAGCGACCAAATTGATGAATTTCAGGTATTAAATGGAAAGGAAATTGCGGAAGTGAGGGAACAAGAGGCGGCACAGAAAACTAAATTTTTGCAGCTACAAGAGAGGTGTGGTCATTTGGAGGCCTGTGTTAAGAGTAAAGAATCAGAATTGAATGACTTACGCTCCAAAGTAGAAGCGTATGACAACTCAGCTGAAGTAGAAATTTCAACTCTGAGAGAGCAGTTGGTAACGAGGGAAAGTGAACTGAGAAGTAAAGAGATTGCAGAGCAGGACCTTATGAGAAAGCTTGCGCGCAAGGAAGACCAGCTTGAAGGTGCAACAAATATGGCTCATGAGAAAAGTGAAAACTTAAAACAACTAGCGGCTCAGAAGGAAATTTTACAGATGGATCTAGAAGATAAGGACTCCGTTGTCGAGTCTCTGAACAAAAAGATTGAAATATTGGAGGCATCAGTGGTACAATCCAAGGGAAGAATTACTGAAAAAGAACAATCAAATGAAAAACTAACCGAAGAACTTTCTATTGTTACCAATCAACTTGCTGAGAGCCTGTCAAATGTGGAAAGTAACGAGAGAAGTATGAAGCGACTCAAACAAGGTATCCAAACATTGGAAACTCAGTTGCTTACTGAAACAAAGAAGAGTTTGACGATTTCAGAGGAACTAGGGAACGTGCAAACAAACCTTGACAACACGCTGATAAAGCTTGAAGAACAATCAGTAGAATTACATGAACTAAGGGAGAACAAGGCTACCAATGAAGACAAAGTTTCCAAACTGCAGAGTCAACTTGAAGAGTTGGTGAAGACTCTTAGCAAAACAGATAGCGATAGAATGGAAGTGGAAGATCTGTTGAAAGCTGCTGAAAAGAGACTTGAGGTGGACACAGAGCAGATGGGGAAAGAAAGGGAATCGGTTGTCCATGAATGGAGAAAACTGCTGCGAGAAAAATCGGAAGAGTGTTCTTCTGCACTTGGACAACTTCAGAAGTCCAAAGAAGAGATCGACCGATTGAGAGACACAGTTTTCCATCTTGAAAATATTTCAACTTCAAAGGAACAGGAGAAAATGAAGATAGAAAGTTCCTATGAAGCTTTTATTGAGAAAACGCAGAAGAGAGAGGAAGAGATGCTGAGAGCCTGTAGTGACCTTGAAGATGAGAAATCATCATTACTTGAAAAGACAAGAGAATGCCAAGCAGCAATGGAAGGTTTGAAGCATGAGTGCAAAATTTATCAGCAAGATTGTAAAAAGGCATGCGAGCTTGCTGATTCCAAAGCTCAAGATTACAGAGAAGTGGTAGATAAACTTGATGATTCACAAAAATTTCTGCAGGAAATACGCCAGAAACTCTATCGTGCTGAAATTGCTCTGAAAGAATCCGAAGAGGAGAAAAAACAAGCAAAGAAAGAGAGTACCGATTTAATGAAGCAGAATACAAAACTGAAGGAAGACTTTGATACTAGAATTGAAGAATTAAAGGAAGAGATTAGCGACAAGCAAGAGAGCTTTTCAGATCTTTCTAGACGACTGGAAAGTAGTGAAGCCATGGTTAAAGCTTTGGAAACCCAAAAGTACGAGTTGGAAGGCATGCTAAAGCACTCTAAGGAGCAGTTTTCCTACGTTGAAGAAAGGTTGCAGACCTATGTTACAGATAGGGATAAAAAAGAAGTAATGGCAAGAAATGAGGAGGAAAGCGATAAATTTGTCAGAATCCTCCAAGAGCAAGTGCAGTGTTTAGAAGCCAGCAAATCTGAGCTGAAGTCGGAGTTGGACAACACAAAGAACGAACTGAGCCGACTTCATGATGCTTATAACTCTATGGAAGCTGAGCGAACATCAGCAATGGCCTTGAAAGATTCGGAGATTGAACAAAAGAACGAATTGTTAAGAGAAAAAGAGCAACTCGCGGTAAATATGGCTGAGAAAGCGCAAAAAGAAGTTGAATTCTACGACGACAAAGTTGGAGAGTTGGAAAATAATATCGCTGAACTTTTGTCAGATAAGCAGGAACTCCTTTCAGCTGTAGACAGAAAAACTGCAGAAGTGGATCAGTTGGCTGGGAAAAATGATGAACTGGAGCAAGCTTGTAGAGAACTGAGACGAGTGAAGGAGAGTGTGGAGGGCAGAGTTGATAGTCAGAAGGGTCAACTGGTGGAGATATCAAGTGAGAATGCTCGACTTGAGGAGGAAATGTCTGCCGTTAGAATGGAGCTTGAATCAGCAAAGAAACATTCAGAGGACCATAGGAGAAAATGGGAAGAGGATCAGACTCAGGTGAGGAAAATGGGTCCTTAAGAAAACCATGGCCAGGTTGGTATGTTTTAATAGAATTGATATGTTACAGAATTATACGTTATACAAAGCAATTTTTATACGAATGATAGATGGGCTCCAATGGGTCGGTACCTAAAGGTTATAAGAGAATTTCACGGGCAGGTCATAGAAAATTACGATTGAAGCGAGTGCCTTGAGTTAATTCCTATAAGACTAACAATCATTTTGAAACTTCATTTTGAAGCCGAGAAAAGTATGTCTTGCTTTGGCTAAACGATTGGCGTTAGTGATAGCCCCTTATAGTGAAATTTTTGTCTCTTTCAGTTGACCCGTCTACATCTCTTGATGTGAAATTGACTCTTCCTAAACGGTCGCTAAGCTTAGAGATTCAGGTCGTGAAAAATATGTTTTCATTTTATTTTGCTTATGGTTGGTTTTTTAGAAGATCAAAGAGTTGGAAAAATTACAGAACTTGCTCTCTGCAAGATGCACTCAAGTGGAAAAACTTCAAAGAAGTCTCAATGATCAAACTGAAATATTAGCGTCTCTCAAGGAACGAGTCAGATCACTCACTACAGAACTGGACTCCGTCACAACTGAGCACAAACAATGCGAGCGGAAAGACAACAGTGCAAGGAATCTGCAGGAGCAAAAAGTGGATCTCGGGAGTCCTAGCTACCGCAAACTTGAGGAAAGGCTTGAAAAAGAAATGAAAGAAAAGGATGAATTAGCAAATACCGTCAAGGAGATGAGAGGCATTCTTGAACAAGAGAAGAAATGTGTCGAGAGGAAGAAGGAGGAACTGGCTGAAATGAAGACATTACTGCAGCTTACTGACAAGGAGAATGAAGAATCGAGCAAAGACAAGGAAACAAAATTAGTCGAACTAACATTTGCCTATGAAGATCTTAGGAAGAACCTCGATAACATGGAAAAGAATTTCGAGGATAAGTGTAAAGAGCTAAGGCAGGTTAAAGAACAGCTTAAGCAAACAGAAGAGGGGAGTGAGGAGATGAAGGAAGATTATGACAGAGAGTTGGACAGAGTAAAGTTTGAGTTGCGTGATGCCATCAATGATTGCAATCTGCTGAGAGAGGAAAACAAAGATCTGCAGCAGAAAACTGCCGCAAGTTCAGATCATCTTGCATGCGTCCGAGAGAAGAAAAAGCTTCTGCATCAGCTAGAAGAGGCCAAGCTCAGGTCTAATCAAGCAAAACACGCCCAGGAAAAGATCCAAAACGAGCTAATTCAAGCGAACCTTAAAGTTATTTCTTTTGAAGGTGGAGGAAATTGGACCGGTTCTGATGAAACAGAACAATTCAAAACACAAGTCAGCGAGCTTGACAGTGAAGTTCAAAAGTGGGAGACTATAGCAGATGAGAAAAACTCAAGTTGTGGTACTAACACCTGTAAAGATGAAGAGATGAACAATCTCAGAAGTGAAGTATGTAAACTTCAAGCGGAAGTTGGGGAATGGAAAACCGTTGCAGACGAGAAGAAAGAAAACGCCCAAAAATCTCTAGCCACCAGCCTGAAACTTGTAAACAAGCTGGAAATGCTCAGCCGGGACAAGAACGCTGCATCACCTTGTTCAGACACTGCTGGTGCTGGAGAAAGTTCAGATGGATCAAGTTCATTTAAACCTTCCAGAGTGAATTTATTGAAAGCAGAAACTCCTCTCACGCCACTTGCTAAATCCTTATCCAACTTGGATATCGAGTCCACGACTGCCGTCACGTCACAGGCAGCTCCCGCAGAAGAAACAATCTCAGATACCAAGAAAAGAGCAAGAACGGGTGTGTGCTGTATTGGTACTGAACAATGTAAATATATTTCCAATAGAGAAGATTTGACGCTGAGTGTCGCGAATATTCCAGAAACTTATTGGTTTTGCTTTATTGGTCCTTGTGTTCGGAGAAGGGTTATTTTTAGTACAATATCGTCGATTTTATTTTGGTTGTAGCTTTTTTACTTCAGCCTCATTAATATTACCTTTGTCACAATTGTTCGCGAGAAGCATTTAGCAAAGAGAACCTGTTCGCACCACTGGTTACATAAAACATTATGGAGAAAAAAATTTTCTTTAACCCCTCATAAATTCCTCGTTATCTCATCTATACTAACAAATTTTGTCCTGAAATACAGTGTCCTGGCTTAAAAACTGGCACATTTATTTGGACGACAGAATCTGTTAAGGAAGAGCCGTGAAATGCTTTACCGTATTAACTGCTAAGGAAAACCTTTTTAGAGAAACATTGCTTATCTTTACATTTTTCTCGACATTCTCACACTTTAGCGGTAGATATAAGAATCGCAAAGAGACCACGTGTATCAAGCGGCAGTGAAGCAGACCGCCAGACTGCCACCATAAGGTTAAATACCCGCAGTGCAGCCAAAAAATCTGTTCAGCCTTCATTTAAAAAAGACGGGGTAAGTAAAACTGCTGATACTTATCGAAACAGTGGTCGCGTTCCAGTATTTGTGATTCAGTAGTAAAGAATGACCGTCTTAACTGGGTTATCGCTTGATTTTCGGCAGACAGGGAACGTTAAGAGTGGGTTCTGATTGTCGAAAAAATTTAATGTTGACATCTGCTTTATATTCTCTTGATTTTTCCAGAAGGAAAATCCTGAGTCCATTCACGTCCTCCCATGGGGACAGTTTGCCCCTCCAGAGATGCCCCTGTCGCCACGGAAGACGAACACTGTAAATATACCACAGGGTTCGAGGTCAAAGATCCCTAAACCTGGGAGGAGTCAATTGCCAAGACCAAACAATCAAAAGATTCCTGGTAAGAAAAATATCACCAACAGGCTCCATTTGGGAATGGAATTTTATAATATCACTTTTCAGAAATTCATGGTAAATGACTTGGAGGGATATTCATATAAAATAAGGAGACAAGAAAACTATCATAAATAAACGTTTGCACGTTTTTTTGAAACCAACTTCACAATAATTGCTCGTCGAAAACACCAAAAAAAATATTAAGAAGGTTGTTGGAAGCTCGTGGAATTTTAAAGTCGAAAGAGTACTGACCGTGGATAGATTCAGCTTCGATATTCAATTATCTATTAGTGTATAAACAGAACTTGGCGTCCGTTGTCAACGTCTTTTAGTAGTTTGTTTGCTTTTATTTTTCACGGGAAGTTTCCTAGTGAGCCTCATCCCTGTGCTTTAGAGCTCGCTTCTAAGTAAATCAAACATGGCCAACCGCTCATATAAATATCTTTTGCTTTTTAGGCGCCTCAACGCATCTGGCGAGGAGTCGTAGACGGTAGCCTTTGGGAGAAGCGGCAAGTAAATCTAAGTAATGGAATGATGGAAACTGCCGCATAGACGCATTGCCTCGCTTTCGTCTGATTCCCTATCGCACTTTTTTGTATTGCTCAAAGATGAATTTGTAAAAAGCTTTTTCTTGCTTGCTTTTGTATTATATTTTCACTTTTCAATTTTAATCTTAGTTATAGAATGTTCGTGTATGGAATGTTCCCCGCTAATGTTAATGGCGGTTTATCTTGCAATGGAAATAAACGACCGCTGTTTAGGTAATTTTCTTGCTCAGTTTGAAAAATTAAGAACCCTGTCGAGCAGCATACCCTGCGTGCATTTGTACGATGGAAACTTAGGAAAAACTTTTTCCCTTCTAATTAGAGTAAAGTTAGCAGATGGAGTAACGGATGCGTACACAAATAAAACTGTAGTTATAGTGACAATGATAATAGTAATAATGATAGTAATTATGATAGCATTAACTGACCCCACCCCCGAAAGGGCTTTTCAAGGCAAATGGAAACAAATTCAAACAAATATCGTGAACCGCTGTGTTCTAGAGTACCTAACTGGAACTGTAAAAATAGTAAAGATGAATGTTACTGTTTATTTATTCACGATAAGTAACGCAAAGATCTCACCTGGATTTACAATCAGAAGAAGAGAATTCCAACCCGCTATACCTCTCGTGCAAAAAAAAATTATAACAACCTGTAATCAACAAGTGGGAATTTGTTTCATTCCATTTCACCTTACGTTTTTTCTTGCCGTGCAGGGTAAGATTGCATTCTTAAGTATGGCTTAATTCATTCGAACGATCACTGTCTCTACGTGATAAAACCGCTCTGTGGTTCATTTCGATCAGGCAATTTCCCTCTACACCATGTCGTATTAGCGTCTTAAAATTGGTACTTGGAGTACACTGCAATTTCGGCCTCTTTGAGTTTAATTCAAAACCATCAGCGTGTACAATTTTTATTCCAGTCTTTTTCGCCAACATACCAACGTAGACATCGTCCAGTCTAAAGAAAGGTACCATGGAAAAAGCTTCGACAAACGAAGCAACAACATCGCGTGATAAAATGTATCCAAACCCTGCGCAAAAATCAGGGTAATGTTTTCCTGCAAATTCTTCCAAACTTACTTTCCATTTTCCACTTCTGAGAATCCAAGGGTTTTTGTACTGTTTACCGGCGTATAACATTACGTTTGGAATTGTAGGGTTATTCAAGAAGGAAAGAACAGCTGGAGTATTCACGAAGACATCATCATCTGTCTTTAAAAGAAAAGAGAACCTGCAATACCTTATCGCCCATTCGAAGCCCATTTGTATCTTTCTGGTCTGATTCCAGTAATGGTCAAAGTAGTCAGCTCGCACAAGGTCTCCATAAACTTCATCTTCCCTCAATAAAAAGTTTGACAGAGGTTGATTTTGTACTTGTGCGACAAGAAAAACTGTCGTCCATCTTGGTTTGAGAGCCCTTCGGAAAGCCCATGTTAGACGTATATTATTCCTTCTTTGCAAATTAGGTGGAGCAGACGCTACAAGAATGAGAAGTTCGTAATGTTGTGCACAAATTCTCTTAGTTATAAGAGATGTTTTATGTCTGAATTGCAACGTTGAAAGATCACTTAGGTAGGGAGGTGCCGTAATTTGTTCCTGTTTTGCGTTTTCCAATTGTTGATCGTTTTTCTGAAGTTCAGCGACGTAAAATGTACCTGACTTTAATGCTGGAGTTGGTGCAGACTCGTGCGACCAACCGGAGAAGAAATGTATCACGAAAAGGCTAAATTGTAAACACGTACCAGTTGCCAAAATAAGTAGAAGGATTTTGGTCACTATTTTCTTCATTGATGTGTCAGGGGAAGGATACTAACAGAAAAAAAAACAAACAAACAACGATTTGGTAACTTTTCATCATTCGGCATAATTTCATAGCAACTCTTCAGAGGCGCAGAAATGTTTTGATAATTAGGGCTTTTTAATTATCTTCAGACATTTGTTTGCTATGATAATTTTTCATTTCTCCAAAAGAAGTCGCTTGAGAATTCGAACTCAGGAGTTTTTTGATAACTGAGTTGTATGTTAGGAGCTCTAAACAAGTTTATGGTGCATGTGTTGACGTAATTACATGAACCGTATAAAAATATTTTATAAAGGAAAAACAATTGCGATTAATTTTTCGTCGATAAATTTCTATGGCTACTTCGAGTGTCAGGAGTAACTTTTCATTTAGGTAGGAATGCTTGCAAAGAAATTGGTTTAGAATTGAGGACTGTGATTTCGAAGGGCAAAAGGCGGCGTAAGTTCCCGGATGATTACTTTAGCGAGTGTGCCATGCACAACGTTTAACAATAACGAACGCTGATTATATTTAGCCAAAACACAAGCAAGTAAATTTGCATGTACGTCGATAACATTACACTCACTCTTAATCATAATAATGAGTAAAGTACTAAATATTAGGTCAGCTCCACGCTTTCCTGTGGTAGGCCTGTGGTGTTTACAACTGAGGAGATTCCTTTTGAACTCGTGAATTGCGCGCATGCGCAAGAGCGAGTTATAGATATGATGTGGAGAATGGCACTCGCTCGCTCGCTCGCTCGATTGGTCGATTCCTGTAGACTTTTTTTCGATTTTAGGCTTTTGAGTGCATTTGATAGTTTTTGGCGAGTAATAAACAAACGAAATGGCGACCTTTGTTGCTTAGAAGAGTGGTGGGGTGAAAAAGAAGCCGATGATAATCTTAAAAGAGTTTATATTTATTCGTTTTAGTTTCAACAAGCGGCGCCAGCGACTGGCAAGCGTACGAGGATTCACAATGAAATAAGAGAACAACCTTCGTTTTTCATAAAATTGTAATTTACAATCCTTGAACTTGAAAACGATCCGGAGCTTCACTAAAAATATCACTTACTCCGAAGCGCTCGGAGTTTGCAGGTGTTCAAAAGCTTTTTCTGTTGTGTCGTGAGATTGGGGACAAAATCGATCGTTACATTTCGTATCGTGTGTTTTTTCTGTGTTAAGTAACAAAAGGTGCCGGCGACTAACGAAATTACAGATTAACACGAAAATCAAATAACACCTAAACAAATAATTTTGGCTACCGATTTTCAGTGAATTTTTTAAAGAACAATTTTTCTTTTAAATTTCAAGAATATTTGAAGATTCAAAATAAATATTACGCACTAAAATGCGAAAGTCATACACCACAAAATTGATAGATAGGCCTGAAATGAAATTCTATCTTGTTCTTGATTATACGTTGCCTAGCACGTGACCAAAATATACCCAGGCGGAAATCCAAAGCGACAGTAGCAGTCTGGGCTTAGTTATATCACTCAAAACTCGTTCCCGTTTGTCTCATTTGATAAAGAGGGAATCATGAATGTTTTCATTAAGACAGTAATGCCTTGATTTTCCAATATTTACAATGATAGACAGTATATTTCATTTTTCACCTACATTTACTTCCAACCTTTTCTTTTGAACCAGAAAAAAATGATATATTTTTAAAACACATGACATCATCCACCCTTGTCAAATGTAATAGCATGATCATTTCAATTGTAATGCCTTCTTATCCCAACGTTACTTTGTTTCTTTGCTACATCAGCGAACACTGAACTACTGCTCGTACTCTAAATATGACAATCGACCACAAATTCCCTAAACCAGATAACATTAAACATAATCCAAAAAATCATGTAAGTCATCTGTCAATTCACGAGTTTGCTCACAGAGCACTTTGATCTTTTTACGTTGAACAGACGACAACTTCCGTAGTGGTAACCTCGTTTCTCCTCCAGACCAGAACTTGTAGGGTATGTGAAAGGCTTCTTTAATGGTTACGGACAGTCTGGCTATCATCAATCACTCTAAATTAATCATATGGCCTCGGGTCTGGAAAGTTGAATTTGAATTTGGATAATAGACAAAGGTGAAAAGATCTGTTGCTGTGCGCTGCTTACTAGTTTTTATTTTAAAAATTAAAAAAATTAATAAACAAAAATCTTAAAAAAATTAATTTTAAAAGATTGTTCAAAAAATTGGATAATAAAAAAGTTGACAAGATCTGTTGCAAAAGATCTGCTCACTAGTTTTAATTTTAAAATTTTTCTAAAAAATCAAAAATTAAAATAAGTTAAAAAAATTTGAAAAAATCGGACAGTAAAAAAAGTTGACAAGATCTGATGCTGTGTGCTGCTCACTAGTTTTTATTTGAAAAATCAAAAAATAAGGATAATAAACAAAGTTGACAAGATCTGATGCTGTGTGCTGTTCACTAGTTTTATTTTTAAAAAATTGATTTAAAATATTGTGTGGAAATTTGAATTTTGAGCTGAAATATAGCGGCGCCACCGTAGTAAAATAAGAAGTCAAGAAGAAAAAATGAAAAACAAAATCAATCGAGGTGAAAGTGGATACATTCCTGCGATTTCGTTGGCTTTTATATCGGAATTGATCTGATTGATGCTACAAGACCACTAACTCTTTCGCAACTTACTGCTAATTAGAGTGAAGAGCTTACACTAGGCCTAAAATCTCAATCATTTTACTTGGAGTTTGGCTATCTCCCCTCCCTCTCTTTGTAAGTCTGCTAGGTCGCATGGACACACCGGCAAAAATTGCAAGAGCACCATATTATTTCCTTCTCTAGTTATGTTTGTATGGTGTAGCAGGTTAATGTGTTTTTGAAGGCCCTTATTCTTAAAACCGTGAAAGATTTTGGCCATTTTTTGCGGTTTGTCAAGGTGAGAAATGCCTTTCGCAGCAAAAGTGTTTTCAGAGGATTCTTGGTTTCTGTGTAACTACTTGCTAAAGCAAACTAGACAGTGAAGATTTGAAGTGTTTTATTTAGACGTAGATAATCAGACAACAAGAGAATCCTGATACATTTACTTTTGTAAGTTTAAGTGATCCATAATCATGTTATTTTAACTGAGCTCTCCACTAAGTCAAATAATCGTGAAAAACCACTAGAAATCAGATAAAACAATATCCCGGTGAGATCATCCCAATGGTTTAATTGGGAATCAAGTCATCAATTGATTCACCTTTCTCCAATCTCTTCTCCATTTCAATCAACAACTGGACTCCGTCAATCACGGCTTGAACTTGCTCAACCTCCGACTTTCCCAGCCTATCAGCATTGGAAATGTCAAAAGTTCCTCCCACTGAAGCGGTGTCTACACCTCCCGTGCCACGTTTCTGTAGACGAAATTTCTTCAGGATGCTGTTCAGTCTCTCTTCGTCTTTACTTAACTCAGGGATTTTGAGATGTACGCCTCCTCGGAGCCCTGTGCCGAGGTTTGAGGGACAAGTCAGGATAAAGCCGAGATGCTCACTCCACATGAAACTGTGACCAGCTCCTTTGATCAGTTCTTCGACCTAATGAAATAAACAACGACAACAAACAGAAATTAGTGGAAGAAGTTTTATGAATGGATGAGCAACAGAAGCCAAGCCAAAGTTCCTGGAGCACCTTCGAAAAATGCAGACAGGAGAAGCATAATTTGTGACCTGGTGTTTTGCCAATTCATGTTTTAGGAAAAGTGTTGTGATCTTTTAACTGCGTAAGTCCCTCTCTCTGACTTCATTCCAAATAAGCTTATTGGGAAGGAGTGATTAAAATCAATATTTTTGTGGAAGAAAAGAGCCGAGACGAACGGTATTGAGCTACTTTCCTTAGGGGTGTCTTGAGACTTTTGGCAATGACGATAGATATGCTGAACAAGCTTCATGGCACCAGCCGCGAGTGAGAATGTGGACAAAATTTTGATATTGTATGGATAACGAAGTTAAATGTTGAGAAATCTCATTTCCATGTTATCAACCTCAGAGGCCAATTTGTAAATTCATTTAGCCGTAACATGAGCCTTTATAAATTTTCAAGCTAGGCCACTCGTTTTCTTTGTAATATTCGTTACTTTCCGACCATTTGTCGGGAGTGGCTTTGTTTTGAAGCTAATTAAGGTACAGGAACAACCCTAAGGACAAAGCATGAACTCACAAACGAAGCTCAGCAATGATATATCACACTTGTGCCCAGTCTGCGAATACTTCGATATGAAAAGCATGCAACATAGTGTAAACCAGAAAAGATTAAGATAGGAGACTCCACTCGTCAAATGGCCTCGTGTCGAAGGAAATCTCTCAAGTTAATTTTCAACTCTGGGTATTTGTTCATTGGATGTATAGTTACATCTAGAACGCTTTTTGTCAGGATGTTTCCTTCCTATGCTCTGTCGGGGCAAACAGAATTGCCTGATTTTAACCTCCTGGGCCCAGTTGCATAAAGGGCGGATGACGCTACCCAAAGGAGAAATCGCTATCCAGCGGATAAGTGATAGAGAAACGTATAGCGCTATCCACCAGATAGCGATTTATCCAGTGGATAGCGTTATCTGACCTTCGAACGACTGGGGCCTGGTTTTAACTCCAGGGGTCTCTCAGAAATATCTATGAAGAGGGAAGGCGGTGGTAGGGAAGAGGGTAATTCAACATCGCCTAATTCAATCTCTTGAATAAACCTGGTTTTTGAATTTTTAAATTTGTATCATGATTCCTTTAACTTGATTCACGACTAGTATAACAAGTCGGTCAAATTACCTTACTCAGTCCAGTACAGAAGCGTTCAAACACAGCGGCCATATCTCCTCCCTTCTGCATGGAAATCACCCGAGTGTGATCCTCTTCATTGATCCAAACCAAAAAGTTCTTCTTTTCATTGTGCCAGATACCGCGAGCATCGGGCCAGTCACGTGCCATTCCAGCACTCGTCAGAAGAGGAGACACTGGTTTGTCGAACAAGAAGTGGTCCTCGATCAGTTGTTCCTGTTCAGCCTCTGTCATTTTGTTGAGTGGATAGTATCTGGAAAAGGGATTAAAAATTTTAATTCAAAAGAAACAGTCAAAAGAAGGTGGACAAAGCTGAAGCGATTAATTGACATCCATAGTAATTTTCATAGTGTTTTTCGCTCATGCAGTATCAAGGGTGTAGACGGGGGGGAATGGCATGGAAGCTAAGTGGATTGGGGGAGGGGAGTCCTATGCTGCAAGTGCCTCCTTCCTTTACAAAAATAATGATATTTTAAAATTTCAATTGCGAATGCTATTTAAACGTAACAATAGTACGCCCCATCGCCTTCTCTTAACAGACGCACTAGAGACTCCTACCAGCCTTCCTGAGTACTGCACAAGAATTTTTACCGGTAAATCGCTTTTTAGATGATATGTGGCACCGGAGAAAAGGATGAGAAATAACTCTGTCATGCAGCTATTAAACGATCTTCTTATTTTGCAGTAAATTAGTGAAACGTCGTGTCACATTTTGTGTTCTTCTGAGTACGACATGTCTGTCTCTCGCGGTGTCGTTCTTTGTTTTGCTAAATTCAAAGGCTTATGCTTATCTGTTTGCAAGGGCCATAAAACATTTGGTTCAGAAGATGAAACTGATGCATAGGACACTGGATGCTGGAAACTGGACACAGGACACAAGTGTTACTTTGATTTTTCTACGGGAGCCATCGTAGCTGGGATTCACTTCTGTTAAAAAAAGAACGACTCTTTGACTGTCAATGAGTTTTTGATAATTGTTGCTCTCCGATTTGTCTACATTCCTCATGTCCTAGATTTTGGAATATTCGAGGACAAACCCCAAATGAAAATACATACTTTCCTTTTAAATCCCCATCCAGGTTATTCAGGGCGTCAACCACAGCCTTCTCAACTCCTCTTCGCTCAGCACGTGTGCAGTGTGGTGGCAAGGAAAATCCCCGGATGGAGCGCCCTGTACGAACACGTGACGATAATACATAGTTCTCATCAAGTTTGCCGCCTTTTATTTTCGTGAAATCGAGGTCGGTCTTGTGCTGGTCGGTTTTCTTGTAGCCGCCATGACGCATCTCTATCACTGGATCCAATAATTCGGCAAACACCTCATACGATTCTTCATCTCCTGCCACACACCCTACTGTCATGATGAATGGATGACCTAATAAAGAATAAACAGGCACAGTGTCGATTAAGATCGCTTTCCACTATAACCTAGATACCTTCTCGCAAATACAGATTAAAATCTGACCTTTCCACCTGAAACCTAGAGCTAGAGGGCCTTCCTTAGACTGCGAAACTTTTCATCCGATGCCATCAAAAACTGTAGTACAACCTCAAGCACGTTTTAGGAAGCAGCAATAGACTAACAGTACCCTTTTTTAGACTTGATTTTTTTATTCTTTTGAGTTTCAATTCATTTATTTCTTGATTTTAGAAATCGTCATTTTCAATATTCTCGCCGAATTGTAATCCATAACTAATTTTGATCACACGCGAATTGCCTACACACATCACGTGACCGAATGTGCTCAATTAAAACTTGGGAATATCCGAGGATAAACCCCAAGTGATATTTAACAATTTTCAAACCTATAAGTCTTCCTAAGTCTCTTGTTACAAAAGGAGGAATTTGCTATAGCTGTTAGTAAACACTTTTTTCAGGCAAGTTGCAAAAATGTGTGAATAATAATGAACACAATAGCCTCTACTTGACCCAAAAAATAAGCTCGCATATTTGTCCTTGGACATTGTTTGTTCTGAGAAGAAAACAGATGTTCGCGGACAAATATCCGGGCATAATTTGGGCCAAATGGAGGCTATTATTTATTCAACTTTTATGAAGTCAACCCGAAGTAATCCCAATGGCCAAGTAGAATTAGAAGGAAATACCAAAAAAGCTTCAGTGAGTGCATCGGTGACTAATTCAAGAGAGGTTTCTGTTCGGTTGAAATGGCGGTGTAAAATTCTTATTCAAATCATAGAGCATGGTAACTATCGACATTCACCCATATTGAATGATCTCATTTAAGCGCAACAGACAGAAAGGTTATATTACACACTTTGGAAACTCATAATTCCAAGATTTCGGTAACCAGTTGGAACTTTTCCTTGATGACTGCATGCGTTAGCCTTTATGTTCAAGTTATGTAAGTTTTCCTTATTTAACTTAGCCTGCACATCTCAATTGCAGCAATGGCATAAGTGAGGTGGACATTCCAATATTGCCCTATAGCCGATTATAGAGGTTAAAGTGACCAAAACAAAGACGATGATTTGAGGTCAGGATCTAATGAAAGGTGCTTCTTGTATGATGCAAGAATGAACACCATGCATGACAAGAATGCAGAAGTTCCTAAAAATGCACTCAAGAACATTGATCCAAATATGGGTCTCTCGCAAATGGCATGTCAATCAGCCTTAGATAATAGACAGAAAGATTTACAAGAAGTATTTTTTTTACTGACAGTTATAACATTGCAACGAACAGATTTAAACTGAAAGATCACAAGCCGTCAAAACACCCCACCCCTGTGGCCTGAAAAGCGATAATCACCTCTAACAGCTTCAAATTTCAGCAAGGCTGCGAAAACCGCATTTGAAATAGCAAAACATTTTTACTTTTACATCACTTGGGACAATATCTGAATTATCAAAGCCCCTGTCAACCATCACATTGTCACTAGGCTCTAATAAATTAAGAACACCACTTTCCCTTGTAATCCGGCTCCCTGTCTGATACTTGTCCCCGCCACAAGACTAAAATTAATGACACCTGAATATTTGGAGTGACACCAGCAAATACTTTCCATGTGTTATGGTGTTTGTACTCTGATCAAGTTTCAGACTACGCTAGCATTGTAGATGGCTGCTGTACAAATATTTCATTGCAAGTCAAAATAATTCTCGTAGTATGGTATTCTGAAAACTTTTGAGGCATGTTCTTTTCAAACAGTTCTTGAGATGGAAAGGGAAAGAGTCCACAGAAAGAAAATACATCCATGCAATCACGTTCGCAAAACGAGACTCACGCTAATTCCAAATCTGTCTGTAAGATCTTGTACAGAAAAATTCCGCCTTCAATCGCAATAAGACAAGATAGAGATAGGTTAGTGCCCATGAAGGTCCTGGTTTATTTTTGTTCATATCCATCTGATTAGACTGACTTTCCTTCAAGATCCTCTTTTCTTTCCAATATTGCATTTTTACTGTCTTTCGGTTTAATATAATCATAAAAGCTTATTACAGCCTCATAATTGGGAAAGCCAGTGTAAAAGGCACGGCTGTATCGTCACCTTTAATATGTCGAGAGAAAACTGGCGTGCAAGCAAAGCTTCCTTTCCTTTTCCAACTGCACTACCTTTGCCTCGAAAGTGGACACTAGCTTTTCTAGCATTTCAGCTCTGCTGAGTTAATTTAGCACCATAGCTTCAGGATCCACAGGAGGATCAGTTATACTCTCATATGTAGCAGCATCTGGTGAAGCTAAAACAGCATCCTTTAAAGCAGTTTCTCCAGTTTCATCACAAAATTCATCATCTAGTTCAACAGTTTTTAAACTTTTAGATGTTAAAGGTATAAAAAGCCTACTTCTTTATTTATTTTTTTTTTCTTTGGGAGGGGGGGGGGAGGAAGGGGGAGAATTTGTCGCTAATTCCCAGCGGCCTATTAAAGTTTTTCGAATGTCTTCTTTTCGAAAATACTCTGAGGAAACCACAGTTGAAATACCATCTTTCCCATGCTGACGTTTGATGAGATTGCACCATCGGCGTCTTTGTTCGAATCCTTCCGAAACTTGAAGTGAAAACGCGTAGGCAAGCCATTGAGGCCATAAAATGCATTTGAACAAACGAAAGCGGCATACTGTTTCCCTCTCTTTTTGGAAGGATTAGCTCTATCTAGATATCGGCTTTCCATAAAAGTCAAAAAAATTTACCACCCACTTGCGACTTTCACCAAAATCACTCACAGAGACCTAACACGCGGTTACATGCCCAACAACTTAAGGGTCGTACCTAAATCTTACCGGCTAGAGGTACGCCTGTAGAATAATAGTGACGAGTTTCTGAGTCGGGTGATTATCGGAAATTGTCGACTATTCCAATATGGCGGACAATTCAGGTAATACCATATGCGATTTACCAACAGTTAAGCTTTTGTACTTTGTACTTTGCACTCTTGTAAAAAAGTGATTCCAAGGTGTTTAAGACTAATTTGGATTGTAGAAAAGTCGATCACTAAATATGCAAGCTACTCCTCTAGCTGGTTGTATTTTTTAAGCCTGTTGAGATCCTATGGGCTAAAGGTACAAGACAATAGAAGTTTCACCTTGGGAATCTTTCTAACCAGTAGCACTATGTCAAAGGCGTTATGGTGGCGATACTATTCACAAGTTTTGTTTACCTTTGCAAACGTAGGTCTCAGCAGCTACAGTGTTAAGCTAGAAACTCTGCTGATCAAGAAACTCATGACAACTCCATAGCGGATTAAACGTCAAAAATTGAGGTTGTTAAGTATTCACATATTCAGGCTATTGTTCTTTCTCATTACTTATTCATTCCGATGAGTTTGAAGAGCGCAACTTCTTTGATGTAGGTGAGATATTTTTCTTTTGTTAACAGATGAAATAAACTCTCCCGGGAATCTGCTTGATTGATGTCTAATAATTGCTACGCATTCCGCTGTGTTGGGCAACGTGTCAAAGATACAACCTCGGATCAAACCCAAGCACTTATCAGCTTACATGTCTTTTCAAGTAGAAGTAAACATTGCATGCGCCGCGCGCCCTCAAACGGAGCTCGCGTATTTTAACATAGTACGGTATTTACGATGTGAAGTTAAGAGAACAAGCGGTATAAATATACCATATAGATTTTAAACAGGGTTCTTAAATCATTGAGAACTTGCTTTGTTGCTTTCTAAGATATTTTTATCCAGTGGAAAGTACGCGACAATAAACAACACGGTCAGATCACAACAAGTTCATTCGAACAAGACGAAAGTTGTGAAAGAAGGAACCGCCAGCGGGCGAACACAAGCACTATTTATGACACGCAATATTTACATAATAAAAAAGTAGTTTAATTCAAGTGCACTCATTCGGATCAAAACAAAACGATCGGCGCTCGAAATGATAAACTATTTTCGCTTTTGCTCTTCGCAGTGATTACAACAACTCGTCCAAGATCCATTTTTAAATCTTTTGCGACGCTCTTTAATCCTAAAAACATACTAAGGCTAAAAATACACCGTGAATAGAAACTAAATACATTCAAATGATTGCAGTTTATCGATCTCGAGTTCATTCATCTCAAGACAATGTAAACAAAAGGATACGAGATCACAAGTCTGTTCGCGCAAGGTAGCTTAATTACACTATTGTCCAAGTCTTTTGAAGTACCTTCCGCAGTTCCTTTGGTCTTCTTCCAAAATATCTCACCTTTTCGAAACGAATAAAACCGAAATCATTCGACACGTTTTCGGTAGCCACCGAAAGCAATGCCCAAAGGAATAAACCGAGCCTTCGAGGTAAAAAATCCAGCGGTGTCACTCATTTCAGTAAGTCACAAATAATCCGGGCTGGAGTCGTAATGTTAAGATCGACGAGGGTGAAGGAAACAGCCCTACAAAATTTGGCGAAATTTCCTTGAATTAAACTCTACAATGTATTTTTTACATGTAAAGCATGTAATAGTGTTCATGTCTGGTTCAATCACGTCGCTTGACTGTTGGCAAATCGCAAATGGTATTCCTGAAATTCCCTTACTCGAATGGTCCGCCATATTGGAATGGCCGACAATTGGGTGATTATCAGTCATTGTAATATGGTGGGCAATTCAAGTAAGTTAATTTTTATTCAACTATACCATTCAAGAAAAATTGACTGTCTGACGAGTGAATTTTTCTATAGAATCTTAGGGGGCTTATAAAATACTACCGGCTAGAGGTACAGCTTGCATACTTAGTCGACTTTGCCCAATTTTTATTACGGTTTGTTCAACATTTTTTTTTCTGCACTCCAAGTTGTAGTCGTACACACCTTGAAATCACTTTTTATAAGCGTACATTTACATTTATTTCTTTTAATTGGTCATGTACCTTTAGCTAGTAGGATCTTAGGAGGTATAGCAGATACTACCGGCTTGAGGTACAGCTGGCATATTAAGTCGACTTTGCCCAATTTCTCATATGGTTTGCTTCACATTTTACTTTTCTGTGCTCCAAATTAGTCCTAAACACCTTTGAATGACTTTTTTCAACAATAAGTGTGATTTTATTTATTTTTATTTGGTCTTGTACCTCTAGCTGGTAGGATCTCAGGGGGGTTAGAATATACTACCGGCTGGAGGTACAGCTTGCATACTCAGTGGACTTTGCCCAATTCTTATTATGGTTTGCTCGACATTTTAGTTTTCTGAACGCCAAGTTGTACCCTTACAGTCTTTGGCATCAAAATTTTTTTTTAAGAATACACTTGAATTTTTTTTCTAAATTTCCATCCTCTAGCTGGTAGGATCTCAGGAGGCTTAGAAACGACTACCAGTGGGAGGTGCAGCTTGCATATTTAGTCAACTTTGCCCAATTTTTAGTGGAGTTTGCTCATTTTACTTTTCTTTTTAATAACAGCAATTTTTATTAAAAAATACAATAAATAACAAAGGCACAGGTTAATCTCATTTATAGAATTGTATAAATTCTATATATATATATATAGTAGATGACCATTCTGTATTTTCAAGAATAACTTGCCTTAAGGTTTTCATACAGTGATACATGCTGTTAAATATTACTGAAAATAGAAAGTGAAAATGTCAATTTGGTGAATTAAAATCATGTTATCTTATGACTACCTAACTTAAGCAGAGTATTACATGATGACAAACTTCAGTAAATCTGATTGACATGTTCAAGTCTAAAATGAATTTCAAGTCAAAGTCATCTAAAGCTGGTTATAACGCGCGCTGTCATTGGTTGAAAGAGCGTGCTCTATAAGAGTATAGAGCCTAGAGCTGAGCTAAAGCTGTCACGCCATCTGCCAAATTGTACTATGTTCGACCTTTTCCGGGACTTCTTTTTAGCTTTTTTTTCCGATAATTGAAAGTGAAGTTTCGGAACAAGCGAGCCGGCAAGTAGCAACAGAAGAACCAAATAAAGGTTTGTAAACATACTTGGCGCCGTAATTTACGTTATTAAAACGTGAGCAGATGCGAAAATCCTCAAATGAAAAACAAAATAGACATTCCGAGTTTTAAAGATTAATTCACGCTCAGTTAGATTGCAAGCTTACGTACGGAAATAAAAATCAAACACAGCGAACACTCATATATATAGTATTTAAAGTTCAGTGTTCAAAAACAAAACAGAACAAACAGAAATGATGAAAAATATAACCAAACTGGCATAACTGTTAAAATTCATTCTAATCATGACGGTGTCTGAGCGAATATGATCATGCTGAAGTCCATCGCGGCTCGCTCATCATGGAGATCTCCGGTCATCACGGTAAAGCAAGTCTCAGAAACTATATCGGCGAGTTTTGCCGTATCCGAGCGATCTTCATGTTTCGGTGAATTCGGCTGTCGTTCATTCAAAAAACACTCGCCATGAACAGTTTGTTTTCTACCTTGTCATGTGAAAAAACTCGCGTGTTTTTATGAGCCATAATTCGGCTGAAGTTCACTGAACATTTCACTTTAAGATTCTGTATTAGAGACTTAAAAACTTCAGGCAAAAGTGTTAAATTCGACTTGCCGAACTATTTTAGTTTGTGAACTATTGCTGGTTTTCAGTGTCACGCCATTCAAAATAGATCAAAATAAAAAATAAAAACCGGTCAATCGATTTAGTCTAGAATCTGGAAATAGAAAGAAGCTAGACATGTAAAGACTCTCGCCAAGATTCAGGTCACAGCAATTTTTCTTACGGAAGATATGAGGAGAAACGTTTTTCACAAATTTATAGAGATTTGTATGGAGCCGCCATGCTGGTGCCAACCTAGATGGGCACCAACATGGCGGCCGGAAACCAGCAGAAACATCTGTCACTGAGTTTTGCTACAAAAGCGTGAATTTATCTCTCTAAGAACTCATAAACGTAACAATAATACTTTATTCTAATACAAGAACTGTTCAGATAGTTGAATTTCCCTAAATAAGTCACCTTTTAAACCAACATAACAGCTCTCTCGCTCGACATGTAAAGGCCACGTCACGCAAAAGCTTAGAAATTCAAGAGTAGTCTATCACTAAACCAAGAACCCATTTGGAGTGAAAATTTGTCTGAATATTAGTTTTTAGCTGCTCTAATACATCATGAAAGTAAAATCTCAGGAGGATCAATAGTTCTGAAGTCTGAAATTTAGTGACGTCACGTGAAAACCAGCAATAGTAGAATGTGAACTTTGATCGTTTTTTAACTTTGATGGTTTGACACTTTTGACAGCTTTAGTCTTGTACAGCCAATCAGATTATTTGAACCGTTCTAACGGGAATTCTGATTGGCTTATTGTAGCGTGCTTTATGAGAGTATAGAGCACGCTGACGACACTGTTGTTCGCTTTGGAAATAAAGTTTGTTTTGAAAATTGAAAGTAATGCTTGGGTAATTTAACGGATTCTTTATTATAAAACAAATAGAGAAGCCTTGACTGTGCTCAAGAAGTAGGAGGAAACACTCGACTACGTCTCGTGTTTCTCCCTACACTTCTTTCGTGCTCTAGCCGCTTCCTGCGTGCTTTATAACAGAACAGAGCACAGTCAAGGCTTCTCTATTTGTTAAATGGAAGCCAGTTTCGCTTTCACACGCAGTTCTTCTCGCGCGCGCGAGGACTGGTTGAATAAATTGTTATCAGTAAAGGGCTAAAATCAAGTGTTGATGCCGAACAGAAAAACATTTGCAAACATCAACAAGAATGAGGTTGGTTTCCTGGCTTACCTGGATTATCCACACCAGTCTGAATAACGTCGTCCAAAGTGAATCCATTCTTGGTGACCTTTCCTCTCAACTTTTCATAAATCTCTGGTGTTAGGGCTTTAGCCATGTAGTTGTTATGCTGCGAAAGATCAGGGAAGTCATCCTTGGCAGGAAACGTCTTATAAGCTGCCTTGATTTCACTCATAATGAAACGCAGAACGAAAATTCTCACAGAGCAAATATTGTGTCAGTCGCCTTTGCTGTTGACTAGCTTTAACCAAGAGTCCAATTAACCAGTGTCACGTATAATGTCAAATTCAATTATCGAATTTAATTATCATTTAATTAATAGAACTAAAGCTCAACCGGGATGCATTGTGGGGGTTGTGGCCATTCTCAACATTTTCTGTAATACAGAGAAGGAAAGCATACCGTGTAAGTAATATCATTTGACTAGATCTTCGCTACCTTGATCGAGACCCGACTTTTTATACCCTCATCTATTTTCCTTAAGTGTCTATCGTCTTTTTGCTACGTATTTTCGTGGTTTCACTCCGTCATGATGTGTGTATTTTCACTCCTTTGAAGTTTACTCCGTCATGATGTTCGTATTTTCGTCGTTTCACACCGTCATGATTAAGCTATGGTAAAGAAGTCGTCCTGCAGGGATGGAAAGCCGCCATATTGTATGACTTACTAAATCAATTTTAAAAGCATGGAATGAGCAAGTAGTAGGGTAAATGAGGCATTTGGTGCATTTTTTTATTTTTATTAAGTTATGACAAACTTTCGAGAATTAGTACCTCTTTAAACGATATTTTACGTGCACGTACCATTGAATTATGGCAAACATCGAGTTAAGTACCCGATTGCGTGACTGTGTGACTCAAGGCTTGCGGTTTTATGCAAATTTCAATCAGACCGGTCTGATGATGTAATCTATGATGTAATCATAAGACGTGAAGGTCTGTCTCGCGTGTAAAGTGTTTCACGTGAACACTGATTTGCATAAACCAAACACAATAGGATGATCACGTGAAAGACAATAGAAACATTCCTGAGCTCCCTAGTAACAGAAGGGGTTGAAAAAAAATTTTGAAGTTAGTTTCCGCCTCTTCGGTTACTAGGGAGCTCAGGAATGTTTCTATTGTCTTTCACACTGGTTTCACGTGATATTTTATCGTTTGTAAAGTGCGACCTCGTGATTCGCGCGACCTCACATCACCACGTGTAAAATACTCGACAGACAAAATAATTTATTCACAACACGTTTCAAAAATAATATTGCTTACTAATATAAATATGGATATTGCAGCATTTAAAAAAAACATTGACCTTAAAATGGAAAACCGTCGAAAGAAGTTAGAAATCAGAAAGAAATTACAAGAGTATAAAGATGCTAAACAAGGTCTTGCTATCCAACGTGAAGAACAATTCAAACCTATTGTAGAAGAGGTTAAACAGGTCAAAGAGACAATAGATGATAGACAAGACAGATTAATTCAGAAATTGGACGAGAATCAAAAAGCTCTTACTCAAGATCTATCTCTTCTCAAAGAGCTCGACACTTTTGAAAGTCCACCCGATTCTCTCACCGCTCTTGAACCTCCACCAAAACCGAAATTTAAAATACCTGATCCACACAACGGTTTTAGCCAAGACGAACTTAATTATATTCAAAAAAGCGGCTTTCCCACACCGAATGAAGCATTCAAACGGATGCTTGAAGATGACTTTGATATTGATAAATTGGGAGATGATGTGAATGATCAAATCGCGAGAGCAAAACATGTCAAGGCCGGTCTTTCGAAGAATAAGATAAAAAATAAGGATGCAATAGAAGATACTACGCGTCAAATAAATCTGCTCGCGGAGGGTGAGAAGATTCTTGTCACGCAAATGGGTAAGGGTCACTCAAAACGTAAATATACACAGAAGAAGCGAAATGCTTACAAAATCGATAAAGGACAGTACGGTGGTCTCTTGATAAATCCCTTAAGATTGCTAAATGAAATGGTTGTCGAAGCGAGCGATCCTTCGACCGGTGTTGTTGTTTATGAAAGACAGGGTGACAAGGGCGACCCTAAAAGCCGGAACGGCGGAATGGCGGAATGGCGGAATGGCGGAAAATGACCCCAAATCCTAAAACACGGAACGGCGGAAAATGACCCCAAATCCTAAAACACGGAACGGCGGAAAATGACCCCAAATCCTAAAACACGGAACGGCGGAAAATGACCCCAAATCCTAAAACACGGAACGACGGAAAATGACCCCAAATCCTAAAACACGGAACGGATGTCAGGGCATGTTGCACAAATTTTGTAAAAAGACACCAAGCGCTTGGCTCATTTATCCTCACGACGATAACGCGCGTGACTAAAATTAAGTGTTACTAATTTTTTCCTTTCACTGAGTGGTATAAATAATAATGAACCATTATGCATGAAAGATAACTGCGTTTTCGCGTTGTAAACCTGTTTAGTTGCCTTTTGTTATGCAAAATTTGCCATGAGTTTTAGTCACGGCATAAAAAGTCGCACAGCATGTGAAAACCAACTCGACATACCACATTACAATAAACAATTGTAACTTTGATACGTTTCCTGGTCACGTCTGTATTGATTTATTGAAACAATAACATCTCATATGCTTGTAACTGTGAGAACATCACAGGAACGTTTTCAGGCTTCTCAAAATATGACAACGTTCAGCCCTAGCTCCAAACTTAGACTAGCGTGAGAGCAAGCCCTCGTTACGAGCCCTTCAATACGAGCGTCTTTTCATCCACGACTAAGTTTTGGGACTTGAGTAACACTAGTTGAAGCGAGGTTTGCAGGGTGTCACGCGCGTGGGAATTTCTCATGGCGTGAAAAGACAAAAGAAAGTTAGCAGAGGGAAGCCGTCAAGAAGAATTTAAAGAATTTCTTCGCGACCAGGTGTCCAAAATACCACCGTGCCCAAACTTAGACTAGCGTAAGAGCAAGCCCTCGCTACGAGCCCTTCAATACGAGCGTTTTTTAATCCACGAATAAGTTTTGGGACTTGAGTAACACTAGTTGAAGAGAGGTTTGCAGGGTGTCACGCGCGTGGGAATTTCTCATGGCGTGAAAAGACAAAAGAAAGTTAGCAGAAGGAAGCCGTCAAGAAGAATTTGAAGAATTTCTTCGCGACCAGGTGTCCAAAACACTACCATCCTTCTGTGCACACGGTTCCATGCACACAGCTTGAAACCTAACGATATGTTCACTTTTAATCCCATGGAGTATTTTTGCCTCTTTGAGGAAAAGACGCTTTTCCTTCTCGTCCTCACCTAACAGTTTTTTGATAACGACCTTCTCAGAATTGTTTCTCGCCACAAAAACCAAACCATAGGATCCTCGACCGATAGCCTCTTCTTTGTCTCGCAACTGCTTCCACTCGAATAATGGTAAACCATGACAATCCAAAGATCCGTCTGAATTACACTTCCCTTTCAGAAAGGGCAATTTAAACGCCATAGAATTGATGATTTGCAATTTGTTGAGGAACAGAAGAAATCCGCTGAACGAATTGGTGAAATAGCCTCTTTTTTGTTTAGAAAGTTTATTTCTTCGCTGATATGTAAGCCGTAAATTTCACAATAGGATGGTGGTGTTTTGGACACCTGGTCGCGAAGAAATTCTTCAAATTCTTCTTGACGGCTTCCTTCGGCTAACTTTCTTTTGTCTTTTCACGCCATGAGAAATTCCCACGCGCGTGACACCCTGCAAACCTCGCTTCAACTAGTGTTACTCAAGTCCCAGAACTTATTCGTGGATGAAAAAACGCTCGTATTGAAGGGCTCGTAACAAGGGCTTGCTCTCACGCTAGTCTAAGTTTGGAGCTGGGGCTGAACGTTGTCATACTTTGAGAAGCCTGAAAACGTTCCCGTGATGTTCTCACATTTACAAGCATATGAGATATTATTGTTTCAATAAATCAATACAGACGTGACCAGGAAACGTATCAAAGTTACAATTGTTTATTGTAATGTGGTATGTCGAGTTGGTTTTCACATGCTGTGCGACTTGGGGCTGAACGTTGTCATATTTTGAGAAGCCTGAAAACGTTCCTGTGATGTTCTCACATTTACAAGCATATTATTGTTTCAATAAATCAATACAGACGTGACCAGGAAACGTATCAAAGTTACAATTGTTTATTGTAATGTGGTATGTCGAGTTGGTTTTCACATGCTGTGCGACTTTTTATGCCGCGACTAAAACTCATGGCAAATTTTGCATAACAAAAGGTTACTAAACAGTTTAACAACGCGAAAACGCAGCTATCTTTCATGCATAATGGTTCATTATTATTTATACCACTCAGTAAAAGAAAAAAATTAATAACACTTAATTTTAGTCACGCGTGTTATCGTCGTGGGGATAAATGAGCCAAGCGCTTGGTGTCTTTGTACAAAATTTGTGCAACATGCCCTGCTATCCGTTCCGTGTTTTAGGATTTGGGGTCATTTTCCGCCGTTCCGTGTTTTAGGATTTGGGGTCATTTTCCGCCGTTCCGTGTTTTAGGATTTGGGGTCATTTTCCGCCATTCCGCCATTCCGCCATTCCGCCATTCCGCCGTTCCGGCTTTTAGGGTCGCCCGGGTGACAAAGGGATCGTTGATCTGTTGACAAAGAGATACAATCCCAAAGGAAACTATTCACCAAATGCAATACAAATATTCAAAGATCTCAACAAGCTCGCAAATATTCCTATTCATAAATCGTCTGGAAAAAGCAAACTGGCAGGAGGAACTATATTCTCTGATTTCAAAGATCTGAAAGACAGACTCATTAAATTGACAGGGAGTATCGATGCTGGTAATCGAGTATTCAGTTGAGAAATGAAGTGATAGAAATATTAGATCACCTCCTCAAAAAAAATAAAATTTCGAAAGAACAATATAGTGCCTATATTCAGAAACACTTAACATGATGGAAACACCAATATATCTCAGCTCTTTGAACTCTAATAAAGGACCGAGTCATGATTTCACAACATCATTCAATCCTGTGATGAGACTTGACCCAAACAGAGATTATTTTGTTGCTCTCGATGAAATCGCGATGTCATACAGCTGGTACAATGTAAGCAAAAGCTATGAAAATAACACACTGAAATATAGTCACGATTCGGGTACCACGTGGCACACCATCTCCCTCCCAGATGGAAATTTTTCATACGCTGAACTGAACGCTTATGTTCAGAGAGTACTTGAGGGAGCAAAACATTCAAAGACAGGTATCACAATAAGATTTATACCAGCGCTTTTCAAAGTTTTGATGGAGGTAGAAAATGGTTTTCAAGTCGATCTGCAAACCGGAAATTTTGCTGATCTTATTGGTTTTACAAAAAAGATAGTCACATCAACTAGCTATGGTGAAAATTTGCCTGACATAACAAGATCTGTCGATGACATATACATTCGCACAAATATCATCTCAAACAGTGTTGTCGGTGGTAAAGAATCAGATGTGTTGTTTCGATTCAGCATTGATAATATCCCACTCTCTTACCCTTTCCATATCGAACCAAGAAAGAAAAAGTACAGCAAAATAAATACAGACAAACTCCAAGATTTGCGAATCTACATCACTGATTCACTGAACAGACCGATCGATCTCAACGGAATTTCTGTCTCATTAACACTTCTTATAAAATAAACAGATATTTTATTTCATACACTTGAAATAAAATGGTTCGAAAGCAAATGAAAAAAGATGAATGTGGAAAATACACCTTATACAATCTTGATAACGATCAAGCACTTCAAGAGGGTGAAGGAATATTTAACACTCTCAAAAATGTTGGAACTAAAATAGCCGCAAAACTTACAGGGAAAGCGGCAAAGGAGATAGCTAAAAAAGCAGCTACAAAAGCGATTGAAAAAGGATCAGAGCAAATCGGTGAAAAGACGGGACAGTTAATCGGTGAAAAGATTTACAACAAGTTCACAAAAACAGACAAATCTCAAGTCACGCAATCACACAAAGAAGACAAAGGAGAACAGCTTATAAAGGAATTACAGAAAGATAAAAAGTCAAAGTGGACACCACCACCAACAAATAAAATTAAAAAAGAAGATCACTTCGACGACTTTGACGAACTTTTTTTATAAAAAAAAAATCTCTTCTTAATTTCAAAATGTCTTCTTTACGAAGTGCAAAACTTTCCAAGAGGTACGAATATTATTCATATGAGCTTGATACTCCACTCCAAACTGCGCCAGCGAATAACGCATATCAAAAGAAGGATGGATACAAGTTTACTGTTAACGCAATAACATCATCAGACACTGTTGCTGACTGGCACAATGCTTATTTTGAAATGGATTTTAAAATCACAAAGATGGACAACACAACTTTCGCTGCGGCTAATGCAGCAGCAACAATCAATGGTGGTTTTAGTCTGATAAAAGACATCAAAGCTGGGTTTGAGAGTGCGAGAGTTCTCGATTTATCAAATGCAAATCACGTTACCAATGTAAAGAATCTCACCGAGTTTTCAGAAGAGCATTCTAAAAGAGTAGGTCCTCGTCAATTTTACTACCCCGACACAGCCACCGGCGCAGTCATACAAAAGTATTCAACGATTGCTGTTGATGGGAATGCCGGGAACATAATACCAACAGACAACACTAATTAAAATAAAGGGTTTACAAAAAGAAAGACTCTTCTCACCGCAGGTGCTGAAAACAACATCCATCTACCACTCAACCGATTTGGCTTCTTTGACTCTTTGGAAGAGCGCATTCCACCCAATGCAAAGGTTAATATTGAGGTAAGACTTGAAGAGGACGCAAATGTGTTGTTCAGATCAAATGCTGCTGATGCTGGTAGATACATCGTGACAAAATTTCGTTTGTGGGTACCATTCATTAAATTGAATGATCTTGGAGAGAAGACATATATAGAAAAGTTTCTCAAACCGTACACATGGTCTTATCTGAAAGAACAAATTGTCGATTCAGGTCCACTTCAACAGAAAAATGGAACATTCAGAATTACAAGAGCTGTCGAAAGACCAAAACATGTTTTTATTTGGGTTTTGAATGCAGCCAAGCTTGGCAGTCAGGAACAGAATATGTTTGTGTTCAACACTTTCAACATCGCAAATGCGAGATACTTTACAAAGGCTCAACTTCAACTACAGGGTGGTGAAAAGTATCCTGATCAACAGCTTGATCCAAGCAGCGAGCTGACAAGAGCATGGAGAGATCTTCTAGACTATGTAAAGTTTGTAGGTAATAATCTGTTCGGTTCAACAATTGATTTGAAACGGTTTCAAGATCTCTATGGAATACTTTACTTTGATCTGACACGAAAAGAAGAAGATATTCAAAAATTTACAACAGGTCTAGATTTCGAGTACAGTCTCAACGACACCCCCAACGCAAACTATCACATCTATGCATTGATTCTCCATGAGGAGGAAATCAGTGTTGAAGTTATGGGTGGAAGAGCACTCATCAGGAAGTAAGTTGACTTTGTCTTTTTTTTTACTTTTTATTATGTGACACGCATAATAAAAAGATGACGACTCATTACATTGCATATGGTGTAACACTTTCAGATAATCAGAGAATGAAACTTGCCAAGGCTTTCAAAGAAAAATCACCCATCACTCTACGTCTCTCACACAACGAACTGACTGGTTCTGATGAGATGATGTTGACACAGACACAGATAAAGAAGATTCATAAAGCACACTCTGCTGGAAAAGGAGTGGACCTAAAAATCAGCAAGACGCAGATAACAAAGGTTGCACAAAAAGGTGGCAGCCTCTTTTCTTCACTCCTGAATATTGGTACAAAGCTTTTACCAAAAGCAATGAATCTCGCCACAAAAATTCTCCCAGGATTGGCGACAGGAGCACTTTCAAGTGTGGGCAATTTTGCTACTGACAAGATTCTTGGAGCTGGTCAGTCAGGTGGTATGATTATTCCACATTCAAAGATTCCACAGCTTTTACCTTTTGGAAACCGTCTCTCAGAAAAGCAGAAACGAGACATTGAAATTGCTCTTCAATCTGGTGATGATTTGAAAATAAAACCAACAAAGAGACAAAGTGGTGGTTTTCTCGGCACTCTTCTCGCTTCAATCGGTGTGCCAATACTTCTAAGAGCGTTGACTGGAAGTGGAACTGGAAGAGGTTTGCAGAATAGGTATGTGTCAGGTAGGACTGGCATGGGATTGCAAAACAGACCAGTTTGGTTTCCACCGACTATGATGGATGCTCCTGTACCAAAAATTGGAAGTGGGGGGAAAAAAAGCAGAAAGGACAAGGTCTGTTGCTGGGAAAAAACTCTCCCTTCAACGGAATACCAATCCTCGGAAACATATTGTGAAAAGGCCGCCCTTTTAAAAATATACTAATCACAAACCTTGACATTCAAAACTGGGTTGAATATCTCAAGATTCCAAACTTTGGAGGGGTGATATCCAGAGATCAAATAAAAGATTGCACTTCACGACACTCTTTTGTTATCAATCTGAACGAGTCAACTGAGTCTGGTTCACACTGGGTGGCGATGGTCTTTGGCTCTGATCTCATCTTGTACTTTGACTGTTTCGGTCTTGTTCCACCAGAAGAGGTGTTGATGCTTTGCGAAAAACGTCGAGTTAATTACGCATTCAACAACACACAGTATCAGGCGTTGACAAGCGTCTTGTGTGGATACTATTGCCTCTTCTTCTTGAATGAAACAAGTCGAAGGTTGAAACCACATCTCGCTCATCAAAGTTTGTACTCTGTCTTCTACGAAGTGTTAGAACCACTATCATACAGTGACACCTTTTCGAACGAACGTTTTATCAAAAAATATTTCAAAGAGGTTTAAAAAATCTTTAAAAATTTCTACCACAAAAATTTGTGGTATATTATAAAACAATGACGTACTCTGACGGTTATCATCAAATTGTTCACAAGCAAAAAGGTGAAGGCAAAGAAGGACCTGAAGGACCGCCAGGTCCAAAAGGACAAAAAGGAGACGCAGGACCACAAGGTCCTTCCGGTCCAAAGGGTGATACGGGTCCACAAGGACCTTCCGGTCCAAAGGGAGATACGGGTCCACAAGGACCAGCAGGTCCAAAGGGTGATACGGGTTCACAAGGACCTTCCGGTCCAAAGGGAGACGCAGGACCACGAGGACCTGCTGGTCCAAAGGGAGACGTAGGCTCACAAGGACCTTCCGGTTCAAAAGGTGATACGGGTTCACAAGGACCTGCTGGTCCAAAGGGTGATACCGGTTCACAAGGGCGTGCTGGTCCAAAGGGAGACGCAGGACCACGAGGACCTGCAGGTCCTAGAGGTTTAAACGTTAATCTTTCAAACTATCTCGACAGAACAAAAGGTGGTAGTATTCAAAAAGCTTTAAATTTCACAGGTGTTAGTGGTTCTGACAGACAGATAACAGGTATTTCAGATCAACCTAGTGGTGGAACCAGTGTTATCAATTTGAATAAGTTGAACACTGAACTCAATAAAAAGGTTGACACAACAACATTCAACACAAATACAGTAAAAAATCAGATTCAAATGCTGTTATTTTAAGAGATGGTTCTCAATCTATGACTGGTAATCTTAACCCAGGAAACAATAAAGCAATTAATTCAGCTGCACCAACAAGTGGAAGTGATCTTTGTAATAAAACATATGTAGATACATATGTGAACAACAAATTATCTCATAGTGTTAGTACCAAGTTGAAAAATGATCTGGATTACTTCATGAATGATAGTCAATTTAGTGATGAAGATGATATCACTGGGAAAAAAATAACTACCAAAGACTTTCATAACTTCAATAAGAAGGTAAAACCATTTGAATTAAAACTTGATTCATCAAAAAGTTATTATTCAAGCAGATTCGGTGTCAATATGTACACTGCAGCAAAATCAGAATACACGATTGTCTGTGAAGTGTGGTGGGAATCCAGTAAAATTGACTATAATTTAACCAAGGTGACTGCTGCAAGTTCTGTTGAGACAATTAGAACACAACGATCAAATCGATTTTCAAATCATACCAGAACTCTTGTACATCTAACAAAATGGAGTAGTGCAACACCAAATTATTTGATGTGGGATCTTGTATTCAAATTCAAACAAGGTCAGGCATATGATCAAAAATTAGATATCTGGGTGGTAGTCTATGGTACAAAGGGTTATCATAACGACATACCGGTTGAAGTTTATGATTTATGGTATTCATTGGAAAATGGTAAACTTAACCTTTACCCGGAAACAGTTTAGAGTAATGAACCAACGACGGATAAGAACCCAGCAACCAAGAAATATGTTGACACCATCCAAACAACTTTACAAACAAACATTGATACAAAAGCAAAAAAAATTTGGTATAGAGGCAGCCTAGCACATAATAATAAAAAAAACTGTACAGTTTTATGTGAATGGAACAGCAAATCATAACACCAACGTTTCACAGAGTGATAATGCTGATTTCACGGTGAATTCAAGTGATGTCACAAAGCTGATTGTCACTAATGCTGGTCTGTATCTTATCACATTCATCGATGGTCTGGCAAGTACACAAGCATCAAATCTCAAGTTCATTTTAGGTAATGAATTTGTGTCAACAAATACTAATAGTGGTGGTCTTACAATTCCACTTGAAAACACTTCCACCATGTGGAAGACAACACTCAACACAGTAATGTTATATTTCAAAGCAAATACATCACTAAAAATGGAGGCAGACCATAATAATACAGTTTTTGATGGATTGGGATTCAGTTACATCATGTTAGCAAAACAAGATTGATAATTTATTATTTATAATAAATGACTGTCGCAACCATGTTCAACTTCAACCATATCGATTACTCAATAGGAAAAGATAAGATCGATAAGCTCAAAGCTCTTTACAAACACTATCACAAGAAGTGGTGGTGCTCGAGGAAGACCTTCAAGGGATTCAAACGAAAGAGTCTTCTCTGTAGTTTGGGAAGCACCTCACTCATTGTTATCGGGGCACTCGTCGGAGGGTTGACCATGAACCCGATCCCGCTTGCTGCAATAACAGGTACTGGTCTCTTTCTGAAGACATACACTGATGTGAAGAAGTTTGACAGAAAGATTGATATGTGCAAATTTGCCTTTACAACCTATGAAAAGATCTTAACCGAACTGAGATCCTATCTGAGAGGAAGACCGTTCGACAGTGCAGCGTTTCTCAATGAGGTGAGACTCATCGATGATACAATCACAGATCTAGTCCAATCTTTCAATCCACTAAAGTACTTAAGCAGTATAAAAAACGTTTTGAGGCATAAATAAATATTATCCTCTTTCGGAATGGAAGAGGAGAATGCAGTAACCTTTTTACAGAATAAGAATCACAATCAATATGATGAAGAGCAAAGGTGTTGAGAACAAAAGTGTCTTTTGACGTTTCATTTCTATTCTCTTTTGTGACATTATTATTAAATGGTGATTTTTTTTTATTTTTTTATTACTTTCCTCTTTCGTTTTGAAAGAGGAAAAAAATGTAGCCTTCTCTTTAGTCTTCTTCTTCATCTTCATCATCAGAAAGGGTAACCAAAACTTGCCTATCTAGAATTGGTCTGACAAAAATGTCATTTACCTTGATCTGTAACGTTACAGTTTTATCACTAATATAGATCGAGTCGATTATCAACGCCATCTTCACGTAGCATCGTTCATCAAGATAATCAAGTGGATTCTCTTTATTACTCTCTCTTGAGTGAAAAATTGTGTATATCTTCTGTGTCTTCTTGGAGAAGATGAGCTTTGAATAAAGAATGGGTGGTCTTTCATCTTTCTCAATCAAAGGGATTTTTAACATTTTTGCAGTTTTAGATCCACATTCCTTCTTAAGATGTTCATAACACAGCTCTTCAATCTTTTTCAATCCATCATAAAAGTCAAGTTGTTTTTGTGATGGAGTATCGATTTCACTCCAGAGACAGGTTGGGATTGAGTAACCGATGAGATCTTCATCTTCAGCTACATTCTTTTTCACACCAAAAGAGAAGAGGAGAGGAGATTCAATCACCAATGATGTGGTTAGACGTTGAGATTCCCCATAATTTGTTGTAATCTGGATACTTTTATTACCATATTTGTTAACAACAGGCTCTTGGAAGAAGATATTTTCTTTGATAAGCTTTTTGAGACTTGTGAGTTGCATTCTTAAATATTATCAACATTTCTTTAAACGTTTTTTTTTGTTATCTTTTTTGATCTTTTTGAGATAATTGTTATTTTTTGCTTTTGCAACTTTATTACTTATCTTTTTGAGATAAATGTTCTTTTTGCTTTTGCAACTTTAACACTTATCTTTTTGAGATAAATGTTCTTTTTGCTTTTGCAACTTTAACACTTATCTTTTTGAGATAAGTAGGTCTTTTTGTTTCACATATAATTTTATCAATTATTTTCTTTGTATACTATTAGTAAATGGTTAAAATACCAAAATTAACTGCAGAGGGTTCAAACGTAAACCGAAAGAGAAGAGTACCCGGTGTTGACTTTCTTGATGAAGAGTATAGGATGTTGATCGCTGGTCCGAGTGGAAGTGGAAAGACAAACACACTCATGTATATGTTGAGAGAGCCGCTGGTCATTTACGATCAGATTTTCCTCTACACACCGAACATTCACCAAGAGTTGATACAAGATCTCCAAAAGATTATGCATCGACACTCACAGAAACTTGGGTATGATGTGTTGCATGTGATGAATCCTGATGAAATTCTTGACACAACAGAATATCCAAGAGGGAACAGGAAGGTTGTGATTTTTGACGATCTCATGACTGCATCTAATGATGTACAGAAAAAGATCTTGAAGCATTTTATTGATGGAAGACATCATTTGATCTCACCGGTGTATCTGAGTCAATCATATCACAAGACTCCTGTCAACATCAGATTGAACTGTTCTCATCTGATTGTGTACAAACCTACAATGACTCGCCATCGAAGTTTAATCGCTGGTGAAAATAGCTTTGAACCAGATCTGTTCTCAAGACTTAAACCTTTTGACTTTCTTTTTCTTGACAAGGTGAAAGAAACATGTATGAAAAATTTCAATGAAAAAATTTAGCAAATTTAAATTGAATTTAAATTCAAAAGATGAAGAGTTCTTGTGTCAAACAGAGAAAAAAGACCGATTCTGTACCTGGGAGTGAAAGACGGGAGATTGCAAAAAACGGTCGTCTAATGATCAAATCGAAGTGTGCAGAGTGTGGTAGTATAAAGGTAAGGTTTATCAGTGGTGGAACCAACAAAGGTCGAATGATTAGATCTGATTTGTCAGGAGGATTTATCGATATTCACAAAGCTATCGGAAAACTACCAAAACCGAAATCTGGTTGGACTCTTCCAGGTCATAAGTATACAGGACCGTATAACGACCTTGAAAATCAGTTACGATACGATCCAACGACAGGAGAGATTTTGGAGATCTATGACCCACCCTCAGGTCCGACCGACGCTGTCTCTATGCAACATGATGTTGATTATAGTGTCTGTGCAAACAGCACTAATCCAAAAAAGTGTAAGAATGTGGCTGATAGAAAGATGGTCAAAGCTCTCGATGAGATACCATTCTCCGACAGGCAGTGGGGTCATTGGGTTGCGAGAAACATTATCAACACAAAACAAAAGCTTGGTCTGGGGTTGGGGAAAAAAAGCTCAAAAAAAGTAGTCAAAGGTGGCAAGAAGAATTAGCAGATGAGTTGCACAGACCGGTGAGACGAAACTTTAGAAAACGACAGGTTATTGTCAACGGAATTGATGAGATTTGGTGCTCTGATCTCGTCGAGATGCAAAAGTTTGCAAAGTGGAATAAAGGTTATCGTTATCTGCTGATGGTTTTGGATGTCTTCAGTAAATACGGTTGGGTTGTTCCGTTGAAGAATAAAAAGGGTGAGAGTGTGGCTGAGGGGTTCAAAAAGATATTTATCGAGGGACGGGTACCGAAGAGGCTCTGGGTTGATAAAGGATCAGAGTATTACAACAGTCATGTTAAAGACTTGATGAAGAGCAAAGGTGTTGAGATGTACTCGACAGAGAATGAAGAGAAATCATTTGTCTGTGAGAGGTGGAATCGTACGATCAAAACCGAGATGTGGAAGCAGTTTACCATTCAGAACAACACACAGTATCTCGACACCCTCCCACACATTGTCGAAAAGTACAACAATCGAAAACATAGATCGATTAAGATGTCACCTGTTGAAGCTTCCAAAAAAAAGAATGAAGATAAAGTTTTTATGAATCTTTTTGGTGGTTTGCCTCCGCCAAACCTTGGCGGTTTGCCAAAATTTACTGTTGGTGATCATGTTCGCATCACCAAATTCAAACGAAAAGTGTTCGACAAAGGATTCACCCCGAATTGGACAGAGGAGATTTTTGTTGTTGACAAGGTTCAATATTCCAACCCGATCACTTACAAGTTGAAGGATCTGCTTGGGGAAGAGATCAAAGGTTCTTTCTACGAACAAGAGATGTTGAGAGCAAAGCAAGATGTTTTCCGAATTGAGAAGGTTATTCGAAAGAGCAAAGGGAAAGCTCTCGTAAAGTGGAGTGGTTATCCAGAAAAATTCAACTCATGGATTGATGAGAGTGAATTTCAAGGGTTATAAAAAAAATGAAAAAGTCTTAAAAGAATATTTGATAATAATAAGATGGATGATCTTGAGTTTTTTTCAAAGTCTGCACTCATGAAAAGAGCGAAAGAGATGGGTTTGAAAGGTTGTTATAAACTCAAAAAAAAACAATTGATTGAGTTAATTAAAAACCCTCCTCCAAAGTTGGATGATCTTGAGTCATTTTCAAAGTCTGCACTCTTGGAAAGAGCGAAAGAGATGGGTTTGCAAGGTCGTTCTGAACTCAATAAAAAAGACTTGATTGAGCTAATTAGAAACCCTCCTCCTCCTCGTGCAAGATACACAGGTGTGAAGAAAAAAGTAACACTTCAACCTGTTGATTCAGAAGGAGAAGAACTCGTTTTCCCCACAATAAATGCTGCTGCGAAACACTTCAAAGTGAATTCTGGAAGATTTGGTTGGAAAGTTACCACAAAAAAAGAAGAGATAAAAAACACAATAGTTATTGATGGGATAAAATACAAGCTCAGATTTGAAAGTTATACATTGAAGAAGTGTAAAGATTAAAGCATGTCTTCATCACTTAAAACGAGTGATGAAAAAAATTAAAAAAAAAACAGGTTTAAAAAAAATAACTTAATAATAATAAGATGGAGAGAAATACTGTTGTACAACTTCGTCAGATTGCAAAAGAGAGAGGTCTTCGTGGATACTCTAAGCTTCGAAAAGCAGAGCTCATTAAGTTCATAAATCAATCAATACCATCGGGAGTAAATTTACTCGATGCTCCTATTCCTACACATGAGATACCAAAATCTCAGAAAATCTTGAGTCCAGCGAAGCTGAAGCCATTTTTAAAAAAGATTGAGAAAGCTGTCGATGATGGAAAGAGAGTGGTAGAGGATTGGGGTCAGTGGTTGAAAGAGATCGATGCTCCAAGAGTTGTAGTTGATGACAAGTTGAAAGATTTCAAAGCACATATCGCTGAACTGTACAAGCCCAGTTTCACACTTGTTGAGAGCAAGACTGCATTGAAAGGATTTACAAAACATTATACAACTGATGGGGTGAAAGGTTATGGAGTGTTGGACTTTCTTCAGGCTGTGAAACCAACTGTTATCAATTTTCTGTCAACACTGAAAAAAAACAAGATAGGGTTTGTTCTGAGGTGTAACATGTCAAAGACAAATAATGAGACAGGTGTGACTACGATGCAGCTTGCATATTTTAATTCTTTCGTAGAGATTGTCTTTCAAGAGACTGATAGAGAAGAGATTTATCAGAGAGGTGTTGATAAAATGATGGAGAGTATGGCTAAGTTTACAAGAGAAGGAAGTGGGTGGGTTCTCCATTCGATTGAGGGTTTAGATTTGCATACGGTGGAATACACCCCTTTGAATGGCTCTTCATACATTAAATTATCAAATCATCTAATGAGAAAAAAGGCTATCATAAACATACAGAATAAAGATGATGAATGTTTCAAATGGTGTGTTACGAGAGCTTTAAATCCTGTTGTGCAAAATGCTGAGCGTGTGACAAAAGTTTTGAGAGAGCAGGCAAAGAAATTGAATTGGGATGGACTTAAGTTTCCACTCGCCGTACTAGATATTCACCGTTTTGAAACTTTGAATCCAGGTCTTGCTGTCAACGTTTACAACTATGAAGGAGGACTCAAACCTTTGAGAGTGAGTAATGTTGAGAGTAACAAGCCCCGCATTCATCTTCTTCTGTTATGTGATGGTGAGAAACAGCATTACTGTCTTATCAAAAATTTTAGTAGGCTTGTATCACGTGAGGTATCAAAAAACAAAAATAAGAAGTTTATCTGTGATAGATGTCTCAATTATTTCACTACTCAAAAAGTGCTTGACACACACAGTGAACTCTGTCGAGATCATGAGGCAGTGAGAGAGAAGATGCCGAAAGAACAAACTTTTCTCTCTTTCAAAAACCACTATAAGAAGATGGATATGCCGTTCGTCATCTATGCTGACTTTGAGTCGATCATCAAACCTTTACACACCGTTCAACCGAATCCTATGAATTGTTATACCGAGAAGAAGCAGAAACATATCCCGGTGAGTTTTTGTTACTTTGTCAAATGTTCTTTCGATGACAGGCATTCGAAACTGGTTGAATATACAGCAAAGTCTGAGGATGAAGATGTTGCGCAGATATTTGTTGGCATGCTTGAAGAAGAGGTTAAGGCAATATACAAAAACCATCCCCCAAAAGAGATGATCTTCACGGACAACGATGTTATGATCTTTGAAAATTCCAAGTGTTGTTGGTTATGCGGAGAAGCTTTCAAGATGGGGGATGAAATAGTTCGTGATCATTGTCATTATACTGGCAAATTTCGAGGAGCTGCACAGAATATTTGCAACCTGAGATTTAGACGACCAAAATTCACTCCCGTTGTCTTCCATAACTTGGCAAACTATGACGCACATCTCTTTGTCAGAAATCTCGGTGTTTCAGAAGGTAATATTAATTGCATTCCTACCAACACAGAAAAATACATCAGCTTCACAAAGAGCATCGAAGTTGACAAGTTTTTCAGTAAAAAGGATAACAAAGATGTTGTTGTCAAGAGAGAGTTGAGATTTATCGATAGTTTTAAATTCATGTCTTCCAGTCTTGCCAAGCTTGTTGACAACCTCGTCAAAAAGAGTGACTCTTTTGAGAATACAAAAAGATACTTTGATGGAGAGAAGCTTGATCTGTTGAAAAGAAAGGGTGTCTATCCTTACGAGTGGTTAGATTCTATCGATAAATTAGATGAAACTGAACTTCCGCCGATCGAAGCTTTCTTCTCTATTCTCAGTGGTAGTGGAATCTCTGAAGAAGAGTACGAGCATGCGCAGAGGGTGTGGAAAACCTTCGGAATGAAGACGATGCGAGACTATCACAATCTTTATAATCGAAGTGATGTGATGGTGTTGTGTGATGTTTTTGAAAACTTTCGGAAGGTTTGCAAAGAGAACTACGACCTCGACCCCTGCTGGTACTACACCGCGCCTGGGTTGGCCTGGGATGCATGTCTCAAGATGACTGAGATAAAGCTTGAGTTGTTGAGTGATCCAAACATGTTGCATATGTTTGAGAAAGGTATTCGTGGTGGGGTTTCAATGATTCCAACAAGATACTCAAAAGCGAACAACAAATACATGGGAGGGAAGTTTAACACCTCTGAACCTTCAAAGTTTATCACATATCTTGATGCAAACAACCTCTACGGTTGGGCGATGAGTAAGAGTCTACCAGCACATGGTTTTAGATGGGTTGATGAGAAAGACTTTGACGAGTGGAAGAATTTTCCTTGCATTCTCGAAGTCGATTTGGAAGGTGTTAAGAAAGAGCAATACGATTACTTTAACGACTATCCTCTCGCTCCTGAAAACTTGTCGGTTGGGAAAGTACAAAAACTGCTCTGCACCTTGAATGGTAAAAAGAAGTATATCATCTGTAGTGTTTCTGACAGCTGCCAATCATAATGTTCGGAATGCACACGCGGTCCTTATGAAGAGAAGCTATTCTGTAGTCGGGTTTCGTCCCACAGGTTGATTAAATATCGTTGTGTTTCTACCGAACGTCTCAGTGGTTATTTAACCGTAAACACCACATCATCCATCATGAGACTTTAAAGCTTTACATGAGTCTTGGAATGGAGATTGGAAAGATTCATCGCATCATCAAGTTTGAAGAGCGGGAGTGGATGAAGAGATACATCGATCTCAATACAGAGTTGAGAACCAAAGCTGACAACGATTTTGAGAAAGACTTTTTCAAACTTATGAACAACTCTGTCTACGGCAAGACGATGGAGAACATTCGGAAACGGGTTGATGTCAGACTTGTCAACTCAGAAGAGAAGGCAAAAAAGTTGGCAAAGAGACCCAATTTTAAACATTGTACCATATTCTCCGAGAATCTCTGTGCAATAGAGATGAGAAAGACAGAGGTTTATTTCAACAAACCTGTCTATCTCGGAATGTGTATCCTCGATCTCAGCAAGGTTTTGATGTATGACTTTCATTACAACTACATAAAATCCAAGTATGATGATAGAGCAAAGCTTCTTTTCAATGATACAGACAGTCTTTGCTATGAGATTCAGACTGAAGATTTTTACAAAGATATAATTGATGATGTCGATTGTCTGTTTGACACAAGCAACATTCCGAAAGATCATTCTTCTGGATTACCAAGCGGTGTGAATAAGAAAGTTATTGGAAGGTTCAAAGATGAGGCGGGTGGAAAAATCATCGAACAGTTTGTCGGTTTGAGAGCAAAGCTTTATAGCTACAAGATGTTCGATGGAGGAGATGAGATGAAGAAGTGTAAGGGAGTCAAAAAGGGAGTAGTGGAGAGTACCATCAGCTTCGATGATTATAAGAGATGTCTGTTCGGTGGTAGAAATCAGTATCGGAAAATGAACACCCTTCGAAGTCGAAAGCATGAGATTTTCATGGAAGAGATCAACAAAGTCGCTCTGTCTGCCAATGATGATAAGCGAGTCATTCTACCAGACAGAGTGTATACACACGCAATCGGATACTAATTATCGTATGTTTACCACAGCTAAAATGAATTTAATGATATGTGCACGTAAATATCGTTTAAAGAGGTACTAATTCTCGAAAGTTCGCCATAACTTAATAAAAATAAAAAAATGCACCAAATGCCTCATTTACCCTACTACTTGAGCAAAAGACAGCTGTAGGATTTGGCAAGAAAACAAGCCGTCGCAGATGCCCTGCTGCACAGTAATTTCGAGGAAAATCAAACAGAAAGCTCCTCTCGGCACTTTGGTGACCGTCAGACGGGGAAACGATTTCAATCGATTGCAAGCCTGATCCCATGTAAGTTTTTAGGTGACCCTTCTCTCCCAGTGAAATCAAATTCAGATATACATTTAACTCAAATTTCATCTCGGTATCCTCTATTCCTTAAGGGTATCATGAAACACTGTATGTTTTTATCAAAAGTGGAGCGAAACGAATATTACATTATTACATACACTTCTTACGAATCCTTTTTTTGTGCTTAGTGAATGACACAAATAATCAAATATTCGAAGGTCTCCGTCTTTTTGTAATGCGTTCGGACGTCAACATATCAAACTCTTTCCCCAGCGCGACGAACATTTGTTTTTCTCGGTTCCAGGTGTACGCGACCACTAACCCTACGTAATGCGCATGCTTTCCGTTGCGAATTTTCAAAATGGCGGATAGGCTAAAGAGGGAAATAAAAAAAGCAAAGCGATTTTGCAATAAATACTTAACATAGAAAGGCGAATCCACGATAGAAAGATACAAAACTGTATGATACTGAGATCAGGGAGGTTGAAAAAATCAACAAGAGAGGTTGAAAATTCATTACGTTGGCTATAGCACATGCTTCGATGAATGGACACCCTTCAGGGCCGATAGAGGATCTGGATATTTTCCGTTTGTTCGTAGCGAAAAGCTGTTCATTCCCTCGGAAAACTCTCTAGAGGATAGAAAAGAATCGTTCCATGATCAACTTGCTCGTGAAATAAAGAAAAAGCTTTGGTCTGGACGGCGAGAGGACCCTGATATAAACATAGACCTTAATGTGAAGTTTTATATGAAATAATTCATATTTGTACTGCGGTTGTAGATGAAAGTGAAATGTGATCATCGCAGTAAATTTTCCAATTTAAGCAATTGGAAAGAAGAAGCCTGAAAAAAAAATCAGGGCTTCAACGGGATTCGAACCCGTGACCTCCGCGATACCGGTGCGATGCTCTACCAACTGAGCTATGAAGCCACACATTGGGAGCGAGGTCAATTTATTGAGTTCATATCTTCCCGTGCAGTGAAATGATGTGAAGTTTTATATGAAATAATTCATATTTGTACTGCGGTTGTAGATGAAAGTGAAATGTGATCATCGCAGTAAATTTTCCAATTTAAGCAATTGGAAAGAAGAAGCCTGAAAAAAATCAGGGCTTCAACGGGATTCGAACCCGTGACCTCCGCGATACCGGTGCGATGCTCTACCAACTGAGCTATGAAGCCACACATTGGGAGCGAGGTCAATTTATTGAGTTCATATCTTCCCGTGCAGTGAAATGATGTGAAGTTTTATATGAAATAATTCATATTTGTACTGCGGTTGTAGATGAAAGTAAAATGTGATCATCGCAGTAAATTTTCCAATTTAAGCAATTGGAAAGAAGAAGCCTGAAAAAAATCAGGGCTTCAACGGGATTCGAACCCGTGACCTCCGCGATACCGGTGCGATGCTCTACCAACTGAGCTACGAAGCCACACATTGGGAGCGAGGTCAATTTATTGAGTTCATATCTTCCCGTGCAGTGAAATGATGTGAAGTTTTATATGAAATAATTCATATTTGTACTGCGGTTGTAGATGAAAGTGAAATGTGATCATCGCAGTAAATTTAAGCAATTGGAAAGAAGAAGCCTGAAAAAAATCAGAAAATTGACCTCGCTCCCAATGTGTGGCTTCATAGCTCAGTTGGTAGAGCATCGCACCGGTATCGCGGAGGGCACGGGTTCGAATCCCGTTGAAGCCCTGATTTTTTTCAGGCTTCTTCTTTCCAATTGCTTAAATTGGAAAATTTACTGCGATGATCACATTTCACTTTCATCCACAACCGCAGTACAAATATGAATTATTTCATATAAAACTTCACATCATTTCACTGCACGGGAAGATATGAACTCAATAAATTGACCTCGCTCCCAATGTGTGGCTTCGTAGCTCAGTTGGTAGAGCATCGCACCGGTATCGCGGAGGTCGCGGGTTCGAATCCCGTTGAAGCCCTGATTTTTTTCAGGCTTCTTCTTTCCAATTGCTTAAATTGGAAAATTTACTGCGATGATCACATTTCACTTTCATAGACCTTAATGTTGACCAAAATGTTTTCATGGAAGGTCTTGGGAATGTTTTGCCCGGCGTTCCTCAAGGAGGGAAGATGATTTACCAATTGGAGTCAAATAGGGTGCTTGATTCATATCTGGGGCTGGATGAAAGAATTTTAAATGTAGCTGAAGATTTTGCCTATGTAATTCCAGGAACTATTAAGTATTGGTTGGGACAAAGAAGTCCAATCATTGAATACAAGCTCATCGTTGTAGGTGTTCTTAACCCTTTCATAACCTGCTGCCTCCAAGAAACTGAATCCTGTTTTTCTTCAGAAACTGTTGTTTGAGGGCATCAACCCCTTTGTGATTTGTGGATCTGAAGAAATCTTTAGGAGCTCTATTATTGTATTTTTCCAAGCCTTGCTGTGTATAATATGCTATGTTCTGATAAAGTGACAGGAAATCAGGAACATGGTAACATAGTGCATGCATGAAGGGAGTGACATCTTTTGCTTGGTAAACTTTGAAAAAGTGCTCAAACCATGATTTGATATTTCTTTGCAGTTCAAGAATACCCTCTGCAGATGTAAAATCTAGCTTCAGATCACCAATTATGTCCATAAATTTAGCCCAGATCACTTGTATGTCTTTGTTTTGACTGCAATGAGGGACAAGCATAGGTCGGAATGTTTATTTCTGAAAGAGTTTCAACTTTTCTGGTCCAGTAAGATCTCTATATTCCAGCTTTTTGCTCTCTTTGTTGATTCTAAAATTAAAAGTGATTCCCATACTTTTGATAAATTCTTCATAACATGTCATGTGTTTATATTTATCTCTTGGGAATCCATCAGAGGTTTTTTTTTTTCTCAATAGCATCACTTCTTTTCAGCTCTCTTATGAACAAGTCAATCAAAACATCTGAAATCCTCAGAAAAAAATGTAATGTATCTATGATGACATGGTCTATAGGTATAAAATCAAATAATGGTTGTGCCTTACAGTTTAATTTCTTTCCAGTGGAAAACCTTGCTATTTCGGCGACAGTTCTAGCACCAAATTTGGGGTCATTAATTGACCATGTTTTGCTTGTGTCCCACTGTAGCTCCCTGGGACAATTGCACCACACACAAGCATAATCCTCATTTGCCCCGCCTAAACCACATACCAGTGCTAAAAATTTCAAATCTCCACCTAAAAAGTATTCAATTTTATCGGTGCAGCTATTTGCACTTATCTCCTTTAAGTTTGACATTTCCATTCAAAGGTCTGCTACACTGTCTCTCAGATTATCATATGTCTCTGTAGTTTTTATAACAGCAAGTATATAATTTCCCTTCTCACCCATTGCCACATCCTTTTCATGGAGAATAGTAAAAGTGAAGTTGACAACTGTAAGCCCCTTTCCAATATTTGTACCATCACTACTAAGCTTGATCTTAATAGTTTCTCCATCATTGATTTCTCCATTCTTCTGAAGCCTAACAATGTGCTCTTGCAAGCTTTCTGCAAATCCTAACTGAACACTTTTAGCATCTCCTGGTGTTGGTTTCAAGTTCCATTCACTGTTTAGCTCATTAATCTGCTAATTGATGGAATATATATTGGGGAGATCATTAGCCTTCATGGCAATTTCATGCCAGGCCTCATTTGAAATAATGACTTTATCTTTGAGGTAGAGCCACATATTTATGTTATCAATGTCATCATTATTAAGGGCCTTTGGGTCAGACTCTGTAAATGGCAGCTCTCCCTCTCCAACAAGATTGAAAGTTTCATATTGATTAGTCACAGTGTTGAGGACTTCAATTTTGGTTGCAACAAAATTGTACAGCCCAAGAAAGGAGAGTGTAGTCTGGCACTCCTCCTTCAGTTGATTTTTAATTCTCTTTTGATGGTGCTTAGAATAGTCATTAAACTTCTTCTTAGCTGGGCCTCTACCTTTTTTCCCATTTGTAATCACTTTTTTGGCCAACTGAATAAATTTTTTTATTGAAGAAGGCCCCTTTCTTCTCAGCTTTCTCGAGAGCTTCTAGGGCTTTTTATCCATTCGCAATCGCTTTGCCTTCTCCTGTACCAACGATTCTTCTAATTTTATTTTTTCTCCCCTCAACTGGCTGTTCTCATCTTTAAGCTGATGTACATCAACCTCGTTGTAATGCACCTTAAATCGATACCGAGGGCCCGTTTCCAAATTGCTAAGAAGTGCATTTAATTGCCACGATTATTAGCTTTCTTGACAGCTTTCTGAAAACAGAATATTTTCTTTTTGAAGACTTCTGATATATGGCTATTGATTATTATACCTCGTATACCTGATTGCTCAAACACTTTGTTTACAATTATTGAAAGGACCTACTCATGGTTTTCTCTGAAAACTTCTTTGCTTTCAAATAGTATAGATTAGTAAGCTGAAACGAAAATGAATCAGGGAAATTTACGAAAAATCCAGCGAACAAGCTTAAAAAAGGCATTTATTTAGACTTCATACTGCGATGAACTTCACAGATCTTACTTGTTTATCTCGTAAGTAAACAATGGCAGATTAATTCCCGAAGCGATTTCTGAGTTTCCCGATCCCTCTCCTACTGCTTTCACTCTCACAAAACAGGAAAAAATCAAAAGGAGGAAGATACAGCTGTTTTGAAACGCCATTTGACGAGGGTAAATCTGCTTTTTGTTCGACACTTTACATATCAAAACAAAGGAAATTTGTTCCTCTTTTTGATTCTGGTACATTTTTAAATTGCGCTTGCGTAAAAGGAATATCGCCCGGGACGCTTCGCTCGGTTGTGTTTTGAACAAAAACGCCTTGTTAATTTCACGCAACCGCTCGGAGAAAAGGTTAAATGACGAGGGAAAAACTTTACCTTCAAGTTAGAAAATTAGCGACATAGAAAGCCACAATATTGTAGTTTAATATTTCAGAGGTACATTGAGTGCTTTTTCCGTAGAGAATCCGCACGATGGTAAAATGTTAGAAAATTACACTCGATTTGAGTGGGGTGTTGAAGTGGGCGTGGTCACTATATTCGTGTTAAGACTATTTGTACCCCATGAGTTTGATATGGATCTATTTCCTGTTCAACCTCTCACTTTCGCTCACTTTTGCGTCCAAGAATATTTCTGAGTCTGATATTTCAGCCGTGGCTAGTGATTGTATCGTAGTACAAATTACAGCTGTTATTTTCCCGTCTTGAGGTTTTTCATGAGCTGAAACGAAAAACGAAAGGACCTTTGGGAATACGGAGAAAATCAGTAGGTGGCAGAAGCCATGACGCCATGACGGCTTAGGACAACAAGTCACAACAACAACGGCCATGTACTCGGACTAAACCAACGTGCACTCGACTCCTGTTTTAATAAATTTGAAGCGCATATACTGATGTTTATCGTACTATATTTTTCCCAAAACAAAACCGTACTTACCGCAAATTTACATGATAGTGATAGCTCGACTTTAAATTGTGATTTCTCCCGCACATTTCAACCGACGCCATTCAAACTGCCATGATATGAAGCTCCTTTTGTGATACATCAAGTGAAATGGGTCTCTAAGGTCATAAATATCACAGAAAAAAATGCGGGACTAAAATGCGGGGCCAGCCAAGGTTTTTAAAAATTTGACTGTGACGCCATGTTTCATGACGTCATGGTATGGACAAAACTGTCTATGGCGCGGATTGTATTAGCCTCCGTCATTAAAAAAAAAAGGACCTAACAGATTCCCAATTCTTTTTCTGGTTTTCCAGAGTTCTGGATTCGTTCATAGTTTTTGCCCATCCGTAAAAACTTCTGCATTTCTACAAATTTTTTCTATTGGTTCGACATCGAATAGGATATTAGTATGTTTTGACATTAAGTTGATATTGACCCTACAATGCAGATACAATTAGAAAATCTACGTGTCTCAGCAGGCGTACACTAGACCAGTGTGTGTTTTGGGTTCTTCGTTTTCTTGCTGAGCTAAACAGTGAAACACTTTATCCTTCCAATTGTTCTCGCCGCCATCATACGGAAAGTAATTGTTTAGTTTTGCTGTTCTTACATTTGAAGGGAATCTGTCTTCAATATATTGGCTTCTATTCGAATGGTTTTTGTCAGAATGATTGATACAAAGCTTTACCTTAAATCGAGCCTTTTTCTCAGTAATGCAACTTGAAGAATATTTTGAGGAAGAACTCCGGGTTTTACACCTTAATTTAAAATTTACTTCACATCGAAAAAGACATGGCGTTTAGTGTAATAATTAGTTAGATTTTTTCTTGACATGGAAGAAAAGTGATTTTAAGAAGATTGAACCACAATGTATAACAATTGTTTACCCTTTGTAGGGTGGAATATCAGGATCCTCGAACAGGACCAGGAAAGGTAACTTTAATGAAAAATATTACTGACTTTATGAAAAGTTCTTGGTGGGTAGATCAAAAAACGGCTCGTAATGCAGTTGAATTGGATATGCGTATCTTATAAAGAAAGAATTAACTTTGTAGCATTCTCAAAGCTTAAGGTTCCAAGAAGACCTTTCACTCTTAGCCCATTATCGTTCAGTTTTCTTGGGCTGATGCCCCTCTAAACCAGGTGTGATCGTCGTAATTTTCATTGAGACCCACGCGTATGATTTCAGCCCAAATTGCACTCCACTCAGTTCAATTACCACTATTTATTATCCGTCATGTTTTTTTGCTCGCGTGCTATTAGTCCAAACATGAACCGTGACCGAGGGGAATATCCGGTGATATATCTAAAGTGATATTTTCCTTTTCCAAACCTTACTTGCAATGTGATGAAATTTTTCGTTTAAAGTTTAATTTAAGATTGGAGAGCGTTTTGTTGTTGTTCCAAAAGAAGGAACCTATTTTCTTCGTCCCGAAGTCGTACCTGAGGACGCTGAAATGTGAACATCTCACGCAGTAAACAATAACCAAAATGATATAAACAGTTTATATTCTTTTGCAGTAAGCAGTTCGTAAACATTTTTCCCCGCTAGTTGCAAAGATATTTGACAGACAAGAAAGAAAACAGCCTCCATTTGGCGCGAAAGTATGCTCGTACATTATCTCTTCCTCGAAGCCCTCGGCACTCCTTGAACTTCGCTCTTAGAACTGTTTGCTTCTCGGAACCTATAATTTCCACCACCGGTGGTGGACGATTTTTTTTTTGGGGGGGGGGACCTATGGTTTCCAGGTAGAACCGAGGGGGATTCGTCGCCAACAGAGTATAAAAGGAGGACTATAGAAAACAACTTCCAATTAACTGTTGTTGAGGAGAGATCCCTATAGGAAGATCAGATAAATTTAATCGCGTCACAATCAAAATCCTCCAACCATGTGGATACTAATTTACCTTCTTGGGTCGATGATATCTCTCACTTATTCGCTTTGCTCCCTCGCGTGAAGGTTACTAATGACATTCGTATCCACGCCCAACCATCCTCTTTTTATACACGAGTATTAAAGGGTTAAAACCATTTAAGATACCTCACAAAAACTCAACAATTCTTGCTCCGACCTTACGAAATTATTTACTATATTACTCAAGAAAACCTGGCAATTTTTTTTTGTGTTATTACTTCACATTTAGAATGCTCCAGTGAACTTTGTACATGTAGTAATATGGGATTAATATATCTGCATATTTCATATCGCGATTGATAACTTTCAACAGGTTTCTCATGTGCGCCTGCAATTAAATCTTATATTTTACAGTCACTGTGACACTCCGGTGCCCTGTTATCAAACCAGGACAACTAGGCTTTTGTATTCATGAATGCAACACCGACATGGATTGTCCATATGGCAAGAAATGTTGTTTTAAGGGATGTGGAAACAGTTTTTCTAATCAAAGTCAGTTTGATATTTTTTCAAACGTTTCGATATTCTTAAATTCAGCTTTATGGGGGATGAGGGCTTTTGCTATCCGGAGCCTTAGAGTGATTTACCCCTTTTAAGGGGTTTTAGAGAGGAAGGGGGGAGTGGTTGAATTCTTGTTATGTGCGGTTATCTCATACATCCCTAAACACTGTTTATACTTTACTCTAATGTTGCTTTTCCATTCTGCCAACGCTGAATGTCTCAAACAAAGAACGACCCTACTTACCAGGATGAACTGAAAACTCTGACACAGGTTTTATCCCTCTGTGGACATAAAAGAATGGAGTTAACAAATGTCAACACATTTGCTCCCTAGGCTGGGACTGGGAAAAATGTTTGTAGCTTTGCCACTAGTACCACCACAGCACTTTCCTGATTTTCCTTCCCTGAAGTTGATTGTGGATTCATGTTACCTATACATTGTGAAGGTAGCCTTTTAACGATGTTTGTTTTAATTTGTCTACAGTATCGAGACACTCAATTTGGTTTTCCCGGACTGAACATACCGCAGCTCATCATTAGTTCAATTTGAACTGAAACACGAGCTGAACGGAGTGACTTGAATTGAAACCAATAACACACTTTTGAAGTCTAAGGTTATTGAGTTTTGTTGAATCATTCAAGTCTCATTTGAACTCTGGTTCCTTTATCCTGCCCTACACCGAATCTTAGTGCACCGCTATGATCTTAACCTTTAAAATTAGCGTATGTCGCACCAAGTCACGCTGCCTTCAAGTTAGATGACCTCGCACCCAAGTGTAGCCCTGTCGCCCTCATCAACCCCAAACATTATTGCACTCGAAAACTAATTTTGCGTCAACAACACAATTAAGACACTCGCGTCACCTGACGCACCAATCATCAACCTTTATTATCAATCCTTCCACGTTCATCTTAGTTTTCAATAAAAATTAGCTTATTACTGACCTTGACGCATTAAAAATGCTTAGAAATGATCTCGTGAATGAGAATGAGAAAAAACTTGCGCTGCTCCCACTAACGAAAAAAAACGGTAATCCGTTAAACATTGCTATTAAATGTGTGGCGATTTTGTCTCTCTAATTGTGGTTTAACTACACGTGTTAAGCCTGGTTTTCACTTGCAAAGTAATCATCTTTGAGTAGCTTGTAATTGACTGTTAATGAAGTTGTTTCTAGAACGATGACTCTTAGTCAGTGGTCATGTTTGGGTTTGTCAAATGATCACAAAAATTCTCGTTTTAGTTTTAGTTTTAGTTTTAGTTTTAGCATTAAATTTTCATTTGAAGAATTTCTGGTAGTCTCGTGTTTATTTCTACAAGACAAGTAACAAACCTTTATCTTAAGGCTGGTTTGTCCGAGCATTTCAACACAAGATCATAAAACAAAATAAATGTTCACGTTTTTTCAGTGTACTTGCTATTAATGATTTGGCAGCGACAGGAATCAGTGGAAAGTTATCCAAAAGGGTGTTTTACTGCATACTTGATAGCTTTGTGAATGAAAGTGATAAGGCGCCTTCATCTAACAACTGGTGTTCGCTCAGATCCTGGCTTAGGATTCGCTTAAAAGTTGCCATGGAAACACGACACTGAAAGAAAGTCATACCAATTTTAATTAAGTGTGCCTTTTATGGTGTTGTTTATCGTTTTCGTCTCACTTTTTAGAAATGCATATGGCAAAGAAATGAAACTTGTTAGTGTTTGCTTTACAGACGCCGCTTGGGACAAATTTGATGAAAAGAAAAAGTAACAAAGGTATGATATCTTTATTTTCTCTTAATGAAACTTACAAACCTGCTTCTCAAATGTCGCACTATATATTTTAGAAAAGCATGTTTCAAAGGGAATCTCATGGAGGTGAGATCCTCCAGGCGAGAGTCAAAGAGAACTGCAGATCTCCTCAACAACCTTCATTTAGGTTAGATATGACAAAAAGCTTGATTAGGTTTGTTTGAAAGCATTCGGTAAGGAGGCCTTGTCAAAGAAAGCCTCGGTTGCCGAAAAAGGCGTTTAATTAATTGCTACTTCAATTTTTTTAATCAGGTAAGAGATTGGTGGAAAAAGATGAAAACGGTGCAATCAGAATTGCCGAGTGTCATTTTACGAGCAGAGATAACTAGCTAGACTAAATTTGTGGAGAATGAAATGTTGGGCCAATTTCATTTGACTTGGCATCGGAAGAGTATTAGGATGTTTTTGGCAAAGGGTTTGGGCGACAATTCAAAGTCTTCAACAGTATACTTCTTACCTTTGACCTTTCACGAGAAAGTGCCAAAGAAATCTTGCTTGCGAGGTGTGCCTTTGCTTTTAGTTCAGGCAAGAGTCACGTTCACGCCATGGATTCTGTTTTCCTTGAATCTTCAGCATTTATTGTACATCGAGCAGTGTTTATAGTGCGATAATTTTTTTTCAGCTGTCAAATATGATATAGATATTGTGCTGATTGTTTTTGTTTGGCAAGCAGTCGCCGATCTCAAATCCTACGAAGGCTACTGTTGACACACTAATTCCTGAAATTCCTTTCGTCCGCCGGTGAAGTTTATGATTTTTAATTTCTATGGTTCCTATCTGGCTTTAATATTTCCCTGCTATAAGTCTCTAAATTTTGATCTCGAGCATATCGTGGTTTCACATAAATGCAGTACGGGGGCCTCAACGGAATTAATCGTTAGCCATAAAACGGCCAAGAGGTTTAGCCGTTGCGCGTGAAAACTGGCAAATTTTAACCGGTAGTCGTAAAATAACCAAAATTTTTACCGCTTGTTAGTCCCTCCAGTATCTAAGCGTGACAAGGAATCAATGGTTGATTGGATACTGTACTTGTTTCTTGTGGCCGTGATATCTTCAGCTTAAAACCAATAACCTCTTATAACTCACATAGGCTAAAGATTTACATCCAACGAGATTTAAATACCTCAATAAAAACCTTTGCAAACAATGTTCACCTTTACATTAACATCATCTTTAATCTGTGGTTTCTCTACATTGCAATCTATTTCAAATCTCCGCGTTTGAGTGAGGTGAGAGAAAAAGTCAGCATATTTCTAAACGTGATAGTGTTTGACATGATCGCGACGGAAACTGAATTTTTGTGTTTCTTTGTACAATAGCAAGAGAACCAACTTGGAAGTACGGAGGGCAAAACAAATGTGTTTATGGTAATGGTTAATTAATTTCTCAACTTTACCCCGATTTTTTTTCGCTTTAGAAAAAAAAATCATAGCTGAATTTATGTTGCAGCATAGAAAGTCTTTCAAAATTTTTCTTGAGTTGAACTTTTCAAATCAATACAAGTAATCAAGCAGTTAAGACTTGCTACGTGTGAGAAATCCCGCCACTTGACTTTACCTAACTTGCGTTTAATTCAAACATTCCAGCCGTAACGCCTCCAGGGAATTATTCAACCTACCAATATTATTTATTTCAAAACAAAATGAAAGTAGTGCATTCATATAATTTGTTGATACTATATAAACAATATGAAAATGTTATTGAAAAAAAATGTTGAGCAACAGTCAGCAGCCATTGAAAATGTATGGACGAATGCAAACCGTGACTTGTTTTGACCTTTTTTTATTAGTATAACAACAATTTCCATGATATAATATAATTTAGCTAGTTGGATCTGCTTTTGCCGCACATCCGGTTCACAAGAATGTAATAAATAAGTAATTTTCAGAAGCAAAAAATTATAATATCGCAGCTTTCTTTTACACAGTGTTTTGTCACTTGAATTTTTATGAAATTGTTTGGCGGTTGTTGGTTTTTATTTCCATCTCAAAAGCAACCTATTTCAGTTTTTCCTTGCTGTGCTAAAAAAAAACAGCTTTTATATTCGGTTTCTGACATAGGGTTCAAAACATGAATTTTTCAACGAAAAAAGCCTATTCGCATCGGCGTATAATAGCCAGTGTTAAATTTTTCATCTAAAAAATCAAACCAAGTTTGTCATTAAGAGAAAAAAGTGAAAGTTAAACTTGTTTTCAAATCCGAAATAGAAAACTCTAGGCACAGGTCAAGTTATCTAGAAAAAAAGGTCTTTAAAATAAACTGTATGTTACAAGTGACATATTAACTAACGAAATTTGCTCAAGAAAAGTCAGAAACGGAAAAGTGAAGAGCTTCAAAGGCAAGTCCAGCAAATATTCCCAGAATTCCACAAGGTGATTTCGTTCCAGTGTCATCCTTTTACCCTTTCTATTTCGTTGATTCAATGTCAGAATTGCTCTAGTGATGCTATTCAACTGAATAGTATACGACGCTGTATTTCCCTGTTATAATTAAGAAACGTGCTCGCGAAATTTAGAATCAAAGGTAATTTGAAGACGTCTTTTAACTTACCGAAACTGCGTGAAACCTATATTTGGCTCGAGAGGGCGGCGAGGTTTGCTTTAAATTAATATCCTGCCAAAATGAATTTCCTAATATATTAGTTTATACCGACCAAATATATTACTATCCGAAACTGAACTAAATCTGAACAACAAAGAGTAACTGCGAAAAAGAATGCAGAATATATAGAGGAATCTAGCTGAGAAGTTTTTCCTTTATACTCTTATATATTACATATAAGTCGCTTTAATTGAACTACGTGTCGGCTAAAGGTCAATCACATTTATTGTAAAAACTGGCTTGAAGTTAAAATAACACTCTGTATTCACAAAAAGCGCTCGGACAAAAGCAAGCCATTGTCTTTTTTAGGAATTGTAATCCCAAAGATTGTTACCTAAACAATCTCTGTGCTCAATAACACAATACTTATCCCATTCACCTTTTTCGTGTGAGCGATTTACAGAGTTTCTTTTACAAATGGCGCTGAAATAACGCCAAGGTAAATGTCAGATGAACCCAGCTCCGCGGGAGGAATCCTTCTCCCTTTTTTGGCACTGGGGAAACTTACCAGAAAGATTTTAGTAACATCATACTGTTGCCAGTGACATAAAGGAACGAGAATTCTTAATTCAGCTTAAAATCTTTGTCGGTTTACAGTGGCACAGAATAGGCTAGAAATGACAAAAGCGTTGAATTTCTAGACGAAAATATCCGATATCTCCAAATAACCTTCAAGCAAAGGAAGCAAGTGCTCATTATTTGATGTGAAAGAAATCAAAGGTCCCAGAAAACTAACCCAACCAACCTTTACGTTCTGCGCAAATTTATTTTTGAGTCATTTCGGTGTGTCACTTTATGAAGTGGGTTTCTTTATTGATCATTTTAGTAATACTCGCCTTTTAAACGAATTTCACTCCATCAAAAAAGTTAGACGAGAAAATCTGAAAATATAAACTATTCCTCTTGGTGAGTCGTGCGATAATAGAACTTGCATGTATCTAGCGTCAATTTTTTAGTCTGCTAAGTTTTTCAGGAAATTGAAAAAGTTGGACTGCATGTCAGTAAAACGTCCGTACTAATAACATTTAGTCATCAAACCGGAGACTGATTTAGTGATGTACATGGCAGTTAATTGAATTAAGACTAACATAAGAAATGAAAGACAGCGTTTCGGTAAAGGTTGTTTCAAAGTTAATGAGACATGACGCAGTTCTGAAGAAACAGGTGAATGACCAAAATAAATTTGAAGTGAAGAGACAATACTTTGAATTTTAATGGGGAAAGCAGTAACTTAGCATTGATCTTTGTGGAAGGCATAACGCTCGAAATTAATTTAGCATGTTTTACACTGGCAAAAGTTTCTCATCATTTCTTGACATGACATGACTTTAATTCAGAATTCTTTTCTTAGATTTAAAAACTCAATTATTTCACCTTTAACAACAAGTAATAATGCCACGCATTATGTTTTGATCAGCATTTCGCTGTTTTTAACCTAATTATTTTAAGACCTTTGTATATACTCAACAGGGAAGAGAGCTAATACACAACTGCTTTAAGACTTTTAACCAAACACTCCCACCAGGAAAAATCATGTCCATATTTCCATTTGACTGATTCTAATATGTCCTTAGTAAGCGAGAATATTCGTTGTGGCACTTTCCTGAGAAAATAAAACTCGCCCCTAATGGAATATAACGGCTGAAAGCGGAAAATAACGGATATTAAGTCGATAAACAAGTTAAAACTATTTCATGAAAACGAGCGCTTTAAACTAAACAAAGTGAATTTGTGTTTGCTGTTAAAACTATCACAAAGCAACTGTATATGAAATTTCGGTTAACAACAAAGGCAAGAGGGTTATTTTTCAAACAGAAAGACGTCTCAAAGAGCTTTCCTTGAGTCTTCTTCAAAACAACATTTAGAAATTAGGAGAAAAGCTTTGCGAGTGTCAATCGAAATGTCTTTATCAAACCATAAATGATAAAACTCTCAAAATTTTGTAACTGATTGATATTTCTCTGTCTGTACTTAAGTCCCACACAGAAAAAGCTTGAAATGTTCAAAACTTTGAAAGCCCACGCTTTGTTTCTAACTTCAAAAATTCCTATTGTAAAACATTGGATAAAACATTTCTGTAGGATCATCGTTCAAACCTTTGTCTCATATGCCTGGGTTGGGAGTAGGTAATTAAGTGTGCGGATAAGCAATGTTTAGATATTGACTTTGACATTTTATGTGAGAAGCAGATGGTCCATTCATGCTTCCTATCATCTCTCAACGGGAGTGGTGGGCCAAGGGAAAAGAATCTCATTTACCGGCGCCAACCTCTTATTTCCCGGGGGCTGAGTTCCGGTATCAGGATATAAAAGCCTTCAAGCCGAGTGAGATATCAGTCTTATTCACCTGCAGTTTGAGATATTGGGGGATTTTCATTATAACAGTTTGACACGTAAGTAAAATTTTCAGTTATGTTATTCAGAACTGTATCGCACATGAAACTACTTATATCCAGACTGCGTTCAGTTTAATTTCATAAGTCAAATGTTTTACTCTTATTTATTTCAAAGTCTTGAATTTCCGTGTTTTAAGAAAACTTGATTTACCTGCATCGCGAAGCGCATCGACACCTCATCATAGGGCAACTAGGCACTGAAGCTGGCGATCATATCAATGAAAGATATGTAAATTGGTTTCACACAGTCACTGGATTCTTTCAGTTTTGAGAACTCAAAAAAAATACTTCTTCCTAACGTATCTCAGCCACAAATTTATTTATCCACATGAGTCGAATTCTGTTCCGTGTTGCGTACCAGAGAAATAAATTTATGATGTCTCCTGTTTGTTTCCATCCGGCAATCTTGATAATTTTGATACTCAGACCTAATTATCCTTTCCTGTATCAATAACTAAAAAAAAGATATGATATCAATCCTATTACGTAGCAAAATTGCGCGAAATTGTACTGCAACTGCATTTTCAAATAGTTCTTGGAACTCAAAAAAACAGATAACGATCAAACACAACGCCTACAAAAATTGAAAACAAAAATCATGTAAAGTACTGTAAGCAAATTCATATAACAATTTTTAACATGTGCTGAAGTTAAAGTTCCGTAATGTCTATCATCCCTCAAAGAATGGAGTATGACTTGCACAACAGCCTTCCTCCAGTGACGCTTATTATTATGAGATTCGAGTGACAGTAGATGACGTGTTTTTGGAAAACCCATCAGGTTATTATTTCATTTTTACACCCACAAGACCTTCCTACGTAATCAGAACAAATAAAGGCTTTTGGGAGTTGCTTGATGGGTCACAAAACGGACGGTTGTCTCGAAGGGTCTTCACGATTCCTGGTGTGGTCTACAACAACAAGGTTTTAATTTCCCTCACTCACACTTTGTTTGTTTTTCTTTTCTAAGAAAGTTAATCTTCTAACAAAGATAAGGTGTTGCAGATATTTTGAGCGGGCGCTTTATATACAGAATATCAGTAATGAGAATAAGGCTTTTGTCGATCCTTGGGGAACGTACCAATTGAGGGAAGAAAAACGGTGGCCGGCGATCCCCTTTTTGCCGAACAACAAATATAACTGGTAGAATTATCATAAAAAAAATTGTGCGCTCCTATAGAGAGTTTACTCTACTAACACATGGCCGTTTTATCTGTAGATCAATATGAATCAACTAAAACTGATCCTTCTTATCGCCTGCTTTACTTCTTTCTTGTTCACCGAACTGGCCAACGCACACTTTCGTCTCGGCCGGGGAATGGAGCGAGCCGGCGAGGTGCCCCTGGAAGAAAGGAGGGCCGCCCTGCATGACACTGGCTTCCTAGAAGCGAGAGCAGAGGCCAAGAGGGAAATGTTTTTGAAACGTTTGGAGAACCTCTTAGATAAATATGAAACAAGAGTGCGACGCAGTGAGGACACGGAGAATTAATTAAGGTATGACATTTTGTCGATCGCATTGTAAGACAACTCAACAATGAATAGACATGGTTTGGGTTCTTGTTTAAAGATTTAATGGACGTAACCGAAAAGTTTCAATTCATAGACCCAACGACTCGACACTCCTGTCTAATGCCTTCATCAGAGGTGATCTAATCGCTGCAATAAGAGGTCCCTTTATATGCTCACTAATTAGCTGCCCTTTTTTCTGACGGGGTGTAAATAGGCGTCAGGTAGTAAGACGTCATCATCATGATTTAAAGGAGCGGGAGCGGAGTCGATATACGGCTACATCAATTTATCAAGAATGACACTTTGAACGGTTTGTAAACTTAAGGCAATTGGTTTGAATCTTTGGCAATTGCTGGTCTAAAAGAGTTGAAGGTTGTCTTACAAAGGAGCACTTTGAATTTAAAATTTGACCTCAAATGCACTTTAAATTTCGAGTCTCGTTCAAACGATCATGATAGTTGATGACTGTTGATGGTAATTTCAACTTTCAATCACTATCATTGACTACCATATTTGTGTTCAAACAGTTCATGATAGTTGATGATAGTTGAAAAAAACACGCAATGAGATCTCGTAAGCGTAAAAAGATAAGGTGGACGCTGAGTTCACCAATTTTGTTTCCATTTTATATTTTCGTCAAGAGGTTGCGAAATGAAGATACTGAAGCTTACCAGGAGATGATGAAAATGAAGCACGGGGTATTCTGCGAATATTGACGGCTATATTAGTCATTTTACTATTTGCCATTTTGGCAAAACTGCTGACCGAAAAACTGTCACTCACTATCATCCGTTCGTTCAAACGGCAAAAACTATCATCAACTATCATGTCGAATTTGAACATGTCCAAACTACATGATAGTTATCAATAATCGATGTTGGTGCATAATAGTTCATGTTCAAATGCCCGTGATAGTTGAAACTATCAAAAACTTTATAGATGGCTTTAGACATGGCGGGCAAGGGTGATTTCGGGGGTTTCGTTGACAAATATGCATTTTTGCGCCCGTGTAAAATCCCCATATGCTCTTTGAAATATTTCTGTTGAAGAGACATAAAAAAAAATTTTTTTAAAAATTTGCGTTATGTTTCTTTTTCTTCACAGGAATGCGGGATTTTGCAGTTAAAGAAAAAAATACAGAAAATATGAGGGATCCACGAATATTTTCGCTAACTAGTTGTATATGTAATAGGACATAGTGTCACTCAAGAGTTTCAAAGTGAAATACTTAAATGAATATTCAGCACCTCTAGTATCATTTCAAATCGTGTGTCGTAACAGTTGTCTGTAACAACTGCCATTGTTAAATCACTTAAATTAGCAAGTTCTTGACATCATTGCAAATGAGGTGTATATTAAATACTTGAAGTACAACGTAACCAAAGTCGTGCTGTTTTTCCTTGTCTTATTTCACCGCTAACGTTATGAAAAGATGTTTCTCAGCCTTTTGTGAAAGTACTTGTTCCTGACCACAGTATTGTATGCTACCAATTTCGTGCTGATATTACAAGGGGCGTCACTTATTTCCAGCCAGGAAAGCTCAAACTATCGCAGTGATACAAGAATGCCTAGAGCTCTGCTTGAGGGTGTAAAGCGAGCAGATGGCTGCGCACCTTAGGCCTGATTACGTCACTGCAGGAAGCATGTATTAGCACAAGATGGAATGTGTGGGTCCTTAATCATACTCATAGCATTTAACCATAGAGACCAGACTTTCATTTCAATCTTTAAATGTTCAAAACCACATTCGTGAGAGGGTTATTAGGTCAAATTCATGCGTGTTTGAGTTGAACGTTTGGCAGTTTTATAACAGCTGACAGGTTTAAAATCTATAGTGTTTCCTCATCGGAAACCGTCATGAAAACTGGGCGAAAAGAACCACTCAATATCAAACGTGTGCCAAGGTAAGCCACAAACTGAGCCAGTCAGGTTCTTGTAGCTGAGCCATTTGGAAGCACAGTAAACTTTACTCAAAAGTTTTGCAATCGGATATAACATAGGAACGAAAACTGGGAAGTGATTTGCATATTCTCCATCAATAGCTCGTTAAGAGAGCTACAGGCAAAGGCATAGGTGGGGAGGGGGGAAGGGATTGGGGTAATAGGGCGCATGTGATCCCCTCTGACATGACTAGTGATAATGACGATGATGATGACGGTGCCAAAAGAACCCATGCCACTGTTCCCAAATAGGTGTAAGAAAATGAAAGGCCCTGTTGGCTTTGTCAAGAAATATTGATCATCCAAAATAAAATAGAACAACCTGATTTAAACACGAGTGCATGATCGGCTGACAGCCAAATCCTACGTGAAACCTTGAAACTCAATCAAAAGTTGGACTCCTGGGCTGAAAAGTGTGTATCGTTTTAGAATCCTTTGCTTAAATATGATTGAAAAGCTGAAGTAAAGCAATCTGAGTAAAGGTGAAGATGTAGAGATTAAAGCTAATGTGAATACCAAATCTTTGTGGCACTCCTAGTTCCCTTGCCCCAAACTCAACTCATGTACAGTCACTTATCCACAAGGTGTTTTTTATTTCGATCTCTATACAGCTTGATACATGTAATGATTTCCATCATGTGCGGGCTTCGTTAAATAAAACATGTTTGCTTTAAGCCGATAATAAGGCTTCCATTCACAGCTGGGAAGTCTCTCCACTCTAGCAACATCTTCATTCACCAAGTTAAAATTGTTTCCGTTTTTTCTGCTGACTGAAAATACAAACAAATACAGCTGAATAACGGTGCTGGGCAGCCATTATGAATATAAAAGTTACTCGATGATGTCGATCCTTTGATAACTCAGACATCGTCTCATCGAGTACATTGTTCTCCAGAATCAGAGATTTCTTTCCCATAGAAAATCTAGTCGAACAGCAATAGTCATGTATATTTACCTCTTCAGGTAGCTGGGATGAACATGTTCCAACAATCTTCTCCTATGTGTTTCAGGAGTGCTACGTCTGTAGTTGAAATAATAATATAAAAATATAGACTAATTCAAAACAGAAAAACTTAAAATTCTGTTCAGTGAGAGGGAGAAATTTAACGCTAAATATCAATTCATGATTTTATATTTACTAAATCTTGCTGTTGGCGCTAAGGAAACTTATCAGAACTTCAAGGAAACCAGCATCTCATATTGATCGACACTGTCTAACGTACACTCACAATGTAAGATCTACTTTACAATTGAGACCAACAAAACTAAAACTACAAACTTTGTACCAACCAAGCACATGGCCCTTTACATTATACCCTTAAACAACCAGAATTTTTCTTAAATCTGCGCTTTTTGGTCAAAGAAGACGGCTCTTAGTCTAGAATTTTTTTTGTTTCAAGACACTTTCGGTTTTTCTCATAACTATATTTATGTCTAGTTAAGGGTTCAATCATGAAACTTTGCATCATTATTCGTGTTACAATATACTTGTAATTGTGTAGTACAATAATTCTACGTACAATAATTCTACCTACAATTCTTTCTCGATGCTTTCTTCTGTGTCAATTTTGTTGCTATTCCTTTGTAGCCAATCAGATGCACTCTCCTTCGTAAGTCCTTCTTGGTCGCTTAGCTGACGCATTTGCCAAGGACGGAGATGTTCAGACCACTTGTGTTGTTCACGGCCTATTTTGAAATGAGCACTCACCGCACCCAATAAGAATGTAGTAACAGAGAAAGCAACGATGTAATGACAAAAATAGCTTCTTGACGCCATGAAGGATGCTTCCTTTGAAGAAAGAAAATGAATCAGTTTTCTGAATATGATAACATCCCGCGTAAGACAAAAATCTATTTTGTAACACGTTTGGTCGTATGATTTGTGGAAAATCAAGCATATTGACACTCTCCTGGACCAATGCAATTTGACTATCGGTTTTTATTGTCACCACGTTTACTGTATCCTTTCTTTACTAGTCTCAATTCTCGAATTGAATTTCAAGTGAATAAGAAAAAAGGTGTTTAGAACCCGGTGAATTATTTAGAATTTTTACAGTGCCTCAGCTGATGACCGAATAGCAAAACAGGAAAAGAAATAGCTTACAGAAAAAGCATAAAACCAGCACACACAAAAAATTCCAAATATACGCGATTTTAGTTTTTATACCCCACATAAGTAAAAAGGAAAAAGTAGGAACATCTTCAGTAACTAAACACGACTAAATGTTTTTAAGAAGTTGTCACTTATTTAAAAACCAATTTCACTTACCTAGTTGTGTTTTACGATGTGCAGCCGCACACTGTCTGGTCTGTCTTGGTGCGCTGGATTCTATATAAGATTCCGCTCTGGTGTCTTGACGCTGAACTTTCGTGAAGATCTTTCTGATAGATGTAGGTGTTGAAGCCTCTGGCTGCTGTTCCTTTTTTCCGCTACCTTTCCTTCTTATGGGATTGAATTACAAAGACCACGCAGTGAAATAGGTACAAATGTTCGGCTCAGTAGCCAATCAAGACAAGTTTGCTAAATTTAGGGGCACTTCTGTGGAACATTGACTTTTGCAAGCACACTCGGAAAACGTGGAAATCTGTACTTAGAATCGCTTCGTGCTGAGTTTTTTATAGTAACCATCATAAAGGAAAAAAACAGTCTTCATCAAATTAACAACCGGAGTACAAGATTGCCTACACCTTAGACAAAAAAGAAACAATTTATTTTATTGGCTTTTAGGTTAACTCGTGAAGAAATAGTCACTTAACCACTTCACACATCAGGAACTCCTGTTATAACCACTTATTGGTGCTAATGGTTTTGTTTGTATGGTAATGAATAGAATGCACGTCAATTAAGCAATTTTAGTGGTCATATCCTTCTTGTCAAGTACTTCACTATCGGAAAATGGTCCTTTAAACACTTGATTGTGTTGACAGTAGTGAAGTACATCCTTAATGCCAACACAATTTTAACATATTTCTAACAAATATAAACGGAGGGGAAAACCAATTTTTTTCCATCTTCAAAAGTAGGTCAGAAAAGGTTTTCTGAGCTATTTAACGGATAGTAGACAGATCTTTAACAATTTCAAATTTTCCCTGTAAACATCGTACTAATTTTAGAATATGACTTGATCAAAAATCGATTTGTGTGTCAAAAATGACAATAATTTTAAACTAATCGACGGCAAAACGTGTTATGTCTTTGATATCTTACTATTACTCAATATTATCATAACTATTATTATCATTGTTATCATTGTATCATCATCATCACCTTCATCATTATGATTTTTATCTTTATCACTATTAATATTGTCATCATTAAATTCCTTTTTGAATAAGAGGATTGCAAAACAGCAACATAAACAATAATATTAAGATATATTGCACAAGCTTAATTTATAAGACACAACTTCCCGGCCCGCGATTAGGTGAAATAACAGTCAGTACCTAAGTTTACTGGGCTATACAGCCTGCTCAGATTAATCTTCGACTTCGTCTCTGTCAAATAGGGCAAAGTTCCTTTTATCAGAAAATTATGAATGAGACATTAGAGGTTAGGCGTGAAAATAGGTGTGAATAAAGAGGTTCTTTCTGAGAAAAGGTGAAAGAGTGCTCGTAAATTCTGAAAGGAGTCTTGAGTATTAGCCCTCCTTCACCCTACTGTACGAGCAATGCAATTTGCGTTCGCTCGTCGTCTGTACATAATATTTTATTTCCATTCTTATAGAGACGATTCATTTTCAGAGTGGGATTTTTCTCGCTTAGTTCTATTTCACCAACAGGCTCTTAGTTTGTTTTATTTTTTCGTGGAGTTCTCTTTCAAGGAACAATGGATGTCCTTTCATCTATCTCCCTTTTTTTCCATTCTTCTATCGACTGATGCTAGGAAAGGAAAAAACAGAATTGTTACTTAATTGTTACGCTATTTGTCAGGTACCTTTTACTAATGGCAGCAACTGCGAGTAATAAAAGCTAGGCGAATGTTTCACATTCCCTCGAAGAGAATTCGGCCTAGCCCAACTATCTCGGCAGTCCAAAGAGTGTATTGCTTTACAACCTCCTTAGTCTACAAATAGTGATCGTTTAAAGAATTCCTTTAAGATCAATTTTTGATACTGGGGCAACCACAAAATAGTTAGAGGTATGTTACCTCTAATAGTTTTAATAAAGTTGTCCATTATGGAGAAAAAGTCAGAGGTAAAAGCTTAACACCGGGTATCCAGTCGTTACGTACCCAGTCGTTTCGTACCCAATTTCGGTCAATTCGTACCCATTTTGAGCCGGCTTGGACCCGAAATCAAAATACATCAAGAGCTGCTAGCGCGAGTGCATGAACAGATGTCGATTGTTCCCTACAACAAGTTAACGTGTAAGGTACAAGCAAAATTCTGTGTATGTTTGAGACCTTCGCGACAAAAAGCGCAAGGTGAGAGTGATATTTTTAATAGAACAGTCTATTGTTTATATTTGTAACTATCTTAACCATGACAGCTGGTGAAAGTGTGATTTTTTTTCCTGCCAATGGTATTAACGGTAATAAATTAGTTTATTGTTCGTCATTTATTTATGCTATTTTTATTTTAAAGGTACTTAACATGGAAAACATACTTTATTAGTATGGGTACAAAACGACTCAACTGACTAGGTACGAACCGACCAAGCTGGATACAAAACGACCGTGAGTACTGGTAATCTAACGACAAATACGAAAAATAATAAAGGTTATTTTCGATGGGTACATTGTAGGATATGGGACGTTCTCGAATCTGAAGCAATAGTAGAATAATTATCTACTTCGTTTTATCGGCTAATTGACATCTTGTGTCAAAAGAAGGAATTTACAAAAAAAGATTGCAAGAACGATAAATTCAACGTTTCAAGTTTACTTACATCCCCCCCCCCCCATGTTTTCTTCTGTACCATTTTTCTTCGCTACCTCTCTGAAGCCATTTGGTTGACTTTTTTCCTTCCAGTCCTTCCGCGTCCAGCGCGTGTATTATCCAGAGGTGCCCCCGCTCAGGTATTTAATTCACGATCCACAACAAAATTGGCATTTATCACGACAAAAAGCATTATAGTGGAAATAAATGAGACAACGTGGTAAGACGTGGGATCTCCAGACGCCGCCATGAATGGAAAGTCTTTAGATGAGATAAAATGTGCATAACATTGTTTGAAAATGCTCCGCTAGGGCTCTACTCGCAGTTAAGTTTCTCCGAAACTGTTGTACTTTTGTGCTCAAAGGCTTCGAAAGATGATAATTGTGTGACAAACCTTGAGATGACAATATTTTGTCAATTCTTACTTGATTTGCGTCTTTGGTTTAAAAATGTTACTAAGGCAGTAACGATTGCAACGGAACCACGAAGACCACAAAGCTAATTTATAGTCTACGTCAGGAGCCAATGTAACATAAAGTTTGGTGAACGGCTTGCTCAAATCTTTTTCCACAACACTGCCTTAATATTCAGGCGTGAGCAATTTGAAGGTCATCAGCCAAAATAGATTAACTGTTATTGTAAAGACTTAGGATGTAATTTAGTGTATTAACCTCACATTTGGGCTCTGAAGTTGAATTTTCAGCTTTTCGGTGGTGAGAGAAAGGGCTGTTAGAAATTTAGAACCAACAAACTTAATGTGAAGGTTTTCAGTTTTGACCAATGTTTCAGTCATTGCTCGTAAACGTAGCATGTGGTAATCGGTTTAACTTTGTCAGTTAGTGGCTCAGTAGAATATACAAAATACAAATAAAACTAACCTTAAAACATGTGTATTGATAAAGAAGAAAAGTGCAAAGTCTCTTTCAAGTTGACTGTAAATCATCTAGCTGCAGGATTACGATAGACAAGTATAGGATGATGTTAATCTCACCTATATTCTATTTAGTACGCCTGTTCTGTTATTGCAGGTGACCAGTGGCAGATCTAGGGGAGGGCCCCCCCTCTTCCTTATTTTGGATAAAAAAATTCGCAGAAGGAAGAAAAACCGACAGGGTAAGCGACAAAAAACGCCCCCCCCCCTTCTTAGCTCAAGGTCAGGATCCACCACTGGGGACGACTATGGTTCGATTGCATCTTTTGAAACTCTAACATTAGAGGACTTCTTATTGAGAAGTAAATTCAAAAGCTTCTGTTAAGATGTTCTAGTTTTAAGTTTACTAAATATACTAGTGTTCACAAAAAAAATATCCGGTACTTTAATTCAGTTTCTGCAAATTAGTACCGAAAAGAAAGACATCCTTTTTAAAGAGTGAATTAAAAATCTGATGGACGGAATGTAATGCCTCTCACTTTGAAAAAAAGAAAAAAAAAACAGTAATAAAAGAAAGAAAAAATTTACCTCATTTTTCAGTCGATTAAATCGTCAAGAATTGTCACTTCACTTTGTTACAAGGAGCTGTAAGTTTTGGGGTAAATGGGATCGTTGGAAAATGTTTGAAATATTATTTAATTACCTCTGGTGTAACAAAAGACACGAAAAAGCGCCAAATGTTCATTTGAATGTTTTGACAGCCTCAGTCTGCCTTTCTTCCCGGGGATATCACAGTGCGTGTTCCGATCTAAAGTCTTCCCATGTAACTCTCTCATTCATCTCGACAAAATCGAGAGGAAAGTCATCTATATTTTTAGACTGGTCTATATGTAAAAATGTTGTGTCACAGTTTCTACAAATAAAGGAAATAAAATTTATGACCCTGAATAAATTGGCCCCCGAAAATTAACAGTAAGCACATCGAGAGAAAAACCGACTAAGTTGTTTGCGTGAATCAAACCGAGCGTTATGTAGGGTCCTAATGTCCTTTTCTCTACCAGTAATCAAGACAAAAAAAAACAATTCTATAGCCAAGAAAAATAAACAGTAAGTCATCGTGAATTCATTTCATATTTTTCATGGTTAGACTGAGCTATTATCTTATATTGTATACAAAGCGGATAGCCTTGACTGGGACTTTAATGCACTTCTTTTGCCGCATAACAAAAGTACCAAATTGGAGTTTCCTTATGTATTTACCTATGCACACAGCTACATTTACGTTTCTAATTAAAGGCGGTGTAGCTTCATATCTAACAGTTAATAAAACCTTGAATATTCCAGTTTTTACAACTCAGGAAATTAAAAATGGCACGTGCTTAAGGTAAACACAGAGTCGATAGAAAAATAACTTTCATTTCCTAAGCGGTAGTGCACTTACAATCAGTTATCATTACAAGCAATTGCTTCGTTTGTCTATCAACAAAACACATCGGAAACTCTTAGGAAATAATACACAGTAACAAAGAATATCTCAAGAAAAAGCCGAAGAAAAAGAAAATAAAATCAAAACGCAAAATTTAAAGATTGTCTCATAGCTAAATTTGTTTTAGTCTTGAGAAACCTCCGTCATTAAAATTGTGAAAAAAAATTTAAGGCTTCCTTTCCTATCCTTAATCAGGAATAGCATAGAATTTAGGAGGGATTCTTAGTTGTGAAGCTTTTCTTTCGCAAACAGTTTTTCATATGAAAAAAGGTTACAAAATCTAAGCGACATTCTTGCTTTGCTTTTTCAAGCACCTTTTTTAATTACCGTCTCGCTTTCGTATTTCGCGACTTAGTTTGAATTTTCTTCATAATTTTCACTGTAAGATGTACACTGCTAATGTAGTTTTTAAATGAGAGCTTTGAGATATGTTTCACTGATTCGTATCCGTTTTGTTGCCCAAACAAAGTTTGACAGTAATAAATGATGAGCATTAAACAGTAAATTTTAAACGTTTATTTTGTTTAACTAAGTCGCAAAGTTAAAAGAGCGTGCGGCTAAATCCACAAGATAGAAAAATATTTTACTTTATTCGTCAATTTAGATAAGAGGAAAGGGCTACTGTGCAAAATTAATGTTGAGCAATAACACAGCATGAAACGATCAAAAGTTTACGGAACCTTAAACATTTGACAGCAACAGAATCGCACTCGTGTATCCCATTTTCTGACACTAATGTTATAATTATAACCGTTGCATTGACTTACACACATTAACTCTGATGTTTTTAGTTTTGGTCGTATTTCCGCATAGAAATTAGTCAAATCAAACCTAACTCCGAGCTTTCAATATCAATAAAACAAATAACGACAGGAATCATCTTTCGAGTCTAAGAAAAAGGTGAGCTCTTCAGTTTTATTCAGTTTAAAAAAACACAAACAACGAAAAAGAGGGAAAACACAACCAACGTTAAGATGTCTAAAGACAGTAAACCTGCAAAAAAATATTATTTCTTCCGACACAATCACTTCCTTCTAGAAACGCAAAAATACTCGCCGCACAGCTGTCTGAAAGGAAAGAACGACCACAAACAAAGAAATTAAAGCTGTTTAAGAAAAAATCGGCCTCCGAAAATTGAAGAAGCATTTTCCGGTCAGCATATGAAAATCAGCGTGTTCAACTGATGACATAAAACAGACTGACTCTGCTAACCTGATTTAATTCTTCTGAAAATCGGAGGGAACGCTGAAAGGCAAGGTGTTCTGTCGAGGTAAATTTTGGAAAATAATCAATTTCTTGTGTTCAAAAATCAAAATATTATTTCCTTTTATCTCTGATTTCAAGGTCTAGTGAGATATAAATGGCTTCTACAAAGAAAAATGCTGCATTTCTGGTTTTTCTCGCTGTTTTCGCTTTACTAACAAGTGAGACATCAAGCCATTTGAGGGTGGGGAAAAAAGCGTTCGTACCGTTACAGAACGAACTTGAAGAATTGTTTAAAAACCGAAGAAAAATCAGCTTTGCAGAAAACAGGAGAAAATTTAATCAAAGAGACAACTGGAGGCTCGGAACAGAGGAACTGCGAGAGTTTTATAGAGAGTAAGGCCATCGGATAACCGAGGTAAGAAATAGGGCACTGGCGTTTCCCTTGCTAGTTTTCGAACAACGTATCAATGTAAGCTAAAAATCAACGTTTAGAGTAAAATTTGCTATTTGACAGTCGTAGAGCAAATATTTAACATCTAGCAAAACTTGAGGTTCAGCAAGTCTTTCCTAGTAAAACATTTGGCTTCTTAAATCATGTATTCATACTGAAACTGAGAAAAAATAAAAGCGTCGTGCGTCTGTGCCTGAGTTAAAGATCACAGAAGTAAAAATGTGGCAGAAAAGAGACAACGTAATAGCATACGAGCAGTGATCTAGTGCACCACTGATGCCCTAGTAATGTGTTAAAATGGAATGAATTTTTTAAAGACTAAATAGAGATAAACAATAACTTCAATCTCAAGCTTTCGAAGATTTGTTCTAGTTTAAGTTCCTTAACTGTTATCATTGTGGTCATGAAGTGCTCATTTCTCGACAATTTTGTCTGCTCACACGCGAGATAATCTACAAACCATCACCAAAAGAATACCAAGCAAAAAGGTTTTCGTGATCAAGTCAGTTGTCTGTCTGTGTTCCATTAGATTATCAATAGCGACCAATCACATAGCAAGCGTACAGTTTCTTTACATATGAGCGTATAGTTTATAAGTACGTTGGCCGCTAAAAATTTCTGCCTTACAAACAAAAACAGAAGATTCCGTTTGTTTTATTTCGTAAATATCTTTTATTCGAATTTTTCTTAATTGCCTATTTGTTAAGTTAAAAGCATTTTCATTTTATTTTCAATATTGCTAATTACCTTTCGCAAGAGAGAGGAAGGTGAGCCAAACAAATAAAACTTTCTCTAACTCTCCCTTTTTTAAAAAAAAAAACTGTCGATCAGTTTCGTGCGTGAAACTTAAGATCCAATCCCCCGTCTCCCCATTTACATTTAGCTTTGCAACTATTTGCTTCGAACCCTCTTCTGATAATTGAGGCAATCTTACAAACTATACTCTTTGCGATTTCTATTTTGCAGATGCCATGGTAAAGCATGCGTAATCAAGTCAAAGAACAAGATTATTTAGATGTAATGAGCATATTGTAGTTAGTTTAAAAAAAATACCTGAATACTTTCCAGCTAAAGACATTTTCGAACAGTAGCAACCAATTAGTTGTTCAAATGCTTTTCAATATTCTTCTAGTCTGCAATTCTACATTTTAAACTGCAATGTAACGACAGTGTGATTTATAAAAACTTTCAAACTTTATGTCGTTGGTTTGTCCGCCAGTCATGTTGTAAAGTTTAAAACAGGATTATTGGTACAGAAAAATATATTTGTGACTTGTGATCTACCGGGCTTGCTGATCACGAGGAAGAACAAGTTTCCCTATATTTTTCTCAGTTCTCTTTTCACGCAGCACTCCCAGCTGACAAATTTCTACGCTTGAGAAACCGAAATTCGTCAATTGGGCATAAAAGTACAGCTTTACCTTTCTCTTCTCTTTTAAGTCAGTGAAGTAAATAATAATAAAAAAATAATAATAAAAAAATAAAAAATAAAAAAAACCATCAGTTATTCACCATAAGCCCGCCCTTCATCCTGTCCCTAGAACGATCCCCACAAAGAAACAACCACAAATGTCCCCTAACGAAGCGAAACATTCTCACGGTTAACTAAAAAGCAAAGGGAATTTAAGCCATCGGATGTCCATGGTTTAAAGAATTGTTATTCCAAAGCGTAGTAGCCACTCAAAAGAAGCGATAGGAGAGGCTGCTTAAACTGAAATTAGCGAAGCTGGTTACTTTCAGAACTTCACGGGCACTGTTTGAAGCTGGCTTAAGCTCGGAATCAGCTGTAAGAAGAGAAAAGAGATAAGAAACCATCGACATGGTAGTCCACACTTTTAATTGGTGCAATAATTAAAAAAATAGTGCTTAAAACATCAATCAGCTAGTTGAGGTGTTGGGCTTAAAAAATGTATGCATTCATTCTTATTCATACAAAACGACGTCCTTTTGTTGCGACCTCATAAATAAGATCATACATTAATATCTGACCTCGATGTCTCTTCACTTAGCTTGACAACTAAGATAAGATAACAATTGCGTTCATTTTAGCTTATTCCCCCTTAACGTATTACGTTATGTCGATCCACTTTCAAGTGCGTCGTGTTTCACGTTTTGCACCTTTATGTAAACCTTGATAGTATGGAGTACTGATCTGTCAAAGCGCAAGCATTTGGTATTTTATACAATTAACCTTTGTCGCCTTGGTAATGACCACACCTGTTTAACCTTAATACTAAACGATTGGTTAACCAACAAGTAAAATACGATTTCCATTTTTTTTTTCTTTGTAACGTTTTTATCATTAACCATACATTCTCACTGAAATAAACCCAGTCTTCCAGGTCCACTCAATGCCGGGCAATTCGGCCGACCGCTGGCTGGTTTTAAATTTTCCCAGTAGGCTCTACTGGCTCTAGAGTAATAAAGATGTCAAGATAGTTATAATTAAAAATTCACAATGAAAGAACATCATCTGTTACCATGCTTACTTTAATAGCATACCTTCTCCCTCCAATCAACAAAACAAGCAGAAATAACTCACATCTTCCACTTTTCGGACGAAGGACTTGTGCTTGAGTCAAAATTCGCTTAGGCGAGCTATCTAACTTTATCTATTCCATGACGACAATCCGTTAATTGTTGCACTTGTATGCCGAAGCAGCTTAACTGTTCGTTTCCCTCGAAGACTTACCCCACCCCCTCTCCCTAACCCAACCCTGTCACCCACGCAATTACCTCGCTCGAATCTCTGGTTGTGAGTGGTGTTTAAGAGCCTCTCCCCAAGGACTGTGCTTGTCGCTTGCGGCTGGTAACTTGCCTCTTTCAGGAGCCAACTAAAGCAAAAGCAAAGAAGGAGCGCTCCGTCAAAGTGTCGCTAAAATCATCATCATGCACTTGTTACAGGAATAATTATGTAAGATGAAAGGATATTTTTTTCTTAAGAACACTGATTTGTGGGATGACGTGGCGGCGAGATTCCCTTTCGGAAGTTGGACAGCTAAGATGACACGTCATGGAGCGGAGGCTCCATTGGGCCTCAAAGTCAGTTTAATCGCGTTCAACTTATCAGGTTAAAGGAAAATTCTTGACCCAGTTACTTTTTCCACGCTTGGTTTAATGGAGTTCGAAAGTCATGATAATCTCAATCAATTTGGTCCTCGTCGCAGCTCCTGTTTAGGGTCGTAACGAGACAGGTTCCCTCCGCCAAGTGAAGAGCTCGACGTGCGACAAACCAGATGGACTGCAAATGGAGATTAATCTTAGATACGTTCCCAAACACTCATATAAATAATTTAATAAAAACTGTTTTCCCTACCTCTTCCGCAATAGCCCGGATATGATAGGGCTCAAAACCACAACAGCCACCAATGAATCTCACTCCCATGTCATAGGCCTGCCGAGCGTATTTATGTACATCCCAGCGAGTTACAACTCGAGCTTCCAAAGCTGAAAGGCAGAACGAGTTAGTTACCTGTTCCATGTCATCGGCTCACGAGTTAACAAAGGATGAAGACCCTCTTCCGTGAAAATAAATTAGTAATAATGAAGTTAAAGAATTAAGGTAACTAGAACCCCAACGATGAGTAAAAAACGTTCGTATAAAAATATATCCTGCCCAAAATTTGACTCAAAGGACTATGCATCTTTCCTATTTCGCTTTTTGATACTGAGAAAGTATCATGTGAAAAACCTTCAAAGTTCAAGCTATGAAAAGTCCATAGAAATAACCCTCTCCGTTAACATAATTAAACAATAAACCAGACTTTCCATCGGTTTACCGGCTAATAAACCACGCGAAGTGTCGGGAGAATACGAGGCGTAGCCAAGTGGTTTATAAACTTTTCGACATAAATATGAGCTAAGTTTGTGAGAAAGAATGATAAATTTAATCTTATTTCGTGATCAAGTCTTTGATCAAGTCGTTGATTCTCAAACCCATCAAAAAGTGCGATAAACTAACCAAAGCTCCGGCCAGAAGAACGAAGACTGTAATTAAGTTGTCGCTGAATGAAAACAGAAATTTTAAAGAAAACTAACGAGAAATAGCAAAATGCAAGACGAAGCACAACTACAAAGTGCTACTAAAGAATATTTCAATTTGGACGGAGAAAACGCGATTTTTGAGGCCAAAATAAGCCTACCTCTGCGATTGCGATCTGATAATCTGTACGGAAAGTTTTTTAAGTTGGTAAACTTATTAAGCAGTTTTAATATTCTCCGGAGCCATTTCAGCAAAATAAAGGTCATTTGTAGAAATTTTAACAACTAGAATTTATTACGATTATGAGAACTCAATATTAAATTCGTTAATAACATTATTGCACGACAAAAACGGCAAAATCGAAAGACAACAACATGGAGCCGTGTGCACCGATAAAACAACGTCCAACTATTTTGTTTACTCGCGGTTCACTATTTTCCTTCAACCAAATTTTTCTTATTGCCTAGCTTGAATTAAAGCTTTCATGAAGTCCTCGTTAAAATGTACAGAAAGTGATTAAAACGCGTGAACTAGGCAAAAAGTATCAATTAAAACCTGAAATCGCGGATAGTAAATTGAATTGCTATAAATCTTGGGTGCCTCATCACTTTGTAAGTGGCTTTTGTTCTCAGGTAAATATCTAAATGAAGATTTAGTGAGTTTTCACTACAATTTTCTTGATGCAAAAACTTGTCAACTTTTCCTTCTCAGCGAGCAGTTTGAGGAACTTTAGCGGAGAATTAAACCGAAGCAACCAGTTAGTTGGACTGCATTTTAAATAAGAAATTTGATAATGTTATACACATAAAATCTTTGGTTTCGGCGTGCAAAGTGTACCCTTCGTTTCCTCCAAACATTGGCGTTAACAAATAAAAATCTGGGAATTCTCCCCGTGTGGCGCCATTTGATAGGGTGGGAAGATGTTTCAGTTTTCTATGGGTATACAACCAAATATACGAGATTTTGACCAATCAGAGCACACGTTGTGTCAAAGTTATGTTCTAACACGCAGTCACCAAATTTAAAAAGGCCAAAATGTTATTTACCTAGATCTTGACATATGCTTACTACTTACCAAACGGTGACTCTGGCAGATGAGCAGATCCCATACGGTCAGCATCAGGGGTATGGTAACCAGCTGGTTGAGCCATTAGATGAGGCTTGAGACCTTCTTTATCCAACGCCTCTTTCATTAAACCAATGGTCATTAGAGTAATGTTTGAGTCAAAGCGACAGTTGACTCCAATTATATCAGCCCCTGAAACCACAAGGCCTAATGTAAGAGTAGTGTATATGCATGCGGCTTAGCAATCTACTCTCTGGGGTCAAAATATTAAGGAAGCGTTTTCTCCTTGACTCTCCTCTTCCCTACTGCTTTCTTTGTTTGTGATTATCTCTTAAAATTTCTTCATTTACCAATCTTTTTTGGTCAGAAACATAAGCTAAGGAAAACGCATTTTTAGTACCGTATTTAAATTCAGCCTGGAAGAGAGCAACATCGACTAATTTCAAAGCTGCTGCTGCGCTGGTGGAAAAGTTTAACACGGGTAGCAAACTACTCCGACCTCCTTAGTCGACCTTTATAGTTGTCTCCCCGTACCTGCCCTCGCGAGTCTAACAGCACATTCTCCCGGAGGAACATCACAACTGTCGCCATCAGGTCCAATGCATAAGGTTACTGCTGTTGGTTTCCCTGTGGACTTCATTACTTCTACTGCCCACTCAGCCTCTTCTACGTTCGCAAAGAACTGTCGGAGAAACATTCGACCAATAAACACCCATGAGACACGAGTTTCTAAGGATGCAGTATATTTGAAGGGTTCAATTCCGACATTATTTTCTTTGGTGTGAGTATCATAAAATGGGTTGCAAGTATCTCGGTAAAATATCTAATAAGAGCAAAAGGGACTTTTCCGAGATTACATAACCTTATTGTAACATTAGAAGGAAGGGGGTATAACCCGAAAAGTGCGATAGTATTTTACTCCCCAGTGAAAGGTGTCCTTCCTTCTGCGAAAAACGTCTCGTGTCTTCATGCAGTCAAACTGATTAACTTAAATTTGACCAGGCGCTGTAGTAACAAGCTATAGAAATCTGCTGTAAAAACGCTAACATTAACAACGAATAACCATAGTGTTCAGCTTCATTATGCAGATTTCAGTAAAAATTAACTCAAACAAGTACATTTCAAAATAAAATTACCTCAGCTATAATTAGATCAACATCGTTCTGAATGAATATCTGAATTTGCTCCCTAAACTTCTTCGTTACAATTTCTTTTCCAGCACCTTGTGAATACAGAGAAGCTGTCTGACAGACGGATCCAGCGAAAAATACTCCTCCCTCCTGAGCGACACTTTTGGCAAGGTCACATGCTGCCTGATTTATTTTTATGGCCTAAGAAAGATTCCAAGTATATAAAAACTGAACGTGTATCCTTTAAATTATTAGTTATCATTATTCTTAAAATTACTATGAATTAACATTAATTTTGAAAAATTCCTCAGGAGCAAAGTGTGTTATGGTTTCTTGTCAACTTAAAAAAGCATGTTAGGTTTGATCACACTCTATTTTAGGCACTATACTCTGTTCTCAGAATACCGCTATCAATCGCCCAGATTACCAAATTAACATTACCTCCAAAGTCCCTGATTACCAAATTAATACCACTCCCCATCCCCAAAAACTATTTTGGGGATGGGGCTTACTTGGGAGGTACATATTTGGGGAGGTGCTTTTTTGGAATTGAACTTGTTTTGGGGTGGTGCATCTTTGGTGGTGGTGCTTATCAACGGGTTGTTACAAGCCAGTTACCCATAAGCCAAAAGCTTTTATTTTGATATCCTGATTTCAGAACTATAAAGCAACCAGGAGAATCTATACTCCTTCCAGAACTGGACTCTACTTCACTGCAGGGTGTATACTCATTTATTCATACCTTCTGTTGTACAATTAAATTAATTTCATATACAAAATGTAAGATTTTTCTTGGGATCTATTTCTATGCTGGCAAAGAATGATTGTTCTATCAGACAAGGAGACAAGAAAGTAACCATTTCCTCAAACTCCCCCACTGGATATTCAAACAAGCAAATGAACAAAAAACACACAAACAGAATAAAACCAAATTGCACAACACATTAATTCATGTTGTTTCTATATATCAAGGTGATCTTTACCTATTAGGCTCAGCCCTCAGCCATAGAAGTTTGGTGCACCTGCAGTCCTTACCAAAATACCCATGACTGAAGACTACCTGAATTAGCTTTTTTTAGCTTTGGGTTAACTATAAAGTTCTCAAATGTTTTGTTTGAGGTACAATTCACAGGGGGATATCAACATATTATAATCTAACTTAAAAGGAAATCTTAAGCAATTTTCATGGCTTTATTCTGTATGCTATATGAATCAATGGATATTTCAAGGTACAAGAACAGCCATGCCCTAAGAAAATTATAGAGAACATTAAAAATGTAATGATAAGTCAAGTGACTTTGCAAACCAATCAAATTCATCACAGACATATGCTGTTAGGTCTAGGCCCTTACAAGACACTTGTTATTGTACCCTAGGGTTTGCTTCACCAAGATATAACTTTAGGGATTTTAACACGTGTTTGACATTTCATTTTAACAACAACCAAGCTGTGACAGGAAAATCTGACAAAAAAATATTATTGACCTCTTAAAACCAACTGTTTCAAGAAAGGGCTTCATCTATTCATATGACTGCAAATTGATAAATATTTAATAACAATCTACGAACCCCATGCTTAGCTTCAGAGCTGCCCATATCATCATCCATTGAGAAGGTAAAGGCCTGAATAACATCAGCTCCTGCTCGCACAAACTCCCGATGAAGTTGTCTAACTGTTGACAATCAATTCCATTTACCTCTTGCAATACTTTTTTAAGGCAAGTTTTTATTCATTCATGAATCTAACTAAATTCAGAAACAACCACCCTTACAATCTTTTGTTTCTTTGCAACCCTTTTTTTTCCACTTTGTAGGATGACCACAAAACCAAAAAATCAAAATTAGCCTGAAATATCCTTTCACTTTTGGCATAAATAAAAAAATTTAATTCAAAAGGGTTCTAAATCCATAAGCTGAGCACTGTGATGGTGTGATTGCTCTTACACAACTACACTTACCTTTCTAAGCACCTTTGCTCTTACACAACACTTACCTTTCTAAGCACTGTATAGCAAGAACGGAAAAGAAATTACATATGACATGATATGAAATAAATTCTATTTAGATATAGAGCGTATATAGGCGAAGGTCAATAGATTGGAAGCTGGTGATCTCTAAGATAACTTTGCTATTACAAAGAAACTACTCCATTAATATGTTTGAAAAATCAAGCACCCACTTAAATATGAATTCAAATATTCTCAATTACAGGTGTTCACAAAAGTGAGGTTGTAATTAGGCCTCATAGCTGAGGCCTATGGTGCAACAAAAGAAGACTACAACCTGCATCTGGATATTCCACTGTACACTCTGGAGTATAAGGCCCTGCTTTCACATATCCACGCTTCTCTAAAGCATGTGTCATTCCACCATCTCCAACAAGCACTTCCCCAGCATTTAACTTCTCTAAAATACCAAACTTAAAAGACAGATATATTACAACAAATACTGTGTATCTACACCTGCAATTACCAAAATACTATACAGCTGATGCTTAACTCCAAAGATCCATATGTTAACTCTCCCCTCTAGCTGCCACAAATTTTTTTGCACATTTAAGTAATGAAAAATAACTGTTTACCAAAGTGGAGGTGGCTAGTAGTTGTAGTTACTAAAACAAGAGATGACCTAAAATCCAAAACAAAAAACCTTAGAATACCCTAATGTTAGGTCAATTTAGGTCATTTTAGGTATATGGATACTGTGGATACTTACCAAGCCGTGCAACACTGAGGTGAATAGTTGTTTCAGTTTATATCATTGTTGACACTTAGAAATTAAATTTTGCATAAGGTTGATTCTCAAATAACTAAATGATTGGTAGTTGGATCTAAAAACTTAATAAAATAATCCAGAGAACTTTTACAATCCAAACTATTACATTTTGATGAGGAACTATGAAGCAATCTTGAGGAGATTTATAAATCTTGTGTCTAACGCTAGGCTCACAATATGGGGCCATGGATGTTGACATCCACAAATTTTGCAGTAGGTAGACTGCCAGTCACCATTCTCAAATTACATAAATGATCAGCAGTCTGATCTTAAACTTTCACAACTATGCAGAATCCAAACTATTACATGTTGATGGAGAACTACTTAGTGATCTCAAGGAGATTTATGAGTCTCATAGCTAATGCTTAGTTTACTCTGGGCTGAGAAGATGGAGTCATGGATGTCGACACCAAGAAATTGTTTGATGACAACTGCCAGTCACAGTTCTCAAATCACTAAATGACCAGCAATCAGATATTTTTCTAAATTTTTCAAATCAAAAGAATCTTTACAATCCAAAATTTTATGTGTTAATGAGGAACTGCTAAGCCATCTGGAGGAGATTGAATACACTGAGACCCTGAGGAATAGGAGCAAGACCACAATTTGGAGTTCATGACACATTAGAGGTTGAAACTCAAGGGTGAGGCACACTTGTGGCAAAAAATTTTGCACCACACGAGACTTTCTATGGTCACTGACTTAATTACCATCAATTCTTGCTTTGTGCTCAAGCTGTTGATTTTATTTGCTGTTATTTCTTAGATAAATATAGAGAAGAAATATTCTGTCAGGTAAGTTAAGTTTTTACAATCTTTTTAGCAATAACTGTGAGCCATAAATTGCCTGTTGCAGATTTGTGTAATGGATGACTCAGAAAATTATTGTGTTTTGACAAGGTTGATTTGGTATTTGCTGGGGCAAATTCCAGCAGAGTGTACATCAGCTCTCCAAATCAAACTGGTTACCACTGGACATTTCTTTATGTGGATTTGAAGAGCAGAAAGTGGCATATTATTGCAATACCCTTTTTTGGGCATCACCCTCAAACTTGAGGGAGTTGTTTTCAAGGGAAAGACTCAATAGAGATTGTGGAATCTAATGACGGAAGTCATGACAGCCAGTGTCAGATAAGTGAAAGACAAGGAGAAAGGCGATGGAGTAGATGGCTTTGGCTCTGATAAAGAGTGAGAGGAGAAAGAGGAAAACACAGTAGAGATTGTGGAATCTGATGAGGTGAGCTATGAAACAGCAAGAGGGCCAGATTGGGCCATGCCTTCAAACAGAAGTAGTACCTTGTATTTAATATTGTAGAGAGGCACTAAGGGGACTTTCTCAGCAAGAGGCAACAAGACTCTACTTTTGACTTCTCCTTTAATTGTTCTTCTCCAGCATATTGACAACTTTCTGCTACCACTACCTCAACTACTTATACTACACTTAATCACTCCAACACACCTCCTAAGTAATCTATTGGTGAACATGTTTGGGTTATGGGCCAGTTGGTCTTGGGCAGTTACAACTCTTGGTAAACTTGCTAACCCAAATAATTTTACAAGAACAATAGAAATGAACAATAAAGCACTTAATGATTTAAACAAAATAGAAGCCAATCATTGAAAACAAAAACCAACTCAGGAACTCTGTTGTTGGTCCAGACCATGGCTGTGAGACAAACCCAAACAGGAACACTATTGACAAACAAACAAACAAAGTACAAAAAGACAATAGCTAGGTGTTCGGTCTTGCAAACTTTAGAATCAACTAAACGAAATTTTTTAATTCGAAGCATAGTCTACGTCTATCTGGATCTCGACAAACATTTTTTAACAAATCTGAAACGGGTGTAATGAAGACTCGTATCCGTGTCTTGGAAAATGAAAAACCATAGGAGTGCTAAAAGGGAATTGCGTTACTGGCCATCTATACCGCGCAAATGTAGCCGTCATTGTGTTACTGGCTATCTTTGAATTTCCCTTTACACCGACGCAAGTGAAGCCGTCAAGTCATTTCGTTACTGGCAACATGTATCTCAGAATTTTCCTACATACCGACGTAAGGGTAGGTGTTAAGTCATTGCGTTACTTGCTATCTTAGAATTTCCTTGTATACCGGCGTAATTATATAGCCGTTAAGCCGTTAAGTTATTGCGTTAGAGGCAATAGAATTTCCTTGTAAACTGACCCAAATGTGGCTGGAAAAGTCATTGCGTTAGTAGCTATCTTAGAATTTCCCTTAATGCCGACGAAAATGTAACCGTTAAGTCATGATGGTACCGGCCATTAAGTCATTGCGTTACTGGCTGTATTATAATCACTATTAATATATGCTAGTATTAATATATACCATACGCCAAACTTAGTGGCTTCAAGAAATGCTCTTATGTACAGGCGAACGAAATTACCAATTTCGCCGTTATCATGCCGCATTTCTAAGTGTCAAAGACGATAGCTCCGTATTCTGAGCCCAACGTAAATCGAGCATGAGATATGACATCTATAAATCAATTCGGGATCGCCTAGCAGTTCCTAAACAAAAAGTGGTTGTTTGGATTGTACAGGTTCTCTCTTCGTTAAGTTTGGAAAAATACCCGACTGCCAGTCATTTAGTTATTTGAAAACCTTGACCAGCCGCCGGTCATGTAGCCACACTATTACACGGTTTTTACATACTAATTTACAAGCTTAAGGCATCGGCATAACTAGTTTACCTCGCAAATTTGGACTGCAGCGGATCGGATGGGCAATTTTAAAAATTAATTTAATTATCATGAAATTATCCTGGCGATATTTACCTTCTCTTCAGCAGCAGACATAGCCAATGTCGTGTCCAATTTCATGGGCTTCACATGAACCATAAAGGGCTATCCTTTCTACAAACTGTCGAGGGGGAGTGGGGTGACTGTGAGAGGACGACCCGTCGAAAGAAAAGATGATTGGAAAGTAATTGGAAAGTAATGGGGGACTGTATGATTTAAACCCTGTCTCTCACTCCATACTGATAGTAATCTTAGCTCATCTTCAGTTTGGAGGCTTCTAAAGTGATCCTCTTCATTTTCTCCCAATTGACTCATTAGTCAGATTCACAAGTAAACAAGACAGTTGTAAAATATTAACCAAGGAGTATGGACTACGGACTACGGACTATGGATTGGGTGTGACACACGGACTGGTGAATCGACTTACTCACAATTTGAGTTCGTTTGAACTTTCAGGGATTTTTTGTCTTTTTTGGCATAAAGGAGAAACTTTTTAAGTTTGAAACAATCACTAAAATCATTTAATATAAAAAAAAAACGCATAACAAGTTCAAAATATTAGAAGAGCGGTTGCACATTGTCGAAAGGGAGAAGTCAGGAACAAACAAAATGCCATTTCATGGATGTGGTTTCCGAATGTTTCTTTCTAAGCAGTTGACCAGAAGAAAAACATGTAACTAAAAGAGAAATAGTCAAACCTATCTCAAGGGTAAGTAACGATGAAACCCAAGAAAAGTATATTTCCTGAAAATTCATAAATAAGGGATTACACGTAATTCCGAAAAAGAAGTTTATCTTTCTTGCAATATGGTGTTCATATTCTCGAGGTACAAAGATCCACGATCTCAATTCTACCAGTGAAGTCGCGAGAGAATATCACAACGATTTGCTCTTAAATTGTTTTTAATCTTCGAGAATAGGTGGCACAAAACTTTTCCTTGGATGGAAGGCATAATTTGTGAAAGATCTAAAAGAGAAATTTGTCGTCACTGTTTTCAAGCCTTGTCGTAGGGGATCCTTCTTGTCGAATTTCAGCACTGAAGGTTAAAAACTTTCCAAACACGAAAGTGATTATATCTATACACTACTTTTGACATAAAATATCGATATCAAGTACCGTTTAAGCATTGACTTATTTTGGGTATACAGATACCTTGTGAGCAATCTCGACAACAGAGGTAGGTGATTTAAACGGAGAAGTGGCTTATTAGAGGGAATGTACCGCAGGGTATCTATGTTCGTCGTGAAAGTAACCCTGCAGATATAATATTATTCAGTATAAACCAAACAAGTAAATAGTGTGATATATTAAAGTTCACATGGCAACCAGGTGGACAATCGGACATGGTTTGATGCTTCTTTGGTTTCAAGATTTAATGAATGTAACCGAGAAGTTACAATTCATAGACCCAACGTTTCGACACTCCTGTCTAGTGCCTTTATCAAGGGTGATCTAAACGCTGCAAGAAGAGGTCCTTTTATACGCTTACTAATTAGCTGCCCTTTTTTCTGACGAGGTATAAATAGGCGTCGGGAAGTAAGCCGCCATCATCACGATTTAAAGGAGCGTGGTTGGAGTTGACATGCGAGGCTTCCAACCAAAGGCGCTGGTGGTAACGTCGATTAGTGGTGATAATTTTAGACTTATCCCATCCAATTGTATGGTTGGTTAGGCATGTTTGCTCCAACAAAGCTGAATTTTCTTTTTTGCAAAAGAAGACTGCTTTTTGATGCTCTTTCAAAAGTGCACCAAACTGACGTTTGGTCTGTCACATGTTTGGTCCGATATACTCGTGATCACAGTCATTGCACGGAATAGAATAAATAGTGTAGGTTCGTTGTTCTTCCGTGACAGGATCCTTAGGTTTGGCAAAAATATGCCCCATAGACTGAAAAGGTTTTTGAGCAACTTTAATTTAAAATTAAACATTTAAAAAGTGTAAAGTTGGTTTAAACATAAAAGAAAGCTCAAAACATTGTGTTTTAATAAACAATTTATTCAAGTAAACTTAATTCTAAAATGTAGTCCGGGCCATAGATAGTTTTCTCTCTACCATGACGTCATGAAACATTGCGTTGTTGAAGTCCTAAATGTAATAACTGTCCTAAATGTAATAAAGTCCTAAATGTAATATCATTTGGTCCTAAATGTAATAAAGCCCTACATGTAATAACGTTAGGTCCTAAATGTAATAAGTCTCCAATGCAATCGTTTAACTGGGCTAACATTGAGATGTTAAAGTGACAGCTGTTGCACCAAAGAATCCTCTGACCTGTATTCATGGCATATTGCGGGCTCGCTGATATTAATCAGGGTCTTTTTATTTGCTAAAGACGTAGGTTGAGAAGCATTGGCTACAAAACCTTATACTGATGTGCTTTTGGCATCAAATTGACGGACACAAAAGCAATGACAACGCTGATCAATAGCTCTCTTTATATCATGGGCTCAGACTCTCAATTAAGTGTAACAGATTTTGACGATATACTTGTGTGATCAGTGCTGAGGTTAACACTTCATGAACCAAATTACAAGGAAAAGGAAGTCCACTGACCTATACGTTAGACAAATTCCGGGCTCGTAAGTGCATTTTTTGTACTGTCTTTCCTTACCAGATTTGTATGGGTCTGCATAAAACATATTCATAAGTATTATTGACCGAGCGTGAGGTCAAAATGGCTGGATATTGGGCGAGTTCTTTTTTTTTTTTTTTTTTGCGTTTTTATGGACTGAGACGAAGTCTCGGTCCGTAAAAAAGGTAAAAAAAGAACGAGGCTAACATCCAGTCATCTTGACCGAACAAGCTTGGTCAAGAGAGTTTGTATTCTCTTGGCTTAATCATTAAAGGATTCATTGTATAGAAAAAGATCTCGCTTTGATAAGAATCAAGAATGGCTTGTTTATTTCGAGAACCGATATTTTCGAGAAGCCAACTGTGTTTGCAACACAATAAACCCAAGAGGGTCGTTTATTTTTTTTCTATGTATATGCCGATATTGTCCAAAAGTTACGAACTTTGTAAGTTTTCTTGCGTGGGGTCAATACGGGGAATCCAAAGCGGGTGAGGGTAGGCCCATCATGCCCGCTCAGGTAGCCAGTCAGAACACAGGATTCACTTCATCTTGCCCGCGCGCGCTGCTAGCTATATGATAAAGTGACTTACAGAGCAAGATATCTACTGACCGACCATATATTATTCCATTTCACGATCACAGGTCTCGACCTGTTGCCTTTTTTCCACGCAAGAGCATTGAGCTACAACATTCAACACATGATGGTCAGTTGATGGTCTGATAAACCATTCATTTTTTTCCTTTAGCCCCTTATGACAGGTTCATCAGTTCCCGAACCGAAATATTGGGAAAACATATATTTTACAGTTGATCTCAAGTCTACATTTCATTTTTTGACTTCATCTCTTCTCCCTCCGTGAGGGGAGAAAATGAATAGATAAATAGATGAATGAAAAAGGAAAGCTCAACAGTTTCCATTTATAGTCATATGGTACATGAACTGATTACTGAGGTGGAGTAAAGCCATAGAGGGCTACAAATGCAATATCCCAGGTTCAAAATTGAATAAATCAAGGAAGTCATTCTTAAAAACGAACTCAAATGCTTCATTGAAATCAATTGACACTGAATAACATAGATGTGCAAAATTTCAGTAACACTATTGATGATAACACTTTTCTTTTGGATTAACATGTGACAGCGAAATCATTCAGACTGCTCTAAAATGGTGCATCAGTACTTAGGACTTTAACACGAAAGATAACATCAACAATAACATGCTAGTTCATCATCAATTGTAGTAAATTTCTTTTCCAAAAAGTCCTAATGATTACGTACCAATCGATTCCATCCTATTGAGCTTCCAGCCAAGCACAAGCCTACTTTAGGCTGGAAATAATTTTTTCCAACTCGATCAATAAACCGCTCAAAGGACCATACTTCGACTGCTGATATTTCTTATGTCCAGCAAGTAAAAGGACGCCCATTGATATCAGCGAGCCCGTAGTGTGATATGTATACTGGTCAGCGGTTTTTTGGTGCAACAGCTGCCACTTTAACATCTCAAGGTGGATGTCCGCCATAACAACAATGCACTGAAGGAGTTAAACGATTGCATTAGAGGCTTATTACATTTAGGACTAAATGTTATTACATTTAGGACTAAATGTTATTACATTTAGGACTTTATTACATTTAGGACCAAATGTTATTACATTTAGGACTTTATTACATTTAGGACAGTTATTACATTTAGGCCTTCAACATGCGTCACGTTAGCCTTAGTTTTTAAAAATTGGAAGGTCTAATTTTTTTTACAACCAAGGTGAACCCGACATTTTAGTCCCGCATTTTTTTCTTTGATGTGTATGGCCCTTAGGACCCAGTTTACTTGATATAGCAAAGGAAAAGCAGTTTGAATAGCGTCGGTTGAAATGTGTGAAGAGAAATCACAATGTAAAGTCTAGCTGCGATGACTTATTTAGAACGGTTGAGGACACAAATGTTATCACTATCACGTAAATTTGAGGTATGTACGATTTTTTTCTGAAAAAGAAAAATATTCCGGTAAACCTCAATGTAGTTTAGTCCGAGTGCACGGCCGTTGTTGTTGTGACTTGTTGTCTTAGGCCGTTATGGTGTTATGGCTTCTGCCAGCTATCGATTTTCTCACTGTTCCTAAAGGTCGTTTTGTTTTTCGTTTCAGCTCATGGATAATCGTATCTCCTTCTTGAGAACAGTCTATAAATTTTTTGATAAAGGACTGTCGAGTAAGAAGGTCTGACAAAAGCTTGTTCAAAAATGATAATTTTATTCAATTTGAAATAATGGGTCTGCTCGGCATGCAAACGAACACTTTATCGAGTCTGGGAAAACTAAGATCAACAAAAATTATTTCGACCTAAACGATCTTTTTTTGTGGACATCTCATCGTGACTAAGACTGCCCTTCTCTGGAGAAAAGCTAGAGGGCGCCCTTCACATCGAACAAACAGACAACCAGCGGCTAAAGCTGGTTGAAGTGTTTTCGCTGAAAGTCTTGCAGAATTACTTCTAATACGCGACATTTCCTTTAACATTCATGTGGAAATTACGAGTGATATTGAAGTAAATATGTCTTTCTCGAAATTTTGAATTCTATTCTACCTTCCCCTTCGCATTTCAACATGGCCGCCACAAGAAGCAAGCAATGAAAAGTATCGTCCAAATCCTCTCTCGGCTACATCAGTCTGTTTTGGTCTTGTCTAGACTAATCATATCACAGGAAATGGTTAAGACAAAACTGTCGAGGGCCCGGCATACTTCTTTCATTTTCGTTGTCTGTAAAGCGTACTGAGATTATGCCATCGCGCAGAATGCCGCGACACATCCGGGTACTTTTTAAGTCCGCTGGCGGTAAATTTGAACGGTCTTCCGAGAAAAGAGAGGGAAACAATGAGGAAAATGGCTATAAATCTCCCACTTGCACCTACGTTTTTCTGTTTTACTCACCAACTAGCTGCCGAAGCTATTTGTCAGCATATGAATTTTGTAGAAGAGGGTTCAATAAACAAATTTATTCTAAATTTTATTTTCTACCGAATTCTTCTGAAGCAACCTCTGGCCACCCTGAATTTTACGTCGAGAAGCACGGTTGACCGAGTTTTGAAACCCCCGCGAGTGTACTAACATATGCAAAACTTCGCCTCCGCAAACAATAGCGCGAACGCCACTGCAATTAAGCATTGAAACTGAGATATCGACTTCCCAAGCTTTAGGATTGAGCGAATTCGGAAACGAAACCATTGGTAACGTTTATCACGGCAGGTTAATCGTAACACTCTTCGTTTGCAACAGAAACAGAAACAACTATATCTTCTCAAAAATTTAGAATTCTGCCACGTGTACCGTTAAAGAAATGCAGTGTGTTGATCGGGAGCTCTTTTCAGAGCTCATACAATCCCCGGTCAACCCTGCTTTTTTAAATGTCTCGGCCGTCGACAAGTAGTTTAAACCGCAATTCTATCTTCGAATCAACGGAGAAGCTCTTTGGAAATGGCAAAGACTCCACAATCCCGACAAATTGTTTGATGCTCTTCAATGCAATTTGAGGAAAATCGGGTGTACGAGTTACCACGCTCGTGTAGGTAAAGCTCTTCACAGCAGAGTGGAATATGTTGTAAATTCATGAGGATGTCCCCGTCAGTAAAGACAATTAACACTGAATGGGATCATCTTGAAGAGGCAACTCCCGCACCTCAAAAAGTACTGACGATCATCTTCCAGTTTTCATACGAACAGCATAGGAATTTCGTTTGTGTTGGAACTCAGAGAGTAAGCGGGATGTTTGTTTGGTTAACCCGGCAGAAGAAACGACGGCAAATTCTTATACAATACTTTTAGGAGGGATTCAGCCACGAAGATTCAAGTAAGCTATCAAAAATACTAGCAGCCTTCTATTCTCCCCTTGACCCGTTTAAGTCAAAGCTTTGGAAGTGTCAAAACGCCCTACTGAGGCCAGTAAGAGTCGAGTGGACGTAAAGGTGTGATATGCAAAATAGAATGGTAAGTTTTTCTGTTGACTGTTATTTCTGGAAACCGTTCTGCTTTTCCTTTCAAAGATTTCAGCCAAAATTTGTCTCTGTTGTAGCGTCAATAGCAACGAGAGTGAAAATAAATTCACGTAGAGGACTCGAAAGCTTCATAAAGAAGAACAATGTGTACTTCAAAAAAATTATTTGTTTGCAACGTAACATCTAACTGATTATATTGTACATTTTTCAGTTACTGACACTAACTGTAGTCCACATAGAAAAGAAGCACTACTTTCAAAGCAAATCGGCTACGACGGGTAGTCCACATTCAGTTAAAAGGTGATAAAGATCACCCACAGTTATCCGATATTTTTGTGCAATGTAACTCAAAGCAGCATCAGCTGGATTCAAGGTGCGCTGGTCAAGGAAACGAATCTCCTCTGGGGTCAGTCTCAGTTGCTCTGCAAATACCTTCCACTCGTCTCCACCTTAAACGTTAAATATGAAAGTCCTTTTTAAAGAAAACTTGATTAAGAGAACAAAATAAAATTGATAGAATAAACAAAGAAAATGGTTCAGGATATAATGCAGTATTATTGTTTTGCCTTGCGAATTTTTGTGCAACATTCTAAGACGATTATTCTATGGTATCGACGAAAGTTACATTATTCAGTAAACTTTCTTCATTCTGTTGGGGAGAAATGTTAGCCTCAAACACAGAGAAGACGTGGAATAACAAAAAAAGCTCCTAGAAACACTTTTCCTTCTTTTGTGCTCTTGAGACTTCCTGTATGATTTATGTATCGAAGGTAACTCATGACCTAGTTCTTCAAGTTAGGTAAAAAGGACTATTCAGAAAACTGAAAATTATTCGGTGAAAGAATAAAAGTTTACATGAATACGAGGACAGATGAGAGAGCAAGCGATGGAGGAAGGGAAGACGGGAAGGAGGCGAGGAATTAGGAACGGAAACACTGATACGTTTATAGTATGAAACATTGTAATAGAAAAAAACTCAACACTTTGCGTTGTCTTCTTACCGCTTAAGGTGATAGTGAGGTTTCTTAGTTGACTGAAAGGGATTTCTCGAACATGAAGGCTTTCCGGTAGCATTGGAGCTAAAAATAAGAAAAATTTATTTGCATTTTCAGAAATGATAGAATGTTTAGGTACTCCAGCTAACAACCCAAAACGTTTCGGAACTTTCGGTTAGAGTGTGAATGGTTTAAATCAAGTTCCAAAAAGAATTTATTGTTCACCCACTCGGAGAAATTCTTTGAGAAAAACGGCCAGTAACTATCAGGGAGGACCATAATTTACCGCGGGAAGAAACAAAAATTTAGCAAATGAATAGAAAAAAGTTAACTTGGAAACGATTTGCAGAAAAGCATTTAGGATTGTAGAACTTTCAATATCTGATATATTTTCGGCATAAGCCAACAAAAGAGTGCGAGTGCTATTTCAGGACACAACGAGACGAGTTATGTTCCTAAAGTTTTCGTAATCTGGCGAGCCTTGGAGTGTTGAGTATTTGATAGATGCTATGATGACAATCTTGCAATCAAAAAGTGACCTTCAAACTGCACAGCACGTTATTATTTAACGAACATACTCGAAGGCCGAGTGTGACGGTCTTGAAAATAATGTGCCTTTGAGTTTCCATATCCAAAACTTACCTGTAGTTCCCGCCGGTACAATTTTTCTCAGCTCTTCAACTAGATCACTTCGGCCTGCATTGTTAGCCTTTTTCGCCAGGGTACGAATCAGTACCTTGTTATCAGGATTAGGGTCTCGCAAGGCGGCGTCATTCAGATTTAATTTGTCTTCAAGTTGTCGTACAAAATCTTTGCAATCATTCGACTGTGCCAAAAGGGTGTCTACAATCTCACCAGGGACAGAGAGAGTCGTAGCACCTTCCCCTAACAAAGCATATAATTTACTTATATATTAATATTTCCACACTTTATAGCTTTTTTACCAGGTAGCCGGTATGCTTCTTTGAAAACTAAGCGAGTGTGGGCGAAATGATTACCAACAGAGCTGGATAAGGTGAAATCTGCGTAGGCGGACAGGTCAGGTAAATCGACCTATTTCGTATTGTTTCACTTAAGTCTTGGTGTTTTAGAGGAACCTAACTATCACCTACACTTCAACAGTTAACCTAATGATGGACAAAGTAATAAAGGAAGGTAAAAGAAAAAATTGAAGAGAAAAAAAGCAGAGCACACCTAATACTGGCGATTATTGCATTATAACTTCTGCATACCTAAGTAATTAAGAAGCTCACCTTTCTCCAGAGACAAAAGTTTATCACAGTGGTTACTACGTCCCACCTACGATGTGTAAATAGGAAGTGGTTAAAACTTTTTCTGCAAATTACCATTATTACGATTATATCACAAGAGTTAAAAAACTGCCAAAAAATAACGATATAGTACTCGTTATCACCACATTCGCTTTGATTACTAGCTGAAGTTAAGTCTGAATAATAATTTGTTCTTTGTGTGATATTTTCCGCTAATTTTCTTTGACATTAAATTTACATTCGCCACAGAAAACAGCCTCTCAAATGTCTTGATCAGATGTATAAGCCATTGTCAAAGAATTGTTATACTCGAATTATTTTATCTGCAATACAGGAAATACTTTTTTCAGATGCAGCTTGAAATGATAATTACCCAGTCATCCTGAGATGAAAACCAAGGAGCCCAGTGCTCAGGATTAAATCTGTTATTTGCCGCTAAAACAGATTCCGTGCAAAATGCACCACCCTTGGATGCGCATAGTTCAGACTCGGACCAAAAGTGGAAGCATTCTTCTTGCTTGCAATTTAGTCTTTGATGCCTTTCACAATAGTCGACAGCACTATGTTCACGGCAGATTGGACAGACGATACCCATCTTGTATCTCATGTTGTTCAGCCAGCGGAACTGATTACGCATGCACTCCAGAATCAAGCCCAACTGTCGACAGACAACCCGGACACAACTTAAATCATTTTCATTGTACAACTTGTCCATTGACTTCTGGGAGAAGGGTGACTGCAAAGTATTTACCAAATCATCATCTACGTTACCTCGATGGTAAACAACCTCGATGTAAGACGAATGACATAGAAGAATTACTGAGCACCCGGCATCTTGAGACGTGTAAAACTTGGAAAAGCCGTGAAACAACTTTAGGCGCTTTGTGCTCCAAAAACTCTCTTTTCCCCATTGAAAAAATTGTAAAACTAATCTGGGAAACAGGCCAGCAGGGACTTGACCAGATTCAAATTTAACAAAGAGAGAGGGCATTTGCGCGGAGGAAACAATTTTCATGACACACTCTGGTGCTTGTGACTTTAGCATGGAGGGTACGAGGAACTGCCTGTTACCTGGGACACCACGTGAAGGCCATGAACACAATAAGCTAAATCTCTCCATTAATGCAATTAATTTTTCAGAATTTTCTCTGCTGCCGATTAACTGAGGTTCCCAAACATGTTCCAAAAGCTTTTCCTCTAAGATTCCTTTTTTTTCAAGCTTGTCCCATAATCCAAAAAAGGGCTCCTTTTCCCAATCGTAGGGTTTTACGGTTATTACCCTTTTAAACACGTCAATCAACCACTGAGAATCTAGGACTACTAGATCATTTAGTTCAGCTGTGTCATCAAAATGGATCAAGATTCTTAGATCATGCAGAAAGTTTAGCAGCGTCTTGAAATCGTTTTCAGTACTGATGTCGCATTCCTGGTTTGCTATCCTTTTGGCTGTTTCGAGCGAAATAAAATTATACCCGCACTTTTTCCAGCATTGGAGGGTTTTTTCGTACTTTAACCATTTAACTGGAATCACCTCTTTAATATGGGGCAATTTCTTAGCAACAGCGAGAACATCCTTTCGCAAGCGGCCGACTTCTTGACACTCAGACTCACAACCGGACTTCGTATTATCAACACAATACAAACCATACAAATGGGCACCGTAAGGTCTCTCCTTCAAAGATCGATACACTTGAGCTGCGAGTTTGCGTGCATCTCTGCCCTCGTAAGGTTTGTCAGCGTGAGTGCAGACCAGAAAAACCATTGGCAATCGTTTGGGAAGTACCTCGGATTCAGCATCCATATCCTTGCCTTCGGGATATGTTGCTAGGGAAGCTAACGAATTCATCCAGAAATCTAGGTAATCCAAGTTAGTTTTTAGGTTAAAACTATCTTCGGAGTCATCAGATACTCCCTGCTCCACTAGCCTTTTGGCCTTTGCGTTTGGGTTCAAGTTGAGGTTATAAACAAGAAAGTAGATTGCTCTTGCTGTAAGGAAAAGGGGATGTGTTACATAGTAAACGGATTCTCCAGCGAAATCCCACAGAATTGAATAGACATCGTCAGCCTCATCCTCTTTTCTCTTCTTTCTTTCTTTAAGTAAACTTTCAATCCTTGCAGCAATTTCTTCAAAATCTGATGCTTGATCTGGTGTGGGGTTGGGTAAATTATCTTCGGGTTCCAATTTCTTTAGACCAGGAACTTGTCTCACTGGCGAACGATTTTCATTAAAGCTGCTTTCGGTGGATAACTGATCCTCAGTTTTCTCAATTCGAAGGCCACTCGATGAGTCAGTGGAGGTTGCCTCCAATAGATCATCGGTCTCATCAATATCATAGTCCTCTCCCTCGCCAGGATTGTGTCTTCTACTAATCTCATTGACGGTTTCTGTCGTCCTTAATGTGTCAGCAGCCAAACGTGCAGCATTTTGCTCAAACGAAATAGCTTCTTCATCAACTTCTCCTTCTTCATTCTTTTTTCCTGTCATCCACATTTCCGTGGTCACTTCAAAAGGGTTAGGATCAAGATCGATGCCCACAGTGCTCTCCTCCTCTGGGTTGAAGCATATGCCCTTCAACGATTTCTTCAAGCTAGTCTTTCCGGATCGGTCTTGTCCAACCAACATCAGCGGTACCCTCCTGTCACAGATTTTTCCTTCATGCAGGGCGTTGTAATAGGCCTGTAGAGCGAGAGGTCCTCTTGCAAGAATCTCTGGAGGAACTGCATGTTTGTAGGTATTTAAGAAAAAACATACTTATGATAGTAGCAAGGATATTGCAACCTTTTTCAAAAGACTGACAAATTCGGGTTCGCGATTTAGCTGAAAAAGCAGTACATTAATGGCTGCTAATATAATGGCCTAATGTTTTTGTCTTGTTGGTGTTACAAAACTAAAGTCACCGTGATAGTTGTCTTAGCTTACTTTGTGTGCCTTTTGGCACAAGACACACAAAGTGAGCTAAGGCGCCCCAAGACTACAGGCGACCCAAGCTCACGTCTCGAGAAAAATTCAATGATTAATTCATGAAAGCGTCACGCGTTGTGTGACTCGGTGTTATGGTACGCGAGGAACCGTTAAAAATTTGAACACGTTATGAGGAATAGTATGGGGAACGAAATTACATTTACATCAATAAATATTTTGAAATATGAACATTCTACACGTTAAATCGATAAAAGTTACTCACATCCTGTGTATCCGTTTTAGTTTCTCGTAATTCAATACCGAGTCACAACGCGTGACGCTTTCATAAATTTATCGTTTGCTTTTCCTCGAGACGTGAGCTTGGGCTGCCTGTGGTCTACCGATACAATCCTACATTAATTTGTTACCACAGCAACATCACGCAAGTATAACACAGAAATATGTCATTTTTTGTCAAAGGAAAAGTATATTTGAGTTTAAGATATTGCGGACCAATATCTTTGGCTTCACTAAAACTGCAAAGAACCAATTAACAAACGACCAATTCGCAGGAGTTAACCAAGTCAGCTAAAGGTAATACTAGACAGCGAAATCTGGTCTGGTGTCCAAATTCTCGTACTGAACTCAAATGTTTTTCTCCATCTTAAACTCGTGGCAAAAGAATAGCAGCTTTTTTATTTCTTTCAACCTTTTTCTTTACCTTATTGTTACGAAAGTCCAGCGACGATAATTCAATATTTTTTTACTGAAAATGCGTAACGCATAATTAAAGAATAACCTTAGAAAAAGTAAAAAATTTTCCATTTACCTATCCTTTCCAGCCCACTTCTCATTATCTTTCCGACAACAAAGCCTTGAACTTCTTTGACAAATTCAAGAAAATCGGGTAACTTTCTGACAATCATCTCCGCTTCCCACTGCCCACTCCTGAGTAGCCTGTCCCACTCGTCACAATGTAGGTGTAGATCAGTCTACAGAAAAGAATGAAAATAGAAAAGATTTATCATACAACCTGCTGCCTCTTGGATAATGTTAAAAGAAACCTCCTTGCTTTCATTAAGCAAGGAGGACTCAGTTTGTCTTTATTTAGTAGTCAATACCGATTCTCTGGATCTTTCATCAGTCACCACAAGGCGCCACGATAGTTCCCTCGATAGAATTATACTGAAACCTGGTTTGGACTTGTAAACGATTCGTTTGGAAAACCGCTTGTGGCTCAAATGATATCCTTCTGGGATCTTCTTCTCCGGGAGTTTTAGTCCAAAAGAGTCGTCTTCCTTCAAAGTCATCTCAGAAAGATAATCTGCCAACACGCGTATAACATCTTCTTTGGGTACATGGTCTAGATCTGTGGCATTCCCTGTTTAACACAAATACACAGACAAAAACCAGAAACGTTAACAACACTTAACAACAAAAACTGATTGTGTGATAGCTTTTATGACTATCGGATAAGATTCTACAATTTAATGATTAATTTTCATTTCTCTAAAACACATTTTCTTGCTCGCTTTAACCATCAGAATTAAGCGACGAGGATAATTCCGGATCGAGCTGCTGTTGGGTTGATATTCAATATAGAGTAATTTTCTGCAAGCCCGTTGATTTTAACAAGGCGAAAAAACTTCTTAGCTTATTGACCCTAGACATAAATTCTTGCTTAGTCATTGAAGTCAAGAACATCAATCAGATTAAAATGCTGAAATAGAGCGGTTCTTCTCCGATTTTATTTCTAGCCTTATATTTTCCAATTGGCTTCTCCTCCTCAGCTCAATGCAAACCAATTACGCTCTTTAGGGCAGCCAGCATTCCTAAACTTAATGAAGAAACCGAAGAGGCTCTTGGGAATTGTAGAAGAAAGTAATTCCTTACCCTTTTATGGCATAAAAATCTGTAGACCCTAGTACCTGAATTTTTTATTTCGTGAGAGACATTCCATCTATGTAACTAGAGTATTTCCACAGAACTTACCTGTTCGTTCACGTATGGTGAGTCTGCAATCAAACTCGCACCCGGGAAATAAAATATCTCCTTGTAAATATCTTCGCGAGGGAAGAACTATCCAGCCTCGACTTCGTGACCGAGTGGTTTCATCGGTGAAGCAAATTTCTTTCAGAATGTTTTTGACGTCACTAAGTGGTAATGGAATGCCTTCCAATTTTTTCTTGACATTCTTTCTAGCCACCCAGACCTTAAAACCAGACATTCAAAAATTGTTTGCTAAGTTATATAACTCAAGCTTTAATCGAATCCTTCTTGCCACGCCCTTCGGAACTAGTTGCTTATGTTGTTTTTGTTGTTGCTGTTGTTGTTGTTGTTATTCATATTCAAAACAACGTGGTTTACGATGTAAAAATAAATGCAAATTGTGAGATTTAAAGGGTGCTAATCTCCAAGTCAACATGGACCTGACCTTAACCAAGAATAACATGTTTAAATTACTAAAAATAATATATTCTTCATGTGCAAAATGTTGGAAAATGGAATTTCAGAAATACCTGATCCAAAGCCTCCTAAAGTTACAAAAATTTTCTGCCTCGACAACGTTACTTGGAGAGGCACTGAAATTATTGATGTGACATAACCGTAGCGAATGTTGTAAGATATTTTATCGGGCAGAGGCTTTCAAATCTGATATCCACTGTTGTATTTTGGGCGACCGTTTCAGAGTTTAACATTATCCTCTGATTCAAATTTACAGGGAACGCCAATATACTGAAAAGTGGTAAAAGATCCACGTAATTATGGCGTTTTTAAATACATCCATCTTGCCTTAAAGTGTAGCTCACCACAGGTACGCTCTATAACCGTCAATATACACCCAGTCTTCAAATTCTCTAAAGTTGATTACCAACGACAATGACACTCCCCAAAACATACAGTTAAAGACAGAAAAAACTTGGCGTAAGTAAAGTTAATTTGTATACTGCTCGCTTTGCAGTTATAGTTATACATATTGAAGCGAAATATGAATTTCTGATACAGTCTCTACCGGATGTTCTGTGGCGATATTGCCAATTTGTGCGAGTTCGACTGGAATAATTGATATCTTGTCAGGTAAACCAAGCAAGTCTTGCAAAGCGGGCCAGGGGCCCTTTACTTGAAAGGTCGGTAACTTAACGGGCTTATAAAGCTGTTCTGTTTTCATTCAAGAGAGTGGTTTCAAAAGTTTTAAAAATAATGAAATAAAAACTGTCAGCTAAAGAAAAAAATCATCAACTTGCCAGAACTTGCCTCATTATTCTTTAAATTTTTATTTCGGGCTTCAGGCCCGTTAAGTTACCAGGAACTACGAAAAACAGGCCCCAGTCACTTTAATCGCTTCCTTAAACCGACTCACCTTACATCTCACTTGACGACTGCATGGAGTGAAGAATGTTAAGTCATATCTTGCGGCGTAGTCGAGGTATTCTTTTGGTGTATCGTCATAGTAATATCCTCTGAAAATATCCTCAATGAAATTCACGCCTTCTTGAAAAGTAACCTTCCAATAATTTCCTTCCCTTGACGACTGAAACTTTGCTGCTGCATCATCTATGCTCCATTCTTCTTTCCCAATGTCCTCTGTAAGGGATAACAAAGCTCCTTTAAGCATAAGTTTTAAACCATGAAGCTCATTACCTAGGTAAAATCTCTAGATTTGATAATCACTACTGTAGTAGGCACAGGACGAAATTGCAAGAATCCGTAAACGGAAACGTGGCAGAAACATGTTAAACCGTTCCGGAAACACGACGGATAACTTGTGTTTCCGTTACCGGTTTCGTGACGTTTTCTCGCGTTTCCGTTGCTGCGTATACAACGGAACCAGACCACTTTTTGTGCATGTTTCCGTCAAGTTTCAGCTAAAGGAAACAAATGTTTCCGCAATCGTAATTTCGGGTTTACATTTGCGGAAACACAAGAAAACGTTGTGGAAACATGTCTTTTCCATGTTTCCGTTGACGTATTTTATTTTACTTTGTGTTTAGATATGATAATATCTGTTGATGAGTTTGAAACAAAGGAAAATTTAAACCAGGGATAATACTGAACCACAATAATGATGTACTTATGAGAAACATTACTCTTGAGAGTGATAAATAACTTTTTTCGTGTTCACTTAGTGTCATCTACAAATAAGGGAGATTGGCAGAACTTCAGATTTTTAAATTGACAGTTATACAAACCAAACTCAGTTGGGAGTTTATAACTTTTAAATTATCCAAACCTCCAAAGGCAGTTCAGAGTTGTTAGGTAATTGGTGTTGTGTGACACTGATTGAACATTGACAATGTTATAAGGCCTTGTATGGGATTAATTATTAATGTTGTTATCAATGAGTTCCTTTTACGATACTTCGGTTAACAAATAAGGAAATGTACATTTTATTCTTAGCCATTCGCTGTTCGCTTTTGCCTTTCTTAGGCTTTTCAGTGGTGTTTTTGCTCTTTTGATTCTGTTAGATTTACTGACAATTTCTTTGTTTTTTTTTTGTATTGTTGGTGACTGGTGGAACTAATAAAAACAATTTACAGGTCTATTACCTGAAATTCAGAAAGTTGTGTACCTGACGTTGTTGTTTTTTTTTATTTAAGAAGGCAGGGGGGGGGGGGTTAAGTAGGCTCATCCTCAACTGGTATAACAACTTTTTGGCTCAATCACACAACTATATTATTTGGCCACAGTGGCTCAAATGGCACACCTGTCTTATTTGGCTCAACCGGTTAAATGACACGACTATCTCATTTAGTCCAACCTACTCAAATCACACAACTGCTTCATTTGGCCCAACCGGCTAAAATCACACAACTGTCTAATTTGCCCCTACTTGATTAAGTGACACAACTGTGTCATTTGGCGCAACCGGCTCAATTTGTACAACTGTCTCATTTGGCCCAACTGGCTCAAATCAGACAGCTGTCTCATTTGGCCCAACTTAATCAAATGTCACAACTGGCTCAAAACACATTTGTCTCATTTGACCTAACAGGCTCAAATCACACCACAGTGTCATTTGGCTCAAATCACAGAACTGTCTCAGAAATGTCTCCTTTTGCCCAATCCACTCCACTCACATGAATGTCTCATTTGGCTTAACCAGCTCAAATGACACAATTGTCTCTTTTTGGCCTAACCAGCTCACATCCCAGAAGTGTCTCACTTGGCCCAACTGGTTCAAATCACACAACAATCTCATCTGATCCAACCGGCTCAAATCACACAACTGTCTCATTTGGACAAACCAGATTAAATGACACAACTGTCTCATTTGGCACAACCGGTTCAACTTGTCTTATTTGGGACAACCAGATCAAATGACACATTGGTCTCATTTGGCCCAACCGACTTAAATCACACAACTATGTCATTTGGCCTAACTGGCTTAAATCACACCACTGCCTCATTTGGCCCAATCAGATCAAATGACACAACTGTCTCATTTGACCCAACTGGCTCAAATCCCACAACCGCCTCATCTGACCCAACCGGCACAAATCACACAACTGTCTCATTTTGCCCAATCAGATCAAGTGACACAACTGTCTCATTTGGCCCAACCGGCTCAAATCCCACAACCGTCTCATCTGACTCAAATCACACAACTGTCTTATTTTGCCCAATCGACTTAAATCACACAACTGTCTCATTTGGCACAACTTGTCTCATTTGAGCCAACCAAATCAAACGACACAACAGTCTCATTTGGCCCAATCGACTTAAATCACACAACTGTCTCACCTGACCCAACTGGCTCATATCACACAACTGTCTCATTTGGCCCATCTCATTTGGCCCAACTGGCTCAAGTCACACAACTGTCTCATCTGATACAACCGGCTCAAATCCCACAACCGTCTCATCTGACTTAAATCACACAACTGTCTTGTTTTGCCCAATCGACTTAAATCACACAACTGTCTTGTTTTGCCCAATCGACTTAAATCACACAACTGTCTCACCTGACCCAACCGGCTCAAGTCACACAACTGTCTCATCTGATACAACCGGCTCAAATCACACAACTGTCTCATTTGGACAAACCAGATTAAATGACACAACTGTCTCATTTGGCACAACCGGTTCAACTTGTCTTACTTGGGCCAACCAGATCAAATGACACAGTGGTCTCATTTGGCCCAACCGACTTAAATTACATAACTGTCTCATTTGGCCCAGCTGGCGCAAATCACACAACTGTCTCATTTGGCCTCAAACTGGCTCAAATAATACAATGTCTAATTTTGGCTGTCTCGTTTGGCCCAACCAGCTCAGTGCACACAACTGTCTTCTTTGGGTAACCGGATCAAATGACACAACTCGTCTCATTTGGGTCAACCAGATCAAATGACACAATTGTCTCATTGGCACCAACCGACCTAAGTCACACAACTGTCTCATTTGGCCTAACCGGATTAAATAACACAGCTGTCGCATTAAGATTCCTTGTTGTTCAAAGAACCATCTCCGTTTGTGTTTTGGTAAGATGTAGCAAAAAACTGCAAATCCGTTTGCAGAAACATGACGGAAACGAACAACAGCGGAAATGTGCTGGCTTAAATATGACGGAAACGTGACTTGGCATTTCCGTTCCGTTAACGTGACGGAAACACGTAGACTTTAATTTTCACGTTTCCGTAAGACGTAAACATAACGGAAACATGGAGTTGCATGTTTCCGCCACGTTTCAGAAATACGGAAACATGTGATTTCGTCCTGTGAGGAAGCTAACATTTTCTGTTAAGTTGAATTAAAGTAAGGAGGAATTAAGGGTTTTAAAACGCATAAGCAGGTACAAATTGAAGAAACCCAGTTTCACGACGATACTTAAATGTCGATTAGGCTAATCGATGTAAATTATCGTCGTGACATCGCGGTCAAGGTCACTAAGCAAAAAAGGTTGATGTTATAATGAAATTTTAAAAAAATTTACATGATAATGATAACAACGTTCCTTGAATGTTAGCTCCATACTGGCGCAAGGTATTCATAAAACTTTTCACATCCACGGAAAATAATTGTTATTGATATGTGAATTTGTTTAACCCATAATAACATCAAAATCTTTTCTTAGTCGCCTTGGTAATGGTGCACCAATGAAGGCAAAACGTCAGTTGATTCATTTAATTATAACGTGCCTGAGGGGTTAACTGATTTATCGTACCGCAAGATGATGACTGCAAGGTCATTTATACATATCATTCGTATTTTGTAGTGAAAGTTCCTTTTGACCTGTGCTACCAGGTGTTAGGTGTTACCTTCACTAGGCCCACTAATAGTGGCTAATCCAAAATGACACCACATGTCAGCTTCTAACTGGTTGCTTGAATCCATGTTAGCTTTCAGTTTTCGCAGTGATTCCAACGTGGCGTCATGAAGTTTTGATAAATAGCCTGAGTCACTCACACATTCCTATTCAAAGGATGATACATGGAGGAGTTAAATATCATCTGGCTATTTCACTGGATATCACTAGCCTCTGACAAAGACAAAGTGCATAACAAACCTGGCATATTGTTTTTCATTCAGACATGCACGATGAGGTGTTGCCATAGTACCTACGGATAATTTACATAAAGATGCCGCCAATAACGTTACTGGCTATGGTACGGTCCACTATGAAATGAATCAAGATTCGTTAGAGGATAAGAAAACTCAAAATACAATACTTTCAATTCGATTTTCCGAGGACGTTCTTCGTTATCCCAGTTTAACTTTCATAGTGCAAAGAAGCATACGATAATTAAAACCTCAAAATGAAAAAGCGATAAGTTACCACAAACCAATTTCGTTCCGTGAAAAGATAGAGGGGCCGCAGCCAGGATAAAACATCATTGTAAAATTTAAAAAACGATCTCTGGCTAAAACTTTTAAAAATACGAGCTTTCGGCTGTTTGCGCTACAGCCTTCAACGGGTAAAATGATAAAAAGGTAAGAAATACTAGGTGTGAAGTACAAAGTAGGAAATTAAAAATGCTAATAACTAAGAATGTTTGTTAAAAAGAATGATGTATTGTCCGGGCAAAGGACAGGAATTGTTGTCCGCATTGGGAGTTAACTTGGAATGCACGCTTCTAGTGTTTTTCTTGTTCTAAAACTGCCTTTGTCAATAATAGATGCATTATCAAAGTCTATTGCGTGATTATTGGCCCAGACGTGATTGGAAATTCTTGAAAATCGCGGCAAAAGGCTCAAGAATTTCCAATCACGTCTGGGCCAATAATCACGCAATAGACTTTGATAATGCATCTATTATTGACAAAGGCAGTTTTAGAACAAGAAAAACACTAGAAGCGTGGCATTCCAAGTTAACTCCCAATGCGGACAACAATTCCTGTCCTTTGCCCGGACAATACAACATTCTTTTTAACAAACATTCTTAGTATTAGCATTTTTAATTTCCTACTTTGTACTTCACACCTAGTATTTTTAACAAACATTCTTAGTTATTAGCATTTTTAATTTCCTACTTTGTACTTCACACCTAGTATTTCTTACCTTTTTATCATTTTACCCGTTGAAGGCTGTAGCGCAAACAGCCGAAAGCTCGTATTTTTAAAAGTTTTAGCCAGAGATCGTTTTTTAAATTTTACAACAATTTCGTTCCATTTAAATCGTCCAATAATAATTTGTACCCATTTGACACTTTGTTTAGACCTTAAATTGTTATATGAAATTGCAAACCTGTAGGTTGGATTCTCTTGAAGATTGTAGTCGAAACTGCGCCTGCGAGCTGGGGACCACCAAACAATCTTTTTCTGAAACTCGCTCCAGCTTCAGTTTACAGTTCTCGGTAATATTCCAATCGTCAATGAAACAGCAGACTGTATAGCTTTTGTTTTCTAGGCCCCTGAGTCGTGCTAAAGCCTGAAATTGATGAGTTCCTTGGTTAGTTTTTAATGTTTTTCAACCAAAGGAAAGACAACTGGAGGTGGTTATCAAATGTTATACTATTTATTTTTTGCACCTGCAGTTATCTGCCAACAGAGATATACGTAGTAGATGTAAAGATACAAGAAAAGAAAATAACGTACACGTAGTGTTAGACCATGAGGAAAATCCTCTCGGCCACTCAGAGAGAGGAAATAAAGTGACTTTGTTCGAAAGCCGAATAATCCCAGAAAGAAGGCACATAGTGAAATGTTTACTGAGATCTCTGTATAAAATCTGCTTTAAAAGCAATGTATGTATATGTCTTCACCCTGACTTGCAAAAGATGAAGCTCTTTGAAATAGTCACTTTCCTTTCTTCTTACAATGACACACCATAATAGATTGTCAAGAGCTAATTTGCAAGTTGCTATTGAGTAAAGCCTGTCATTTTTGGGAGCACATGCAACAATTAATATTTTCCGAGTTTAAACGTCATCGAGTATGATGATGTCGAATAATAGGAACCACATTTGGCATGCTTTTGAGCTTAAGCATGTGCAAAAGATATCTGGAACACGTACAAATAACACAATTGCACCTCTGGTAATAGTATAGAGAGAAAAATAGTAACGATATTGTCGTAACAAACAAAATTGGTTTAAGCTTAAAAAAAAAAAAGACAGAGTTGATAATACTCTACTCTGCCTAGCTGATTGCACTTTATTTGAAGAGTTGAGTGGCTCAGTTATGATGGTGAGAGGATTGAAAGGCTGCCTTCACTTCTTAGGGCGCAAAAAAAAGTTACTGAGGTAAAAAACGACTCAAACTTATTGATTGAGGAGAATAAAATTTATCCAAACCACCAACCACTTGGCGTTTGATAAGCAACTTCACGTGATCTCTTTGTTGCTTTGTTCCCTGTGTAATGTGCACCTCTCCTCTTTTACGGGTCACTTTTGCTCCTGTCTCTTTGCTTATCACAAGCAGATTAGCTCCGTGCTTTCCAATCACCAAACCTTTGTATTCGGTAGGAATCTCCACTTCCTCCCACTTGGTTAGCTCTATTTCCTCCTGTGAAGAAAAAGGCGGTAACTTGCTGCTCGCATGTTAGTAGATCTAAACTAAACAGCATTCGTGGACACTCAGTAACATTCGAGTCAACAAAACGAGTGTAATTTTGTTCACAATCACCTCCGTTCATTAAAGAATTCATACACTGTAGTTACCTTTTGACATCTTATCAGGAAAGTATTTAGGCTATAGAAACTAATCTGGAACCGAACGGTATGGTATCCAGAATTTTTTAAGGTATTTCAATTTTGTTACCGCATCGTTTATGAGTAAAAAATCAACTCACCACTTTTTCTAAAATTAGTCTTTTTGCAGTTTCTCTCTGCTGGTCATTTCCACTAACAGTAAATCCTTCTTCTTCTCTATATCTGGATGTAATTATTGCTCCCGATCTCTCTCTTATACTATTCAACACGCTTCCATCCCTTCCAATGACACGGCTCTTAAATTCTTCGGATACTGGCACATATTCACTATCCATTTCCAGCCTCTCTTCTCGTGCGTTTCAATTGATCAACTGAAAACCAGAACAATTCTAATCAGCTGACAATTTCAATAGCCTCAAGCAAGGAGGGTTTATTCGCGACAAAACAAAAAAGTAATCAAACAACAAACAAATAAAAACGAATAACTAAGTTCTCCAATCGTGATTCCTAAACGTCATAATCAGTTTACTAATTTTCTAACTTTTCTAGTCATGGCTTATTTTGTTTTGGCATAGACTAATAAGTAAGTTATTACGATTTGACGGTCTCCCGCAAAGGTCAATGATCCAGCCATAAAACTGGGAGAAAATCTGCAACAGACAGCAACTATCTATCTAATGCAGCATAAGAATAACAAGTCATGGCAATGTATCCGTCAAGAGATCTAAAAACATATCATAACATCCTTGATCGTGTAGTCTGATCCTCAAGTTCAAGCGTCTTCAGGACATTGAGAAACTAAAGCCAGACATAAAGTGATCCCTGGCCGCAATAACAACAGAAAAGTGGTTCTCGGCATGACATATTGATTCAAACGAATTCTGAAAAGAACCTGGCTAAAAGGTTTTTAAACTATGTTAGCTCATATCTCAGCTAACTGAGATGGGCTCTTCGTGACAACGGGTGATTTTGATATTGATGTGCTTAAGTCAGACGCGGCATTACCATGTAATACGCTGATATTCTCAGCATGTGCGTTCTACCGCCGGTAGTCACTCTAAGTCAACACGAATCACAGCCAAGTCGAAAAATCCAATTCATCACTTTATAACTAACTATATAAACAGCTGCAGCTGACTGACAAAAACTGATATGCTACCGCGCCCAGTGATTAGCGATTACTGTGCACCGTACGTCTGCGAGAACGCACGAGTTAACCGATTTGAACCGTGATACAAATACATCAGGAATGAACGTCGCTTCTCTGAATAGGCTGAATATGCCTATATTGAAGATGAAAAAGGCCTACTAATGAGTGCATTATACTGTGTTGATGACCCAGATTATGTTCAACACAATGCTATTTGACTAGCTGGAAAGACATGCCCCTTTAAAGTGTATTAAGATAACCCGTTCTCTTACGTCATGGCTAAAATATCAGAACATACGCTTTTTTCTGTTCAAGAAAAATGCAGATATATTGGAAGGGATTTGTCCTTCGAAGAAAGTCTAAAGTTTCTTAAATGGCCAACGCGGTATCAAAGAAGATTATTTTCTTCGCTCTCTGAGTGTTATAAGACAATGGTCTTGGACCCCTCAGACTGTTTTATATTCGCAAATGATTTTCGACCCTTGAGAGCTAAGCACTGTTTTAAACTTAAGTCTGCATCCCCACCTTTAAAAAAGTTGAAATATTATTTTCTTTGTATAATTGATTCATGGAATTATTTGCCAGGAGAAATCGTTGAGGCGGACAATTTGAACGTTTTGCGTGAACATTAATCTAACTGAAGGTGTGACATATCTCCATTTTAAAACAGATACAAATATTTTAATTACTTTTAGGAGGAGGTAATCTAGGAAGGTATAACTTCTTTTATCTCCTTTTCGCTTTTCGGTTTAATTTTGAAAAAACAGTTATTATTATTATTATTATTATTATTATTACTATCATTATCATCATCATCATCATTGTCCATAAAGTTTGCTTAGGTTAAAAAATGAACTGTTAACACGGAAAAAATATATCTAAAAAGTAAAACCAAACATCTTCGACGTTAGGTCATCATCATCATCGTAATTCATGATGACTTAGCTGTCGAAAACGTTTGGTTTTTACCTTTTAGATATATTTTTGTCTCTGAAATTGCTCATTTTAATAATTATTATCATTATTGTCATTATTATTACTATTATTAGTGTTATTATTATCATTATTATTACCATTGACAGTTCCAAAAGACATATTTTTGCCAAAGTCTTTAATAGCCTCCCTAAGGACATTAGGAACATATCAGACAAGGGCTTTTTAAGTAGGGGAAGCAACCATTATTTTAATACTGTTGCAAAAGATAGGCAATTATTCATTTATTTGTATAGTTTTATTTTTAGCAAATTACATGACTCATATAGAAATATATACATATATATATACATATATATACTATTGCATTAAGATTACCTAAATTGTATTGAAATTATTTTAAACCAGTGGTGGACTGTGATAAGTTTATGAATCGTGTGGCTTTAGATTCTGGATGAAAAGCAACAACTCATGGTCTGGAAAACCTGAATAAATCATTATTATTATTACCATTATTATTAATACTCAATTGGCGTAGAGCCACTAAAGTCTTACAGGCAATAACTACATATCGAAACTAACCAATTAATTTACACGAAATGGACTTAAAACACTCTCCTGACCACAACTCTACGCTCGACTTTAATACGGACTTTTAGTGAAGTTGTCGAAAAGTCAGTCGCTACTTTCAAAATGGTCCTTCTTAGAACCACCCAAACCGCTCGGTCAAATGATATCAAACTATTTCAAACCAGTTCAAACCATTTAATATATCAAGACATGTACACTTTTAAAAATGATTTTTATCGAGTACAAACAAACGTGGTGAGTGTATATCTTTGACTAATAATCTTGACAAGCGGTGACCTAATCAAAGACAACTGTGATGCTACATCGTAAGTTCTAATGCTTCTCAAGTTATGTTATGCTTTAAAAGAGAATAATTCGAACAATTCTTAACGGACCTTGATGAAGCGTTCGAGAAAATTCGTGTACTTCCGGGAGGGCGAACGATATTATTCAGATGGTTGATTCTGCAAATAACTGGAAAAGTAAACCGAAAATTGACAAGTCAAAAGTTACTGCCCGTTTCATTTGCATGAAGAGGTAGCTACAATATTGGTTAACTTACCTATTCACCGCAACTGACGGAAAATTACACAACAAGACCTTTAGATTTAGTAAATCATTGCTTGATCATCTACAATTAAAGTTAACCCATCGATCTCTAACAAGTATAATATTTTGTTATGATTTAAGATTTTCTTAAGAAAAATTCGCGTAAATGTGAGAGAAAAAAACTTCAATGATTTACATACACGTACATTCATCACAAATAAAGCAATTGTGAAAAGCCAATTGCGTGATCACAAATGTTATTTATGCTGTTTGATTTTTTTTTTAAATGACCTCATTCAAGATAATCGATCATTCGACAGCGACTAATGCTTTTCTAATTCCGTTACCATCAAGTTCGTTTAAATAAGAAAATAAAAATTGTCGAAAGATCAGACGCTTAGTAACAATCAGCAATCACATTTTAAATGTTTTGAATGGCAAATGAAGATCTGAGCGTCCATCGCTAGAGAAATGTTCTCAGTGATTCATGTTTAATAACGCAAAGGAAATGCTGATCGAATGTCAAACACGTCTGTGTATTTTCCTGTTTTCGTCAATGAGGTTTTTTTCTCCATAGTTTTAAAATACGGATGTGAAATGATACTACGTAAATAATGCAAGAAGTTATCATGCCATTTCCTTATCCTTAAGTAAATTTGTAACTTACCATTGTCTCTGGTGGTGGTTTATGTTTCATTCACAAATCGTCTATTTGAAAAAGGCTGAAAAAGCTCTCCGGTCGATCGGTTTTCACTATAACCTTTTGTAGCTTAGTTCACCGGGAAACGGATTGTTCAGAACTGAGATGTTTGAGAGAATCGAGCTGTGTCGCAACTAGAAGTACTTCCGTCATGGCCGATGTTGTGCTCGATCAGACAGCAATGATGCCTGGCGATCGCAAGGCATGATGGAATTATTGCATTTTGTCATCAAGGAGACAGTTACTGATTAATATTTATTCCTCGGAAACACGTCGAGCTCAGTTCCCCAGGAACAAATATTGATCCGTTGTGTCCATGCTAGAGTGATTTTGAGTTCACCTTAAATACTCTGTTTTATTTTTATGAAATAGGAAAAGTTCCACAACTACGGATAAATAATAAAGGTCCGAGCAATGGCTTTTTAAAGGTTAAAGGGGTAATTTTCTAAAGAAACAGAGGTGCTGCGTCGGTGGGAGGGTAAAGCAGGTAATTTAGTGTTAACAACTGAGTTGAAAACGTAAACTAGCCACCGTAAAGGGAAAAAAAGCTGACGTTTCGAGCGTTAACCCTTCGTCAGAGCGATTGGAAGAATTGTGGGTTGTGTGTGGGTTTATATACAGAAAGAGTAAATGAAAGTTTTCAGTATTTTCCTTCTCAGCCGTTTGTAGTACTGACTGTCAATCAATTTGTTGGGCACGGTGGTGGCCCGCTTGAACGACACAAACAGGGCAGCCATTTTTATCGAACAAATGGCACATTGCCGCTGGTTTTTTCGAAATAACCAGAGTCGTCACTACATAAACGAAGAAGTCTGAGAAACTGTGAAAAAGGTATGGAGTTCTTAACGTGTGATGGATTCCATTTACTCTTACATTTCACCCTCACATACAACCACGCAGTTAAATCTGTCATTCTTAAAAATTTTAAATTACTCCAGAACGATTCAGAGACTGGCACTATCTTGGTGACTGGCACTATCTTGGAGACTGGCACTATCTTGGTGAGGCGTGAGTGGCCCAGTGGTCAGAGCGCTGGACTCTGGGTCGGACGGCCCGGGTTCGAGTCCTGGATGGGGCACTACGTTGTGGCCTTAAGCAAGTCGCTTCACTCACCTTGCTTCGTCTTCTCGGATAAGACGTTAAGCCGGAGTTCCCGTCTCCTGCAGGGTTTGGGGTAGGAGACGTTAATTTCCCACGCACGAGATTACTGTGTGATGGATGTCCTCCCCTGCGTTGGGTTGGGTGGATTTTAGTGTTGTAATGCGCACTCGATCATATTATCGCATGTTAGACTGCGCAATATAAGAAATAAACATTATTATTATTATTTATTATTATCTTTTCGCAACCCCCACTTATTTCATTCAAACGTGACAAAAACATAAGCAACTTTTTAGTCAGGAGTTCATTTCAAACCAATGACTAATCTGGAACTTTTAAATGCGCTCGCTCACGATGCAAAACTTGTTCTTTCATGCACAACGTAGAGAAAATATCGGGACCAAGAGATCTATTAAGATCGCTGATCACTTTACGTGTACCTCCGCCAATGTTATTTACTGCATAACTTACACTTATTGCAATAAGTTATCATCGGCGAAACAGGAAGACGACTAGGTGACCGATTCCGAGAACACCTTCGCGACGTGGAAAGAAATGACAAGGACGCATCCAAACCAGTCGCTAGACACTTTAATCTTCCTAATCATTCTAAACAGCAAATGGCAGTTTGCGGCCTTTCCTTACACTTAGGCAGTTCGGAAAGCCGTAAAACACTAGAACAAAAATTTATCTTCCAAATAGGCACCCTTAATCCCCACGGAATCTACGAGCGCTTTTCATTCAACTAATTTATCCTGTTTTCTCGTCACCATATTCCCACCAATGGTGTAGCTCCACTTTCTGCATATAAACCCACACACAACCCAAAATTCCTCCAATCGTTCTGACGAAGGGCTAACGCTCGAAACGTCAGCTTTTTTATCCTTTACGGTGGCTAATTTACGTTTTCAACTCAGTTGCCCTAGACCCTTTCCCTTGCAAATTTTTGCTGAATGTTTCAAAACTCTTGGCTAATGTTTCCGATGCGGGAACATTACTTAAAGACCCTTAAACATTTTTTTCGTTAGGCATGATTTTTGCCCATAGGACAGATTAGTCATAAAAAAGCAACACGAAGGCGAAGACGACTTTTCCTCCCCGTCCTGTCGTCCTTTTTTTTTATTACTTTTCCTTTTCCTCCTTTTTCAGTTTTTACGAAACCATCCTAATTGTAATTAATATAAACAAAATCATTTGAGTGAACGATAGGTTCACTAGATCCAAAAAAGAGACGTTGCTGACAGGCTCCTCAGTGAGGAGGATATCTTCCATTCAGAGAAGGGGGAAGGGAATAGGAATTATTTCCGGGAATATGAAGATAGTGGTGAGGAGAGTGTAAATGTGTGAGTGAGTGAGCGACTGAGGGTAAATAAGTCAGTAGAGGAGGGAAGGAAACGAAGGAAAGAGGGAAGGAGAAGGGAGGAGAAGGATTTTAATTTGAACTCTTGTGATTTGACACACTAATCTACCCCATATTATGTAAAAATATCTTAATTCTTTGCTTCAAAGCCTCATCGCTGAGTTCAATTGTCAGCTCTCTTATAGCCGAGTTTCTGGAATATTTTGGACTAGGAAGGTTTCGGACAGCATTGTACCTGGAATAAAGAACAGCAATATTTATGAAAAGTACATTTCAAAGGCAGACCACTGGCTGGTGGTCTGAAACTAAACTTAGAGGGTCTTAATGAGGTTAACCGTTAGCCGTAAAACAGCAAAATGAAGCAGCAGTAAGGTGTAGAAATTGACAAATTTTAACCGTTAACAAGAGATTATAACCTCTTTATTTCCTCTTGCGCGCTGTTATTCTTCAAAAAAGGTTAACCGTAAACATGTTTCCTATACCGGAGCAGAAGAAATTAAACGTTAGCCGTGATTTTTTTCTAAATTTTGAACCGTAAGCTGTAAAGGTCATCACCTCATCGAGACCTTAAAATTATAGATGTGCGTTGAACTTTGCCCGGCAGTTTTGAGAGTTCAGGTTGAAATTTCAAGTGGCGAAGTTATTTCACTTTATTACACGCAAAAAAAAAATCAAAACCGTTTTCTCGATATATGTTCTATCCAATTTCCATTTAGAAAGAAGAATGAACGACTTTTCCAAGCTGTTCTTATGTTTTAATTCCGAACGAAAACGCCTCTCAGAACCACTCACCGTCTCAGCTTGCCTACCTGCTGTCCCTGCCGGCATAATTCCTCTTAAATACTCAACAACATCAGTCCTGTCATGATCTTTAGCATCCCTTGTGAGGATCCATTTCTCAGTTTCAGGTTTCGGATCTTCCAGTGAGGTATCATCAAGTTGTAGATTGTGTAGCAATTTATCTACAACCTCTTTTGCGGCGTCCGAGGTTAACTAGAGAGATTCGATAACTTTGTGAGGCAAAACAAGAGATTTGTATCCATTCCCTAAAATATCGAAAAACAACGACATCGATAAACAAAATGAGCCACAAAAAAATCTAACATTATCTTGTCCTCGACCTAAAAAGATAATGTACATGGGGGAAAAAAGGGGCAACCTGATACAGAAATGGAGGGAACACTATGAATGATCAGCAACGGGGGTAATGTACATTGCACTCAACTTAAAATCAGCAACGGGGGTAATGCACGTTACACTCAACCTAAAATCAAACAACCAAAATGGTAAAGAAACAAAACTAAGCAACATTGTGAAAAAGGAACCAGTGTCCTATCGCTCTCTTGAAATGCATCTCGCCGTGAATGGGCAGCTTCTAATTGATTTCCCGGATGTCTGAATTTGACCATTTCCTACAGGAGTGTTGCAAATGAAGGTGTTATGGTGAGCAACGACTCTGGGTTCTCACTAAGTTAATGCAATATATATTCCTTCCAGAAAAGTGATGACGTACGATATTTACGCACGAGTTTGTTTTCATCAAACGAACAAGCGAGGGTTTTCGAGCGAGTGAGTCAGTTTGTTTATTATATACAAACTGAGATTTACTTGAAATTCAAGGTAATTTATTAAATCGCTTTTACAAGTATCCATGTAGTTTTGAAGGCTTTCTAGGTAACTTACAAAAAGGTGCCTTGGAAGTTAAATCAAGGCTTGAAATAGAAAAATAAAAAATGCTAAATTGAATTAACCAACATTACAATTAATAACCACGAATTAGTTTTTCGTAAGTATTCATTCAAGAATATACTGAATAAAATGGAGGAAAAGCTTGACAAAAATAAGTATTTAGAGACTGAATTAATCGACAACAGTGAGCTTTATTTGCATGACTATAACATGGCGGTTCTCTGATGCAGCCGAGCACGTTTTTGTCTCCGCGCATGTGCCGCACGCACACCGCAGGTTAATAAGATTGCGGTCTAACTAGTCCCCAGATTCCACATACTGGGGGCGGGCGCGCGAAGCAATTCGTTTGCTTCTTCTGAGTGTTTCGACCTGTGGAATCTGCAGTTCAGTTCCTGTAAAGTGTTCCTTAGAGTCCGTTAGTGTGACTTCCAAGGGATACAAGAGATGTATTGAACGGTTGGTGACTCCGGAATTTGTTTTGATCTCTGCCGCTCTAACTAGGCCATCACTGCCACGGAGAACTTTCTTTACAATGGCTAACTTCCAGGAACTACGAGGAACATTTTCAGCGTGCATAAGTACGACATCCCCGACTTTAATGATCTCCTCCTGCGATCCTCGCTTCTTAGACTGATACACATGACGCTCCCGAAGCGAAGCAAGGTATTCACTCTTGAACCGTTGAACAAAGTGCTGAAATAGCAATGAGCGTCATTTGAAGGCCTTATTGAGTTGATCATGATCATTGAAGTCTTCATCCTCCAACTCGTCAGGATCAACAACAGGGTGTGGCAAAGCTGTAACATCGAACCCATACAGCAACTTTGACGGTGTCAAGGGCTCTGGATCATTCACATCATGGTAGACGAATGTGATTGGGCGATCATTCACAACTGCTTGAACCTCTTTGATGAGTGTTTGTAACTCGGGTAGACTAATGAGCGCGCGACGAAGAACTTTCTTGATTGACAACTTAACTACTCCAATCAGTCGCTCATACATGCCTCCCCAGTGCGGTGACTTGGCAGGAATATGCCTCATCTGAACTCTCTTCTGGGCGAAGTGATGCTGCACGGTTTGATCTTCTATGACTTGGAACAACTTCTGAATTTCTTCATCCCCTTTCTGGAATGTTTTGGCATTATCACACAGGATCAGTGAAGGAGTTCCATAGATGGCACAGTGACGCCTGAATGCAAGAAGGAACTGATCGGTCGTCATGTCATCAACGATCTCCAAATTTACATTGCGAGTGGTACTACAGGTAAACAGGCAGACATAACATTTCTCCGTCTTGTTACCATTCTTGACCGTCAGATGGCCGGTAAAATCAATCCCCACTGTAGAGAATGGTTTCACCTTGTTGAGGCGAAAGTCAGGCAAGGGGGGTGAATGGGGTAGCCTGTATGCTCCCCCTATCTGGTATTGGCATTTGACACAATGCTTGAGCACCCTTGC